>NW_020884920.1:5227260-5335124 GCF_003945725.1 Corapipo altera | reverse complement strand
GGGCCCCGCCCGTCCCCCCCACCCCCAGCCCCGCACCCCGCGGGGGCCGCGCTGACCTGCGGGCGCGGGGCGGGCGCGGTGTCCCGGTGTCCCGGTGCCCGGCGGCCGCGGGCTGCGCTTGACACCCACACGCACCATCCAACATGGCGGCGGCGGCCGCGGGGAGGCGGCGGAGGAGGCGGAACCGGCGGCCGCGCGCGGCCCCGAGGCGCGGCCGCGCTGAGGGCGGGGTGGGGGAACGCGGCGCTGCCCGTCCCCTCCTTCCCTCGTTCCCTCGCTGCCTCCTCTCCTTCCTTCCTTCCCTCTTTCCGACCTGCGCCGGGGCTCCTCGCAGCCAGATTCGGCGCCAGGGAGGAACCAGGCGGGATCGCCCGCCGGGCAGAACCCCGGGAGAGGGTCCGTGGCCTGCCTCTGAGGGAAGAAGGGTTGGGAACCCCTTCGGGGCTCCCCGGATTTCAGGGCCGGGGATCCCCCGAAAAACAGAGTCAAATAATACAAAATAGCGTCTGTCAGTACAGAATAACCACAGTTATGGATCAGGGAACGCTTTAGAGAGGGTTCCATCACTGCCTCTGATGGAAGGAGAAGGCTTGGGGAGCCCCCTCAGGGCTCCCTGAATTTCAGGGCTAAGAATCCCTCAGAAAGTAGGGTCAAGCAATACAAAACAACGTCTATCCGTACAAAATAACCACAGTTATAGATCAGGGAACACCTTCTAGAGTGCCCATGGCTGCCTCCGATGGAAGGAGAAGGCTTGGGGAGACCCCTCTGTGCTCACAGATCCCAGGGGAAACATTTCAAAGCCAGGGATTCCCCAAAAATCAGGGTCCAAGGTGGGCTGGCAGCCCCCGAAGCAGAATCACAGAATCAATTAGGTTAGAAAGGACCTCCAAGCCCATCATGTCCAGCCTGTAACCAATCACCACCTTGCCAACTAGACCAGAGCACCGAGTGCCACATCTCGTCTTTCCTTAAACACTTCCAGGTGACTCCACCACCTCCCTGGGCAGCCCATTCCGATGTTTCATCACCCTTCCTGTGAAGAAATTCCTCCTACTGTCCAACCTGAGCCTAGCCTGGCACAGCTCCCATTTCCTCACACAGCACGGTTACTGCACTTTCCCCCTCCTGCCAAAGGCAGCAGTACAAATTAACCACGTTTATGGATCGAGGGACACTTTATGGACATATCTATGGATCAGGGATGGAGCTCTCGGGTCGCCACACTGGGCGATGAAGGGGAGCTTGGTGGGGACACAGAGGCACGAACGCAGCAGGAGGAGCCGGACGGTCTGGGTGGGTCAGAGCACACGTCCTTCCCCTCTGGGGATAATGACTAAACCTGTGTCCGGCATCGCAAGCTGGAGGAGGTTGGTGGACCCATTGTAATGCTCCCTGAATATATTTGTTCCCTTCGTAAAACTGTGAGACAATTCAAGGAAACGGGACATCGCTGCTTGGGACACGGTCGGGGTTGGCGTGGGTCAGGGGAGAAGCTGGCTCTGTTCGGATCACAGCTGGCTCTGGGCAGTGCTGCTGGTTATTTAAAACCCAAATTCCTGAGGAGTCTTGCCTTACTGAAGCATGACAAAACAATGGAAAGGTGGAGCAAACTCCAGTTTATGAGGTATTGCTTTAAAGTGAAAGGAGGGTCCAGCCGAGCACTGCAAACTTTGTTGAATCCCAGAATAGTTTAGATTGGAAGCGACCTTAAAGTCCATCTCATTCCAACCCCCTGCCATGGGCAGGGACACCTTCCACTAGACCAGGTTGCTCGAAGCCCCATCCAACCTGGCCTTGGACACTTCCAGGGATGGAGCATCCACCAGCTCAGCCCTTTTTCTCATGGAGTCAGTATCAAATCTGCCATAGATTTGAGGTTTAAATACAGAAGAGCGGGGACTGCAGTGAAACACAGAGTGAGCTGCAGTAAAAGCAACTTGTTAAGAAATGCTGCAAGTTCCGATGCCTTGAACACCATCTGGGAGCTGGGAAGCTCCAACCCTTCTGCAGCAAGCTGCAATGCTGGCTTAGCTCTTAACCTTGAGCTAGGAGAGGTAGGCAGAATTAAATTCTGGGTGAAAAATATAAGGGATCAGCACACATCTGATGCTATCAGCGGGAGCTGAAAGAATCCTTCTCCCTTTTCTTCTTTAGAAGGAAACAGCAAGGATGGAAGCCCAATGTTTCTGTGCACATTCATTAATCCTAATGATCAGGTGCTGACAGCTCTAAAGAAGGAGAAGAAAGCTCTTGGTTAAAATAAAATGGGAAGAACAGGATTGTTCCTGTTGCTTTCTCTCCTGCCTGTCTTCCTTCCAGGTCTGGGCAGTCAGCTCTCTGGAGCAGGAGGCGGCTTCCTCATCATTCCCAGTTCCATCCCAGGTGTCTTTCTACAGTCTAAGTGTGCAAATCAGCGAACCCAGCAAAAAACTCCTGCAGCTGGAACATCTCTGACAAAAAAAATCTGTTTTCCATCAACCAGATCGAGCCACTTAGTGTGAGCAAAACAAGCCAGTCAAGTAAAATTACACTTTTTTATTACTATTATTTACATGTTAATGCCTTAAATTGCAGTGTTCCTGCTACACTGGGCAGGTATCAGAGTGACACAGCTGCACCAGCAGAGATTTGCCCAGGCTGCAAAGGGATGGTCCCTTGAGGAGAGAAAGGACTCATGGCAGTGCACCCATGGCCCTTGTTTTGCATTAGCAACAGGAGGTCACTGCATTTGTCCTGTGATTTTGTCCTGCATTTGTCCTGTGATTTTAAACCCAGGACCTGGCGCTGAAAACTTCCCACCCCAGCCCTGCCCTATCCCTCTTTGGAATGGGCTGTACCACACCTTGGATATTGACCCAAGCCACTCTCAAATCCTTCCCAGCCCACAAAGTTTCAGCTGCGTTGGCAGAAGCAGAGTTCAAGGCCATGATTTGCAGTGGGAGTTCGGCACCAGGAGCCGACTGCCGCGGCACCGCCCTCACAGCCACCCGGGCAGCAGAGCAATCCACAGGGAGACAGCAGATCCCAGAATCATGGAATATCCTGAGCTGGAAGTAACCCACAAGGATCATCGAGTCCAGCTCCTGGCCCTGCACAGGACAACCTCAAGAATCACAGACACCTTTTACCAGACCAAGTTGCCCAGAAAAGCCGTGGCTGCCCTATTCCTGGAACCATTCAAGGTCTGGTTGGATGGGGCTTGGAGCAACTGGATCTAGTGGAAGGACGGGGCTTGGAGCAACCTGATCTAGTGGAAGGTGCCCTTGCCCCCAGTAGGGGAGTTGGAACACGATGGTCTTTAAGATCCCCTCCAACCCAAACCATTCTGTGATTCTACAAATCCCACCATGTTCCTGAGAGCGTTGTCCAAACCCTCCTTGAGCTCTGTCAGGGTTGGTGCTGTGACCACTGCCTTGGGGAGCTCGTTCAGTGCCTGACCACCCTCTGAGGAAAGAACCTTTTCCTAATATCCAGCCTAAACCTGCCCTGACATAGTTTCATGCCATTGCCTCAGGTCCTGTCACTGGTCACCAGGGATAAGATGGTGATGGTGAACCCAGCGAGTGGGTGTAGAGGGGCTGTAGCATGGCAAGGAAAAGCAGGATAAGGAACAGGAGGATAAGAAGCAGTGCTGCAGTGGGATGCCTGTTGTGCAAGAGGCTCTCCCAGTGAAGATGAGGAAGGCACATCCTCCCTCAGCTCCGCCCAGCCACCACTGCCCTCCCAACCAACCTAGGGAAGAGCAGCTGCCGGGAAGCCACGGGAGGGCCTGTTCCACAGCCATAATGGGAATATCGCCCACACAGCAACTAGGGCCACGTGGGGCTGAGCACACCACTAATTAGCTAATGAGTTTGTTCCAAATGTCTGGCCACGGTGCGAGTGACAACAGGGACAGCACTTGAAAAGCACCGAACAATGACAAGTGCGTCCGTCCCTCGTCGCTGACCCCAGCCCCGCATTAACAAATAGGTCACAAACGACGGTGCTTTACAGTGATCTAATCCTCCAGCCATATGGCGGCTGCCCGAAAAAACACTGGGAAAACGCTGCACCAAGGACGCCCAAAAGCTCTGCAAAAAAAAAAATCCTAAGGAAAACTTGATAAATATATCCCTGCAGTTTGAAATTTGATTTCCTCGCCCTATTGTTTCTCATTTCCTGAGAGCTGGTTTGGTGGATCTCGTTTTCTGCCTCTGTCTCCAGTGCTTGTAAGCAAACAAGACTGAATCTCATTATCCTGATGCATGGCTCTGGCTGTGTGCAATCCGATCTCTAAATCACAGTCATTTTGCTCCATTACTGATTTTCCTTCCCACTCCTCACCTACAGGTCTTCGGAGCAATCAATTCAAAAATAGAGACAAGCATCATCTAATGAAGGTGTGCTTAGTGTTCAGCACTTCAGTCTGTATTAAACAGCCAAGTAAGAACCTGCCTCCTGCCTTGGGAGGTTGGGCACCCTCCACTCACACCATCTCCAGTGGGAGCTGGAGTTTCTCAGCCTTCCTGGGAAGCCACATGCTTTCGCATGGGGTAAATGGGGACTTAAGTCCTTAAGTGCCCAATTTGGGAAAATCTGCTAATTAAATAGTCTGGGCAAACACAATCATTATTGTCCTTAGAGCCAAAGCAGTGAGATGTTTCTCAACAAGCACAGACCCTCCTCAGTATTTTCTGAGCTGTCTGCACATTGCTGACAGTGATAGAGAATATATTCAGATTATACAACTTGATGTTCACCCCGGGTTATTCCCTCCTGGATTCATGAATATTTCATTGAAATATGCAAAGTCTGAGTTACAGTCTTGTCTGCTTCAATTAGACACATGGATCCACAGGGTCTGCAGCCCTACCACATTTAGAGGCTTCATCTACAAGGCAAGGAGAACCAAAATAACAGTTGAGGTCCCATCACATTTAGCCTGATTCCTTCAAACATCTTTAAATAATTGTAGTGAGCAGGGAGAAGTCAGAAAGGTGCTGAGTGAGGGAGAGTAGAGCCCAGTGAACCTGTGCCTGAGTTCAGTTGGAATCAGCCCAAGTTGAATCAGAACAGAGCGGGAGGGGTTTCGTTTCATTTGTGATGCCGACAAACTTGTAGAACTGTTTCCAATGCAAATGTTCCTTTTGACAAGTTCAAAATTAATACACCTCTAATATGGGTATTCAAAACAGACCTTTTCTGAACACGTTTGCAGATTCGTGAAAAGAGGAGAGGGAATGCAAGCCCAGCACATTCTGGTTTTCTCAAAATGAATGTGCTCTGACACTGCAAGAGGCAGTGACGTTGGAAATGTGCTTAGTTCTAGTAATTACCAAGTGTTGTGTTTCTTTAGAAGCCGGAGCTGTTCTCATCTGTGGGCACCTTCCCTCATTCCTTTCTCCTTACTGCTCTGTAGGTGCAGTTTCTCCCATGCCACAGCAAGGAGCCAAGGCTACTGCACTGCTTACATTAAATCCCACTAAAGCCTCAGGGTGAAATTCCACAAGTTTTAATTGACCTAAGTCAGGGTGTTGTGGTTCCTGCCCTTCCTCCACCACCCCTTCCCATTCCCTCCCTACCACCAACACCAGCTTATACCACCTGTGGTGAAGACTAATCACTTTTTTTTTGGGGGGGAGTGTTGCTTCTCAGCCAGTTCAGCTCCCTGAACCAGCTCAGAGGGCCAGATGAGCACCACATGAGCAGAAAAGAAGGGGATGGGACCATACAAGGCCTCACTGACTGGTGAGGGGGTATTTTTCTCGTTTTATAGGATACAATGAGCACATTTGACCTGAAGAGCCTGGATTTGCTGCTTGTTTCCAGGCTGGGATTACTCACCCATTAGGACCATCTGCACAGCTTTGAGTGGCAGATTCAGGCCCAGTGAAGTTGGGCTCATTTAGTGTCACCATCTGGCTCCCCAAAACAAGTCACCAAGTCAGAGCCTGTAAGCTCATGTTGGAGGACAAGTATTCCATCACACTTGGTACAGTTTGTTCTATCCCTTTTGGCTTTCTCCTTGTCATGACAAGAGGACTTCCTGCCAGGATGGAGCTGATGGACAGTGTCATCCAGAGCTCCTCCTCATCATTCCTGCAGCCACCCAAAGAATGTCACCGGAAGAGTCAGACCCTCCCTTTTGCCCCAGGCCCATCCTCAGACCGATAGAGGCTTCACAATAACAGCCAAACTGCAGGATGACCTGTGTTGTTGCACAAGGATCTCACGTGGCATGGGATTATCCTCACTCCTCCCGGCTGTTCCTTGAGGGAAACCGCCCTGTGGGGTTCACCATGAGGAGAGTGTCAGGAGAGCTGTGCTCTTGGCTCTGTAGCATCCTCTGAAATTTGGGTCTCCTCTCCTCCTGGTGGGACAGGAATTTTGGCAGGAGAAGGTGGCAAAAGACTTTGTACACTCATAGGAAGGGTGGGAAGTGATGTGTACCTACAACCAAGCACCCAGCCACTATTCCCAGAGGACAGGGTACACTCCAGCACAAGGTGTTTCACATTTAAGCACAAAAATCCAGAAAAGCACCTCCTTGGCCATGGGAAGCAGGTGCAGCAATTCATCCACCACTTACCCAGGGTCAACCAGGGGTACCAAGGCTGAAATCAGCACCATCACACCACGGTTGTGGTGCTCACAACTGGATGCTGAGCTGCACAGCTACAGCCACTTTTAGCTCAAATTTCACAGCACTGCTCTCAGACAGACAAAGATGGGCCCCCAAAGCAGACCAAGGACTGGAAGCTGCAGTTATTTGGGGTTTACTCTTTTAAACCAACACACTGAACAGTGGTGCCACATCCCCGGATTACAGCTGGATGCCCATCAATGCTTATCCCAGCTGGAAAGCTGGTAGTTTTCCCCCTTGACAGATGAAAACTAATGGCTGTCCGTTTGGTTTGTGTTTGCACAGCACCCAGCCGGTCCTTAATTACTTGGCCCAATTTCTAGGTTTCAGATTCCCACTTCTGCAAATAACTTCCTCCATTCCCAGGCTCACAGAGCCAGTTGAAACTTTCATATTTGCCTTCACGGCAGTGACTCCAAATGTGTCTCTGCTGCCCCATCACAAAGAGCATCTCATCCTCGACAGGGCTTCCCAGGAATTTTCATAATGTAAAAAACACTAAACAGCAGTGCAGAGCTGTAAGTACATGGTCCCTGTGTGATCAAAAAGCAGATTAAAAAATTTACCAGCTGGGCTGGAAGAGATTCACGACAAGCCATCGGGACTCCACAAAGCAAACAAACCGCACAGCACTGCAGGCAAGAATTTCAATCCTGACACTATCTGACCAGGCTGCTCCATGGATCAGCCCTGCTCTGAGCTCCTCAAAACCAGAAGGTTTCCTTAGTTGGGGAAAAATGTCCATCTTCAACAACGGCAGGTCTCGGGAACCATTTGAGCATCTTACCTAGTCAAGCAGGTTATAATGGGCTGTAATTAATACTCCTACGAGCTTCCACATTCTTATGGGCTGAGATGGAGAAATACAGGATTGCTCCCTGACCCTGTGAACATTAGAGGAAGTCAAACGAACCTGTTTCCCTTCTGATCTTTAGAAATCAAACATCTCTGATCAGAGAAGGCAAGAGTTTCCAGCACTGCTGGGAACTGCCTGTGCACAGCCCAGCATCTTCTGGGGCACAAACCACAACAACCTCAATCAAAAATAACTGCAGAGCAAGTTGCTACAGACAGCAAGTTTCCTCTGTCCCTCAAGAAGCCCCTTTTATGCTTGCACATCACTCAGAGCGTGGGGGGGGGGGGGGGGCAGGGGGTGCAAAGCATGGTGCAGCCACAGATTTTTAGCAATACCAAAAGTGGCCTTCGGTGAAACGCGTCAGCTGAACAACCCAAACCAGGAGGGTGAAAGCCAAAGAAGCCCAAACTGCCTGATGTCATGAAACCCCCACATCTGTCACCAGTGGGCCGGAAGGAGAGTTTGTGACACTTGCACAGTTCAGCTGAGAAGTGCTTTGCACTCAGCAGGATCTCACCCACTTGGAGAGGAAGGGCTGTGCCGGGCAGATGGTTTCCTCCAAAAAGCCACCAACTGACCCTCTAATGAAAGCTGACAGGCACTTCCACCCAAACAGCCTGTGTGCCTTGCTCTTCATTACAGCCGTGTTTCAAAGTGTGTCTGCATCAGCTTTTCCAGCCTGCACTTGAGAAAGAAACGTGACACTCCAGTGTTTTCCCTCCAGGCAGGGCAGGACCTCTTGTTTTGCTCTGAGATCAGAGCCTGGGGGGAGGCAGGAAACTGGAGATGCTGTCACTCAATGAGAGCCTCTTTCAAGATGCATCTTGCAGACACAGCTCTGGTTAGGGAGGTGTCCAAGCCCTCTCTTGCTGCATCCTAGGAGAACACAACAAGGAATTCTGTCTGCTCACCCGCTTTCAATACTTATCATAAAATCACAGGATGGTTTGGGTTGGAAAGGACCTTAAATATCATCCAGCTCCAACCCCCTGCCATGGGCCGGGACACTTTCCACTAGACCAGGCTACTCAGAGCCCCATCCAGCCTGGTCTGGAACACATCCCTGGGATGGTGAGTCCACAACCTCTCTGGGCAGCCTGTGCCTCTACACCCTTATATTAGGGAGTTTCTTCCCAGTCTAACCTAACTCCACCCTCCTTCAGCTTAGAGCCATTCCTCCTTATCCCCTATCACTACCTGCCCTCGTGACAAGTCCCCCTCCAACTATATCCTCCCAATAACCTCCAAAATTCACTATAAACCATTACTGGTTTTCACTTTCTGGACTGGACACCTTTGGTTTTAAGCAGGATGGATGCTCTTATCTTCCCACACATTGGCTCCCCGCTCCAAACTTTCATGTTTATCATCTTGGAGAGCAGAGGCCGAGTGCAGCACACCCACATGCTGTTTTTCTCTCAAGCAGCTCTCCCAAACAGGCTATCCTGGGTTTCTCCCAAAAGCCCTATCCCTGTATGCCTCTCCCTAGACTCTCCATTCCCTGGCATGTTCTCCACCTTCAAGGCTAAAGCCTCCACTGAGCCTTGTAGGCAGGTGGCACCTTTCCTAAGCCTTCAGCACCCAGGGGTGCTCAGAGCCCGACCTACACAGGTAGATTTAAACATATGCTAAAATAATTTATTGAACCAGTAGCTGTCTCTGCCCTGGGGAGCCAAGAACAGCACAGCTGCAAACCACTGGAGGCTGCATTCCTGATCCCAGCTGAGGGAGCAGCAAGCAGGTATCAGCTTGGGATGTAGAACCTGAGCTGTTCTCCTGGTCTCCAGAGGGAGAAGACACAGGTGCCCACACTGGAGAGGGGCTGTAACGCTTTCCCAAGGCATTTTTGAGGGTCTCCCAGAAGCAACTCCAGTCTTTTTTGCTCAGTGTGCTCAGTCCAGCCTGTTTGTGTTACTCCACAGGTTCCCTGAGCTCCTCCAGCCACCTCATCCTCCACGTCACTGCCAGCCCTGCTTTGCTGCACACAGCCCGATCCACTTGGAACTGGAGCTTTCCCACAATCAAACTCTTGTCCTAATTATTCATCTGAGCCCTTGCAAGGCACCCAGTGCCCTGTGGTGCCTCCAACTCTCTGCTGTTAGGCAATACCAGAGGCTGAATCATGGAGTGTCCTGAGTCAGAAGGGACTCACATGGACCATCCAGTCCAACTCCTGGCCCTGCACAGACACCCCAAAAATGCCCCCTGTCCCTGAGAGCGTTGTCCAAACACTCCTGGAGCTCTAGTAGCCTTGGGGCCATGACCACTGCCCTGGGGAGCCTGGTCAGTGCCCAACCACCCTCTGGGGGAAGAGCCTTTTCCTAATATCAAACCTAAGCCTCCCCTGACACCGCTTCGTGCCACGAAATGACATTGAAATCCCAGTTCTGCAGCAGGGATGACCAGCAGGGCTATTCAGTGTGATGCACTGGGGACCTCCCTCCCAAACACTTCTCCAGTGAGAAGTGAGGCTTTAGTGGGATTTAATGTAACATTAATATGACAAGTAGACATAACACATGTCCTGCTGCCACCTCATCAGCAGCTCCACGAGCTGCAGAGGTGCTCAGCCTGCAGTGACCATCAACCAGCCACAGCTGCCCAGCAAATCCCTCAAACCCAGTTCCTCTTCCAGCCTGAGGGAGAAAGAGAGGGGAGGGAGGAAGGAAGACAGCAAATCTGCATTTCAGATGCTTGCTGAAAGGAACACTGTGTATAAGCACAGATATGTAACATTTTGCTAAGTGCTTTCCAAGTGCATCTCTGTGTGTGTGTACCATACACACACCTACATGGGAAGGGTTTTTATTACCTGTGCTAATGTTAGTGCCTTACATCACTCAACCCACAAGCCCTGCTGGAGCCACACTGTTCCTTTGCCATCAGCCTCACAGGGAGATGGCTCAGGTCCCCATTTTCCTGGGGATCTCAAGCTCTTCCATTGAAACAAATGCTGTTTCCAGCTCTACAGGAATATTTCGAGAGAAAGCAGTGCCTTGGCTTTCCATTTAAGATGAAGAATTGCCTCCTAGGAGTGCTTTTGCTAAGAGAGCAGAAAGCAAGAACACACATCTCAGAGCAAACCCCTGGGCAGTGTTCCTTTAACACAGGCCACATTCTGGGCTCCTTTACACAGACAGGTATCTAGAGAGGCTTCAGTGAAATTACCCTGGATTTCCACTGTCAGAAATCACAACCCAACACAGCCCCAGGCAGGAATCCATCAGTTTTACTGTGGCCTCTCAAAAAATCTGCACTCACTCTTTCCTCTTGCTTTGCACAGGCAAAAGCACCACTCAGGGAAAGGGGCACAAGAGTGCTGTGCCACCAAAGCAGCAGCTTTATTCAGCTTGGTTTTCCAAAGGGCAGCGGATGCAGCAGCACAGTGTGGGTTGGGACAGGCATGATCCCAACCACACGTGTGGATTCTTCCATGTAACCTTTGAGGCTGTTTGCTCATTCCAGACTAGAAGATGACAGGCTGGGCAGAGTCTTCACAGCCACTTGATTACTAAACATTTCCTGCAGATAGTCAGCTGAGGAGGGGAGCGAGGTCACAGTGATGAGGAACAGCCCAACCCTGTGTCAGACTTCAGGGAATCCACACAGACCTGCCTCTGCAGGGCCCGGCTCTAGAGGAAAAAAGGCTGCACCAGACACTGTGGCAACAGGAATAAATCAGAGTGAAAGCAGAGCTGGGGGCACTCCTGAGTTTCCCCGCAGGAAAGGGCAGTGTGGAGCATCCTGGGAATCCACAGCTGCACCTGCATCCAGACACAGAGGGCTTCAGTGCTCCATCTTCCCTCCGCTTCCTCCCTCTTGTCTTGCCCATCTCTGCCCTGAATAGGCAGTTTCAGGAGGAGCACAGTGCCCGGATTCTCTGGGGTCTCACAGTGCATCCGGCACTCGGAGCATTATCCCGGTGGGCCCTGCTCCAGGCCCTGCCCGCCTCCTCCACCGCCCGGCGCATCGCCAGCGTGGCCGGGATGTGGCATCACACACATCCTCAGCCTTAGGAAGTGGCCAGCAAAGGAGTCTCCTCCCTCTGGCCATTGGCCCTCAGCCCTAGGCTGTCCCCAAGGCCGGCACCACCTGCTCTGGCACTGCCCAAATTCCTGCCCAAACACCAGGAGCTCAGCCAAACACACAGTGGCCAAACCCCAAGTTGCCTCTGCGCTGGTGATCCCCCGCAGCCCTGGGATATGTCACCTGGGTATGTCCCCCCCACCATGAAGGGACACCTGCCCAAATCTCCCCTCAGAGCAGCAGGGTGGGGTACAGTGCCGAAGGAGGAACCGTGGCCACTCTTGCCACACTGCCAGAGGAAGGCATGACGTGAGCTCTGGCTTAATTGGTTATTAATAACTTCTTTGTTAACAAGCCAGCCCTAAGGAGGAACCGAAATTTGACTACTTCCCTGGTGGAGAGCTCGGCACCCTCTGCCAGCAATCATTCACAATTTCCCCCTGCGTTTTTTTCTGTTCCCAGGAATCACAGCCCTCCCCGGTGAGTCACGGCGGTGACAGCACGGTCCCCTCACCTACGCACGCGGCACAGCCTTCTCGGCTGGGTTTTTCTTCCTAAATCCTAGAAAAATAACAGATGCTGTTGTTGAGGGGGAGCTTCTCAGAATCTGTTCAGGCACCAGGCTGTGTCTGGATGTGACCAAATCTGCAGTTCCCCTAAAACAAGCCCCGTGGGAGCCGCGGAGCTCCCCTGCCCATGGGTGGTTACTCCTGCCACCCCATGCTGAGGGCGAGGAGCCTTTCCCCATGGCAAACACAGACAGCAAACAGCCTCCACACCCAAATCCCACGCCTCCCTGCCCGCTCTCTTCGGAACTTCCAGTTAAAGGGACCCTTCTGATTTCTCCCCCATGCAGAGATGTGACCCTCTCCACCTCCATGCTGTGCTCGCAGCATGAAGCACAGCGGGTTCCAGCCTCAGCTGTCTGGGAATGGCTTTTGAGGACCCACGAGAGAGGGCAGAGAATTCCCCACTCCCATCTACACTACAGCACCAGTCCATCCAGGAAATTTTGGTCTGGGGACCTTGCCTTCCCCATAACCTGCACAGGCAGCCCAACACCAACAGTGAAGATTGCTCCACCCAGAAACTTCCATCAGACATTCCAAGAGCAGGATTCAGCAGAAAACGTTCCTCACACATCTTAAAGCAGAGCCTGACCTGGACTAGGGCACCCAGTAGGTCCCAGAGTTACCCACAGGTGTGTCAGGGACCACAGCAAGATCCCAGGACAGAGCCAAGGACTAGACATGGAGCACACAAGATCTCCTGCCAGTTGAACACCAAGTACCTGTCCAGGCAGACCTGAACAGCTCCATCTTCTCCAGGTCACACACAGGGAAACCAAGGCCAGCTAGAGGGAGGACACTGTACAGAGGGACAACCCACCTTCTGCTCTTGGTGTGCCAGGCTGCCAAGGGGAACCATCTCAGGGAGCAGCAGGATCCCAGAAGCATCATCAAGACATTACCAGAACACCTCCAGCTCACCAGCCCAAGCACCCCCAGGAGAGCACAGTCCTGCTTTCCATCCCACCTGTACCACAAGCAAGAGGGACCTGCTCTGATTTACCAGCCCAAAAACCCTAATACCAGCCCCAGCCACCCATGTTGACCCCAAGGAGATGTAGCTCCATATCTGGAGGCCACCAGCACCTCAAGGAGCCTCTCACGGCCACACTGGGCCAAGCGTGGCCAACTGGCCTTGGGTCTGTGGGCTGCCCCTCCTGTGAATGTTTTCCTACAGGTCTTCTGGGATGATGGGAGTTTCAGAGGGCTCTGATCCTCTGTACTCAGTTACACCAGGGTGTAAATGGTGACACAAGTTCCTTGGTGTGGGCTGGGCTTTGCAGAGAAATAAGGTTCCACAGAAGATCTGATGCTCAGGAGTTACCGACGTGGCCTCTGCTCCAGGGGGAAAGTGCTGACTCTGAAATGCTGTTTACAGGCACTGACGTGGTGTTTTCTAGCCCAGGATGTTGCTTCCTCTCCACATGGGGCCTCAGTGAGGCACCCGCTTCCTCGAGGGACATCCGGATCCCCCTCGACAGACATCCGGATCCCCATCCCCAGGGCTGATCCCGTCCCCAGGCACACGGGCAGCAACACGAGTGACACCTCTGCTGACCTGCGTGCCTGGGTTTATCCACATGCAGCATCCAGGCAAGAGCTTAAATCCAGGCTGTGCTGCATTGCCAACCCCTGTCACACTGCTGTGGGATGGGGCAGGACCTGTCTATCCAGGAGCAAAGCCCCCTCCCCGTGCACTCCAGGGGCTGCAGAACAAGGCAGCTCACCTTGCCCAGCCCTGCACCATCTAGGCCCAGCTCACAGCCCCTCGGGAGGCAAAGCCAGGCTGGAGACACCCCCTGCTCTCCCGTCCTCCCCAGACAGCACCAAGGGCCATGGCACGGAGGGCAGGGGCACTGGCCAGAGAGGAGCTGGGGGAGCCCGGGGTGGCTCCACAACAAAGCTCCCCAGGCCCCCAGCGGAAGGGGAAGAGGCTCCCCTCCCTTCTCTTCCTCCCTCTCAAGTGGGGACTTTTCAGCCAGGTAAACACAGGATGTTGATGAAACAGGGGCTGGGCAGATTGGGCAACCTGGGAGTCGGCAGGAGCTCCAGGCAGCTCCCAGTGCCCAGAGCAGGGCATAGAGCTGGGAAAGGACAATGCCAGAGCCCCCAGCACCTTCCTCTGCCTGTCCCCAAGGTCATGGAATTCCCCTGCGTGGAGGGAGAGGCTACATGGGCTGGTGGTTAAACCCAGGGCAAGGTGGGCTCCCACCCACTGCTGCATGCCCTCAGGTGATGCACTGCACCTCCCTGGGATCCCTTGGCATCTCCTTACAGGCTGGGCTGATGCTCAGCACCTTGCTCAAGGCTGCAGGCTTTGACACCCAACCAGTGACAACCCCGTGGCACCTCCTGGGTCCCTCTGAACACGGGGGACAAGCAGGGCACAGGGATGGGGGCACAGATGCCTCCATATCCCAGGCACCAGATCACAGCTGGCACTGCAGGGACAGGCTCTACCCTGCTCTGCTCCAGGGTGTGCTGCACAAAGTGTGGCTGCTTGACAAGGCACAGGAAGGGAGATGGTGGAAAAAACCCACCCCCCTTGTTTTGATGTTTCTTGGATGTCTCAGGCCCATGGTTAGTCAACCATTGGCTCCTGGTTGGAGCCTGCAGGGCTCAGCAGCACAGCCTCATGGCCGGGCATCTCTGGGATCCAGGCTTCTCCCAAGGGCTGGTGAGCATGGCATGGGGCATATTTGGAGCAGCCACAAGGGTTTTGCTGGGGAATGACACAGCTGGACAACAGGATGTGACAGGCATCTCATGTTTTGCAGTATGAGGATAAGAGATTCCCCAGAGGGGTTCCCTGGAGGCAGCAGATGCTGCACAGGTACCAAACACCTCACTGGGCACTGCTCCCCTCCTGGCATCAGGGAATCCTGTCCTGCTCCATGGCAGCGAGTTGGGATGAGGCACCCAGAAACCAGCTGGACATGGGAGTGTTTCACTCCCAACCCAGAAAAGGGGCTACAGGCTGCTCTGGCATCACTCCTGAGGTCAGGGCTGCTGTCACCCCCACAGTGACCACGTGTGCTCAGGCAGCAGCCAGGGACAGTGAGCCACGACTGGGACACCAGTGAGCAGGAGGGACATGGACCCAGCACAGGAAGGATGGAGCGAGGGAAGGGGGTCAGGGAGGGGCTGTGATGTAGAAGGTGGCAGGACAGACCTGACAGAGGGGCTGTCTGCTTCCTTTAGAGCATGAGTAGAGGAGCAGGTGGCCTGTCCCCAGTGTCCCCAGTGTCCCTCTGGGATCTGCTGCCATCTGCTGGCAGGATCCCATCCTGCTGCGGTCCTGAGTCCAGCACTGTGCAAGGCCTGGGGACCCCTCTGTGACTCCACTGTCCTGTGCCCCATGCCCAAGCAGGTGGCACCACCCATGGCTCCAGCCCAGACACCCCGGGGTGCCCCCCAAGCCTCCTTGCTCCCAGCCCCAGGAAGCTGAGCCCCGGTGTCCAGTTATGGCACAGGGATTGTCACCCCAAAAACCCTCTCCCTGGGCTGCACGTTTCTCCCACACCAAGCCTCCCAGTGCCCAGTCATCCCACCCCACTGCCCTATTGTTCCTTTCCAGGGAAATGGAATTCCATTCCTCCACCCTGGAATGGACTTCCTATCATCCAGTTTGGGCTGATGGACACAGGGACGGGATCAGGCTCTTGGCCACAGCAGGGTTGGAACAGTGGCTCTGCTGGGCTGGTTTCCCCAGGGAACATCCAGCTCCATCCTCGCCAAGGCTGCCAAGGGGTAGGGGAAGCTCTAGAGAGCCATCTTCCTGCTGCATTCCTATCCCCTGGGTCTCTTCCTGCTGCATTCCCATCCCCTGGGTCTCTTCCTGCTGCATTCCCATCCCCTGGGTCTCTCCAGGACATGGGGATTCACTGAGTCCAGTCCTCCATGTAACAGGAGAGCTTATATGGAGCCTCTTCCCACGGCCTCCCTGACCTTCTGGGCCTTCCCAGTGTCTCTGCTTCCCCTGGGACCAGCAGATCCCAGGGATAACCATTGGGGACAGGGGCCTCGCTGGGTGTGGGGACACCCAGGGCCACCCTACACATCCCTCTCCTCTTCCCATGGGCGTGAGAGCCTGGAAACGGCCTCAATGGGGTCTTATATGGGGTTTGTTGTTCGGATGCAGTCAGGAATTGGGATTAAGATTTAGAGGAGGTGAATCACCGAGCCCATGTCCCCACAGTGGCCCTGCAAGCACCACGGCTCATCCCACCCTGGGCAGATGGCAGCGGCATCCTGCTCCTCGCTGGAAAGTGCCCAAATCCATGGGCAGGGCCTGAGCTGCAGCTGTCCCTGCTTTAATTCCTCACAGTAAAGCAAGCCAGTGTCTGGCGGATTTTCCACACTCTTCGTGCCCCAGCCCACACACAGGAAGGCTGCACAGCATCGGAGACCTTCCCGCTGGGAACGATCCCCGGCGGGCGAGCCCTGCACACTCAGTGCCTGACGCCCACGAGAGCTGCAGGAAGTCGTTTCAGTCTAAAAGGGATTTTCATTCCCTAGCCCTGCAGAAGAAAGCTGGGAAAAAATCAACCCACCCAAGGGACACAGCCCAAAAAGCCAATGACAGTTGTGCTGAGATCTGACTGTTAAGAGCTGGGACATGGAGTGTTCGATCTGAATTCCAAAGAATCCAGGTGTTTGCATCCACCCACCGCCCTCCGCCTCCGCCATTCCCACCCCCTGGGATTTTTTTTTTCTTCTGCAACAACCATTCCCACCAAGCCACGTTTTGGCAGCTCAGCCTTCACAAGACATCAGAGACTCCCCCCCCCTCCAGCACCGCCAGCCTGCCTGTGCCCTCCAAACACACTTCCCAACATCCTCAACCCGTGTCCAGCCCATCACCGTCCTGTTTCCATCCAAATCCCCACCGCTGCCCACCACCCACCGCAGAGGGGATGCACCTGGATCCCTTGGGAGATCCCTTTGTCCCCTGGCACCCAGGGGGGCTGGCACAGCTTCCCACCCCTCCCAGCACATCTGGGCAGCTGTGCCCGCTGGCAGCACCCGCGTGGTGCTCCGGCAGCGCCGTGACATCAGCGCGGTTTCCTGCCCTGCCGGCACCGCCGTGCCGTGTGCTCGGCCCAGAGCCCAGAGCCCCGCGGGGTGCTGAGCCCCAGGCAGCCCCCTGCCACCCTTCCAGACCCCCTGGTGACAGCCATGGAGTCGGTGGCTCTGTACAGCTTCCAGACGACGGAGAAGGACGAGCTGCCCTTCCAGAAAGGGGACACGCTGAAGGTACCGAGGGCAGGGGGGCACCAGCCCCGGGGGGGGGGGGTTGGATGTTGTTGCTTTTGGGGGACAGGGTGGGCACAGGGCACGGGGTGACACCGGTGCTTTTACTGACCCTGGCTTTGTTGCCTCTTTGGGGCCCTCTGTGGGGTATAAGGAGCCAACATTGAGGATTTTGGGGTGCGGAACAGCATTCCCAGCAGTGGGTACCACTTGTCTGTGCCACCAAGCACATCTCCAGAGAGGGACATGCCCAGCTGGGACATGGCATGTGGCCCCCCTGGCCATTGGTGCCACCAGCTGCGCTCTGCAGAACCCCCCAGGGCTGGAACACATTTTTCCTGCCCCACTGAGGCACTGGGGGCTGCAGGGATCCAGCAACTGGGAGCATGTGCCCAAACACCCACCCAGGCACTGGCATCAGGACAGGCTCTTAAATGCCTCCTGGGAATCCCAAAAAGCATCAGGGGGGCTCAGAATATCCCCGGGGGGCTGCAGCCCTGCGACAGGGTGACAGCACCCACACCCTCCCCTCCTGTCCTGTCCATGGGGCTGATGCTGCATTGCTGGCAACTCCTCCCGGTCCCCCAGCACCCTGTAGCCCCCCATGGGTGCAGCCACCCCAAGGAGGAGTGAGGGCATGGCCTGGCTGTAACCCAGGGCCCCAAACCCCCGTGCCCGTCCCTGGCTCCTGGCGTGTTTTCCCCGTGGCCCCAGACCGTGACCTGGGGTTTCAGATCCTGTTTGCACAGCTGTGCCACCCCCGGGCCCCTGCGTGGGATGCTGGAAAATGGTGTCACACACAAGTAGGTGTCAGCACCCTGCTCTTCTGGGGCACTTCCTCCCATGGGGCACCCCCTGCCACTGTCCTGGGGGGACGTGAGGCCTGGCTGATGTCCCAGCTACTCCAGGGACAGATTTCACTCTCTTCCCTCATTAGGAGTTTGGGACAATGCTGGGCACCTCCCAGCTGTTGGCATCCATGGCAAGCCAAGGAGGGCTGGAGGGAGCATCCAGGTGCCCCCAAGCCCCCCCAGACCGTGTCACTGTTGGCAGATTCCCCTTTCTCCAGGTTTTGGTGGGTGATGTGGGGTCTGGGGCAGCAATGGGGGTCCCACTCAGCCCCTCTCCCAGGGGATCAGCAGCCAGGCTGATGCCTCCCTGTTCCTCTCCCACCTTAGATCCTCAACATGGAAGATGACCAGAACTGGTACAAGGCTGAGCTGTTTGGCTGCGAGGGCTTTGTCCCCAAAAACTACATCAAGGTCAAGCCACACCCGTAAGTGCCATCCCACCGTGTGGGGAAGGGGGGCTCGAGCACCCACCACCCAGGCAGCAATCCCAGCGGTGCATCCCAATTCCCAAAGGTCTGCCACGAGCCAGGGTAGTCCCACACTTGAGGAAACTGAGTCACAGAGATGGGGTCTGACTACTCAATCCACCTGCCATTGCCACCACAGCCCCAGGGGACAGGAGGCAGAGGAACACCCACGTACCCCCAACACACCAAAATCCAACCCTCACACCGGGCTGCCACTAAATAAATGATAATTGGGGAACAATAAAGCGTTACGGGATTACAACTGCATTAGACACAATCCTATTACCATGTTATTAAAGCCCACTGTAATCCATCCCTGATTTAACCTGTGTTTTATGTATCATTAGCCCCCGGTAAACCACATTTAAATGCCAGAGCAAAAGCGTGGGCTCGAGGCAGCCTGGGGCACATCCCGCTGCCTCTCCAGCTTCGGGGTGGCTGAGGTGCAGCCTCTTCCATGCAGCACCTGGGGGGTTGACTCTGTGCTGAAGTCTGTGGCTGATCATTCACGGGACAGGTAGCAGAGGGTCTCCACGGCCTGAGGGTCCGAAATGCCCGGACACGGCCTTGGCAGGGATGGGAGATGGGGACTCTGCTCCTCCACCTCCTTTTGGCAGCTGCCACCGAAGCAGGCAGGAGGGTTTTATCCTGGCACGGAGGGTTTTATCCTGGCATGGAGGGTTTTGTGCTCTACACCTGGAAGGGCTGCTCCCATGAGGGGCCAAGGGACACGGAGGAGGGGACAGGCAGCAAAGTGGGGATCGAGGCACGTGATGTGAGCGGGCAGGTGACAGGATGCGGTCGCGGCTGTCAGCGATGCTGCACTCACCCTGCACGTGGGAACACCTCTGCACCCACAGCACCCTGTGGGGCCTCGCCCCACAATAAATCTGGAGGGGGAGGGAAGGGAGTGACTGCTGGGGGGTCTCCCAGCCCTGTGTGGAGCCCTATGGAGACCCCTCTCCTGCCGGCAGCGGGGCTCTCGCTGCCTCCATCCTGTGGGGTGGGGATGTGGCACTGGGGTGTCCCCGGGTGTCCAGGACTGCCCGTGTGGCTCAGCCCGGTGTCCTTCCCAGGTGGTACGCGGGCAGGATCTCCCGGCAGCTGGCAGAGAAGCAGCTCCTCAAACGCAACCACGTGGGAGCCTTCCTGATCCGCGACAGCGAGAGCACCCCGGGGGAATTCTCCATCTCCGTCAAGTGAGTGGCCCTGGGACATGTGGCAGGACGGGGTCCCTGCAGCTCCCATTTTGGGGACTGAGGCATCAGGCCACCCTTGCATGGGGTCCCTGTGACAGTGCTGGGGAAGGGGCGAGCACCCTGCCCGGCCCCCGCCACTTCGAAGGGGTTGGGGGCTGCAGAGCCACATCCCGGCACATCCAGGCACAGCCTCTCACAGGACTTTCCTTTCCTTCCTCTCCTTCCTCCCCCCCATATCCCCGTGCTCTGCCTCCAGTCCTGCTGCTTCCTGCTGCCTGCACCTCTGGGTCCCTCCCAGGGGCACCCCTATACACAGCCCTGTGGGTGAGGATGGAGCTGGGGACAACCTGCAAGCACAGCCCAGGGGACACGGCCTGCGGGAACGAGCTGCCCGGAGCATCCCTAGGGATGAAGGGCTGCAGCATCCCGATGCCTTTGGCATCGACAGCCAGGGCAGAGCCTATCTCCGGGCATCTCATCCCATCGCTGCCCCTTCCCTGCCCCAGCTGGGGGAGCAGGAGCCGGCCCCAGGCCAGCCAGGCACTTTCTCACACTGCTAATCCCTAATGAAATGTTTTGGGAGGTTCTTGCCCATAATGAAAGGGAGCCGTGCTCTGCTGTGCGTCACCAGCGTGGCAGGTCCTGCCCCTGCCTGGGGCTCTGGCAGAGGCAGGTCCCTGCAGTGCAGACACCCCAACCTGGCACCCCCAGGTACACTCCAAGGGGTGCTGGCATGGGGGGCTGCGAGGGAAATCCTGGCCTGTCCCATCCTCCTGTGGCTTGGGGGTCCCCAGGAGTGCAGGGAAGCTGGGAGCCCAATCCCAACATTTTCAACCTCCTCCCCGTACGTGCTGAGCTGAGACCTGCAGCTCTCACCACGTGTTCCTCAGATGTGGCCCTGGACAAAGCCACCTGCCCTACACCTCTGGCACACTGCCCTCCCTGAGCCCACGGGCATCCTGCTGTGCCAGGGCCAGGACCGAGCTTCAGCTGCCTGTGGGATGAGTTGTAGCAGGTCTCAGCTGTAAGCCCTTGTTGCAGGACTAGGAGTGACCCCAGTCATCCTCACCATGGCAGGATGAGTATAGTGAGACCCCTGGGCTCCTTCCAACCTCCTCAGCACCTCCAGGTTTTCCTACCTTACCAGAAGAGCGTCTGGGTGCTGCCAGCATCCCAAGGCCGGGATAACATCCATCCTCCTTCCACAGCTACGGGAAGCACGTCCAGCATTTCAAGGTGCTCAGGGAGAGGAACGGCAAGTATTTCCTCTGGGAGGAAAAGTTCAATTCCCTCAACGAGCTGGTGGATTTCTACAGGACGACCACGATCGCCAAAGAGCAGCAGATCTTCCTCCGGGACGAGGACCAGAGGCAGGAGGTACAGCCATGGAAGGGCCATGGGGACACGCAGAGCTGGGGTGTGGGGTGATGGCACAGCTGCTCCCAAACCCCTGTGTGAGCCCCCTCGAGCCTCAGCGTCCCCACAGAGGGGGACAGGGACATCCTTGGGACACCTGGCCCTCGGCTCCCCAGGGTGGAGCAGGAAAGGGTGCAGCAGCACTGCAGGGAGGAAAAGCCCCCAGAGCAGCTCAGTGGGGCAGAACAGGGCAGGGGAAGGCAGGTCACCCAGGCACTTGCCACCATCCCTTGGGCCAGGGATGCTACCCAGGGCAGGTGGCAGAGCCTGACCAGCCCAGGACAGGGCACAGCCAGCCTGGGGCAAACTCCAGCAAAGCCAAGCCCTGGGGCAGTGGCTGTGGAGGCAGCAAAACTGGACCTTGGGAGCTGGGATGGGAGAGGCTCCAGCACCCGGAAGGGCCTGGGAAGGACCTGGGAAGGATAGGAGTGCCAGCTGCAGGGGTCCCCTGAGCACCCATCTCAGCTCTCCCAGCAGCAGGAACAGGGAGTTTCCTGGGCTCTGAGGTGCACCCCTGCACCCCGGGCTCTTCCCTGCATCCCACGCTGCTCCTCTGCACCCCAGGCTGTGTCCTGCACCCCAGGGTGTTTCTCTGCACCCCAAGGTGCTGCTCTGCATCCCTGGCTCTGCCCTGAGCCCCAGGCTGTGGCTGCATCCCAGGATGTTCCCCTGCACCCCAGGGTGCTCCCCTGCACCCCAGGGTGCTCCCCTGCACCCCAGGCTCTTCCCTGCACTTAGGGCCATCCCCAGCATTCCATTCTTCCCATGACAGGATTTCCCTAGCTTCCCTCTCTCCCCTCAAAGTAGGCACCCCAAGCCTTCCCAGGGCTGGTCCTTGTCCCACAGTGGCACAGTGTCCTTGTCACTCTGGGGACCCAAACAGTGCAACCTGATGCGGAGGGGCTGGTGGATGGGGACCCCTCTCCCCCCACCAACCCCTGCCCTCAACTTCCCTCCAGGTGGGCAGACCCCGATTCGTGCAAGCCCAGTTCGACTTCCCAGCCCACGAGGGCTCCCAGCTGCCCTTCCTCCGCGGGGACATCATCGAGGTCCTGGACTGCCCTGACCCCAACTGGTGGCAGGGAAAGATCTACGGCCGGGTCGGCTTCTTCCCCCGGAATTACGTCCACCCCATCCGCAAGTGACCCCCTCCTCCCCGGCCCCGCGGGCGCGGCAGGACCCGCCCCACTGCCCCCACCCACCGGAGCCGCTTCGTGCCCACACACGGACTGTGTGTCCCTTCATCCCCACAGCCAAAAAAACTTTTCCAGAGCCACAGTCCAGTGAGATGACAGCAACAGAGAGGGAGAGCAAGTGTCCCCCAAACCTTGGCTCCTCTCCGGACCCTGTAGGCTAAGAACCCACCTCCAGGGAGGGCTGCAGGCAGCCAGGATGCAGCTGGGCTCCGTGACCCCGTGGAGGGATGCCAGGACTCAGGGTTCCAGGGAAGGCTGATCCAGGGGGATTCAGTTCTGTGGGTGCTGTTCATAGCTGCAAATTGTGGCTTTATAGTATTTTTTTTTTATTTAGAGCTAGTAAAATGAGTTCTGGTGACACCCACGAGTGTGACTGCTCCTTTCCCACCGCTGCCAAGGTGGTCCTGTCCTGAATTCATGCCCCCTCTGCTTTGGTATGGTTTTGCTCAATCTGCAGCCCCCGTTTTTCCACCCAAATCCCTGTCCCAAACCCCTCCCAGGGACTTGCTGCCCTCACAAGTGTCCCCCACACCTCACACCCCCTGGAAAGCACTCAGGGTCCGCAGTGCTGAGAACGCCCAGCTCACTGCACCAGTGGATTTAAACATCACGTGTCCCAAGTGTGACAAATAAAAGCTATCACCCAAATCCCCATTTTCCCCCCCTCCCAGCAGCTTTCCCCCTCTCCAGGGGCTGACTGGGCACTAGGCAAAATAGGCATAACAGAAAATATTGACACACATCAGGACAACAGCGTTGATGCTGCAGACACGGGCCCAGAATGGAGGTTCTGTGGTGTCCTTGAGGGCCACAGCTGGGGGTCCCACGGCCTTGGATGGCTGCTGGATGTCTGGGTTGGATGAGCAGGAACCTGGCACAGAAATAGAGTGAGTGTGGGGGACAGACAGCCCTGGGGACCAGCCACCTCCTGGCAGGAGATACCTGTGCCATCCTGCTGCCCGTTACAGGCAGGGAGTGGAGGGCACTGCTGTGCCTCCCCTGCCAGACACCCTCGAGGACACACTCACCATCGGAGGGTCCCTGGGATGTGCCACACACAGAGGGCTGGAGGGGTTCCTGTGAGAGGGTCCACCAGGTGAGATCCTTCAGCTGGAAACCAGGGTGAGATTTACTGAGAAACCCCCCGCCAGCCCAGACCCCTGTGGGGACCCCCTGGCCAAGCTCGGGGTGCACAGGGTGACACTTGATGTCTCCATCCAAGGAGATCCGGTGGGAGGACAGGGTGAGGGGTCTGGGGTGCCCCACTTACCTGGGCTGGGGGCGGTGGGGAGGTCAGCAGGCTGCCCCCCACCATGACAGCAGCTGTGGCAGTGGCCAGGAGCACAGCAAAGTGCAGGTAGTGGATGTCAGTGAGCAGCCAGGGCCGCTGGTCAGGGACCCCACAGCGGGGTGTGGGGTGTGCCAGCTCCAGCCCCAGCCTGGCCAGTCCCAGCACCAGCCCTGCCATCAGGCCCCAGAAAGCTCCCTGCAAAGCCAAGGTCTGTTGGGGGGTGGCTGGAGCAGGATGGTCGCCCCACAGCAGGGACAAACCCCCGGGAGCTGCTCCTTCCAGCCAGCCCTGGGAGAAGGTCCAGTGGCCCCTGAGTGTTGGGGCACGGCTGAGCCCTGGCCCCCCCTCTGCAGGGGATGTCCCCTGCCGCCCCCATTGGCCATGCCACACTTGGTGGCCATGCATGGCAGCACCTGCCACCTCCTCCTCTTCCTCCTCCTCTTTTTCGGACCAGACACCCACCAGCTCCCAGGGGAACACCAGCCAGGCTCAGTTCCTCTCACCAGCCCCTCCAGCATCACCCCCTCCCTTCCTCTTCCTTGTACCCCACAACCCCCCCAGGCCCTGCTGAGTTCCTGGGAGCAGGGCAGACAGGGGGGTGTTGGTACCACCCATGTCCCCAGGCTGTCCCCAGGGCCACCCCAGCCATGTACCTGCTCGTTAGCTCGGGGCCAGAAGACAGCCAGGACGAAGACAGCAGTGACAGGAGGAGCCAGGTAGCTGGTGACAGCCTGGATGTAGACATAGAGCTGGCCACCACTGGAGCTCTGCAGGATGGGGATCCAGACCACACTGAGGGCCACCAGCACCACTGTGACCACCCTGTGAGCGGCAGGGAGGTGGTGCAGGTGATGTTCCTGTCCCACCTGCACTTCTTGTCCCACCTGCAGCATCACTGTGGCAATGGGGGTCCCCAAAACCAGGGTCCCAGTGCCGGTGCAGGAGATGGAGGTGGGTCAGGGGGAGGACACTCGCTGCTGGGTGACATTCCCAGGGCCACAGAGGGTGCTAATTATGCCTGTGCTGGTTCCATTCTGGGCAGGTGAACACTCCCCAGGGCCCTGCCCAGCCCCAGGGGGCTGTTAAACTGGACCCCCCCATGGGGAAACACCAGGCAAAGGGCACTTTCACTATGAAAAGCCACCAGCTGCAGGTGTTGGGTGCTCTGGCCAAACTTGCTCTCAGCATCCCCATGTCCAGTCAAGGCACTCAGCTGAGAACTGGGGACCTGAGCTGAGCTGCCCCGTGCTCAGCTGCCCTGGCCAGGCTCTGACAGAGGGGTGTGTTAGTCCCCAACATCACCCTGACCTCATCCTCCCCCAAATCCCAGCCACACCCCACAGCATCACCCTCCTCCGAAGCACGAGGGGTTGGCCAGACCCCAGATTTTGGGCCCAAGCCCAAAATGGGCAGGACCCATCCCAAAAGCTGCCATATTTATAGCTCAGCCCAGCTTATTTACAGCTTCACAGAATTTCCTACATCTCCATCTGCTCATCTCGAAAAGCAGAAGTAGGAAAAAATAAGAGAAAAAATAAGCCATGAAAGCAGCTCTAGCCAGAGCCCCCACTGCTGCCAGGTGCTGGGGAAAAAGGAACCAGCCTGAGCATAAAATACACACCCTGACCCACGGGGTGGGAGAAATCCCTCTGTTCAGAATGTTTGTGAGCCACAGAGGAGAAAATCAGAGAATGATGGAATGGTTTGGCTGGGAAGGGACCTTAAAACTCATCTCATTCCACTCCCTGCCACAGTCAGGGACACTTCCCACTAAACCAGGTTGCTCCAAGCCCTGTCCAACTCAGTCTTGATGCTAAAGGACCATGGAAAAACACAGGAGTTCTGAGTGTGGCAGGAGCTGGGAGTGCCAAGTGTCCGTGCCCTGCTCCACACGCAGCCCGCGGTGGGTGTCCGGGCAGGCAATGGGGAGCACAGCCTGCTGCAGGGCGCTGGGGGAATTTGGGAAGGATTGGGTGTTCCAACCACCACGCCACCGCCTGGGCACGGAGCACACATCAAACACCAGCGGGGATTTCCAGCCAGGCACCACGGCCCTGCAGGAGCTCAAACGCCCAAGTCCAGGAACTGGGAGCTCTTTCTGATCCTACAATCAAAGCCCTTTCCTCCCTGTGCTGGGAGGGGGTTGGAACGAGACGTGATCTCCAAGCACCCTTCCAGCCCAAACCATTCTGTGATTCCACGATCCCTGGATGGGGTATCCCCACCCCGGTGGGTCCGGGGGGGCGATTGGCCTCCCCTGGCAGCTACTCAGGAATAGCCCCAGGCTGCCTGTCTCTATCTATGCTGGCAGGGAGGAAAACATCAAACTTGCAGCTTAAACAGCTTTTTTCCCTCTCCAAAGCGCTTATCGTTGGCTCTATCCCCGCGATCCGCAGCGTCCTGCTCGCACTAATCACCCGACACGCTAATGAAGCGCCGGGATCCACCGCAGCAGCGACTCCCGCCCCGGGCGGGCAAAGCCCTTTGCAAACACTCATTATCCATCCTCGGGAAAGCTGTCCTGCGTTGTCACACCCTTGTCACCGGCAGCGAAGCCAGTGCCAGGGAGGGGCGAGGCAGGCCCTGGAGCAAGAGCCCCTCTTCCCGTGGGGGAGCACGCGAGACCACTGTTCCCCAGCATCACTGCCCATCCCCTTCCCACCCTCCGGAGGCGGAGGATGCCCAGAAACAGCTGCTCCTGCAGCCGCTGGACCAGCCAGCCCTCCCCGCAGCCCCAGCACAGCCCAGCCAAAGCCCTGACCCAGATTCCCTCCTTGTTATTGTCTGCCCCGCGCCGAGGACGCTCCCGGCCCCGTGGCACCGTGCCGGGCATTCCGCAGCGCTGACTCCGCCGCCCCGAGCGCGGCACCGCGGGCGGGTTCCCGGGCTGCCCGCGGGCACCCGCCGTCCCACGGGAGCAGCCGGGGCATGTGTGGGCAGCGCTGCCCTTCGCCACGCGGCCAAGTTCCCCCGTGTGCTTCGTGTGCGACCTCAGCCCCGGGAGCAGCCGCGGCTTCCCGGGGGGAACGGGCTGGAGGCGGCGGGGAGAGGCTTCACACCGGCCAAACCGTCTGCATTTCCAGGGCTTTCATACATAAAATAAAACAAGGGCTTGTTTTCCTTGCATAAACCAGGCTGAGCACAGGCATTTTTCAGGCTGGACTGGCCCCACCAGTCTCCCCGAAACCCCCGGTCACTACCTGCCCACGAGGAGCAGCTCCCGGTCACCAGCCCCCGGCCTCAGCTTCCTCCAGATGTCCATGGTGAAGAGGGTGCTGCTGCTGTTGAATATGGAGGTCAGGGATGACATGAGTGCTGCCATCATCACCGCGATCATCAGACCCCGCAGCCCTGGGGAGGAGAGGAAGCGTCAGGGAGCGGCTGAACCAGGAGAGACTGCATGGGACAACCCCAGGATAATGCCTAACCCTCTGCAGGCACGCTCTGGGGTCTCCCCTGGGGCAAGGATGGGGTTTGGGAATCCCCAGCTGCACCACGGGATGCCGAGACCCTGCTGTCACCCACAGGGTCACCCACATCCACTGACCTCACTTTTGGAGCCACCCTCGGAGGGGCTGTGTGGGCTGTCCCATGCACAAACCCACCCAGACCATCCATGGGGTCCCCCTCAACACAAACCCACCCAGACCATCCATGGGGTCCCCCCCAACATCCAAGCCATGGCAGCAGCCCCAGAGTGCAGCAGAGCCCAGTGGAGATGGAGTGACCCCCTCCCACCCACCTACCGCTGGGCATCAGCTCCACCACCAGCTTGGGGTAGGCGATGTTGGAACAGCCCACGGCAGCCCCGCAGACACGGGTGCACTCCTCGGGGTCCACACAGGCCACGGAATCTGGGGGACAGAAGCAGGTGACATGTTGAGACCCCTCACAGGGCAGGGGCCAGCCTTGCAACCGCTCTCACCCGCTCCCACTACAGCAGGTATTGACCCTTCACCATGGCCATGGGCAGGGGACGGGGTGGAGAAACAGGGAGCACACCCTGTGTGGAAATCCACCTCTGCCACCCCCACCTCATTATCCCATCAGCCTCAACACAGAAGGATCCATCCCAGCAGCATCCCCTCACCTCCTCAGCACCGGTTGGATCTACCACCACAATAAATCCAGTGACAGCTGCCCTGGGGGGACCTCCAGAGCCCCACCAGGACCCAGGGCCACAGCCAGAGGTGGCAGAGCCCCAGGGCAGGCACTGTCCATCCCCATACACAGGGGCCAGCCGGGTTCCTGCACCGTTGTGGCAATTTCCCGGGCATGGGCAGCACCAGCAGCTCCCAGGATACGCGTGGCACCGCGCCAGGGCCATCAACGCCCAATTATTTCTATGGCTCAACAAGCACTGAACCCTTTCTTTTTTTTTTATTGTTATGCTCATAAAATATTGAAATGGATGGAAATTAACGTCAGGCA
Source organism: Corapipo altera (assembly GCF_003945725.1). NCBI lineage: Eukaryota > Metazoa > Chordata > Aves > Passeriformes > Pipridae > Corapipo > Corapipo altera. The sequence goes on along the minus strand of NW_020884920.1, from coordinate 5,306,941 downwards.
TAAATATGGATGGGCTGCCTGGCTCCCCGGTCCACACCCGCCCTCCCAGGAGCACGGGGACGAGCACGGGTGATCCCTGTGATGACAGGGAGCATCATCCTGGTTCTCTCGTGTGGTGACCCCCAACCCAAGCAGGGGGCAGCCCTCAACCCTGGTTTGCCTGAAACCCCAGCTGGTGACAGCTTGGGGCTTTCCATAAAGGAGCGTGGGGTGCGCTGGGAGCGGGACACGGTGTGGGCAGACCACAGGCAATCCTCAGCACATCCCAGGGATGTCAAAAACTCCCAGCCTGGGCCGCCTTTCCCCAAGGTGAGAGCCAGCGCCGGGGCTCCGGTGACTCTGTCCTCCAGGAGCTGTGAGTAAAGCTGCTGTCACCATCCCTGCCTGAGTTTCCCCTCCAAACCACCACCTTGTGCTTGGCTCCATGCAAATGGTTGGTGGCTGGAGGGTGGAAGGTGCTCCAGAGGGCAAGGTGTTGTCTGGGTGTTATATCCCAGCTGAAACGCCCATCCCAGGGCTCAGCTCAGCCATGGAACGCCTCGGTGGGAACCCGGAGTGTGCGGAAAGTGGGAGCCAAGCCCAACGGAGTGGCCAGAGCCCCCAAGCCAGGAGCAGAGCCCAGTGCTGGGCCCCACTGCCTCTTTTAGGCCCTCTGCTAGAGATGGAAAATTAATTAGGAGCTTGTAATGACTGCTCCCATCTGCAGCCAGGAGGAGCTGGCTGCGGGAGAGGGGCTGTGTCTGCGCCAGGCGCTGCCAGCTGGATCAGCCCAGGGACACCGAGAATGGTGGGGACCAACCTGCTCAGGCACAGCAACCTGTCCCTGCAAACAGAGACTGAATTTGGGCGCTTAATTCACTGTGTGGGGCAAAGACTCCTGGGTGAAGAAGCCCCCAGGAACTGGGGATGGGGGATCCAGGTGTCTTCGCCTCGTACAGGGATCAGGTGATGCTCCAGGTGTGGAGCTCTGCCATCCCAATCCACCCCCACCAGCTGTCTCCAGGAGCCAGTGCATCACATGATGGATGGGATGCAGCACTTACACCACAGGCAATAAATCATTAGTGCACACACCCTGCAAAAGAGCCCATAAATCTCCTGGCACAATAAAAACAGCCGGAGCGGGTGGCAGTGGCTGAGGTGGGGACAACCACAGCACACTCCAGCCATGCCACACACACCCACGCTCCATGCACCGAGCCAGGGCATCTCCCAACCTACCCAAGGGGGACAACAACTGGAATGAGGTCCTGGAGCCCTCCGTGGGTGCTGGCTCAGTGCTTGCCTTTGTCACATTTACTGTCCTCTGCTCATCAGGGCTGGAATTTCACCTAAAACACCCAGTTTTGGCTCCAGCACCCTCAGTCTCTGCTGTACCACTCACTGGCTAGGCCACAGCATGGAGGTGACATCCCACCACTGGAAAATCCCTAAGGGGTCAGCACAACCTTTCCATAAATTCCTCAGGTCCACCTGAAGCACCTCCTGAGCTGATATTTGGTGGGAGCCAAATGCTTAATTCCCCCAACACTGTAGATGTGGCACTTGGGGACATGGTTTAGTGTTGGACCTGGCAGTGCTGGGTTGGACTTGATGATCTTAGAGGGCTTCCCCAGCCTAAATGATTCTATGATCCCGACAGACAGCTGTCACATCCCTGTGTCCCCCAGTCTCCCTGCTGCCTCCTGCACAGGACAAAGCCGGGCTGGGCACAACCCCTCACCTGACTTGTCACCGTGGGATGAGCAGGGCCACTGTGCCTGCAGAGAGGAGCACTTTGATGGCCGAGCAGCTGGGCAGACGGGCGGCTTCGCCTCGGGAGCCTGACTCAAGCAGGGCCCTCATTTATCCGGCTGCAGATCCAGATGAGCCGCACCAACGCGAGGGAGGGAGCAAGACACAGCCCATGGCACTTTCCTTTTTTGCATTGGCGCGAGAATCTGACCCCAATTCCTGAAATTCGTCTTCATCTGATCTTCCAGGAGAAAGGTCCACATCTCTGGCTTGTGAACAGCAACTGGTGAATCCAAGGTGGGCTTTTTTTGTCCATCTCCCAGTTGTGAATGAAATCTGCCATAGCAAGGTCTGGTGACGTGACCGTGTCCATGTCCATGCTGCAAACCTTATAGAGGAGGGGACTGGACAGGACAGGACAGAGTAGAATATTTTCAGTTGGAAAAGCCCTGACCAATTCAGGGCTGATAAAAAAATTAAGGGCATTGTTTAAATGCCTCTTAAACACTGACAGGTTTGGGACATTGACCACCTCTCTAGGAAGCCTGTTCCAGGACTGAACCACCCTCTCCCTAAAGAAATGCTCCCTACTATCCTGTCTAAATCTGCCTTCGAGCAGCTCCGACCCTGTGCTGCCCCCTGGGACCCACCTGGGCTCCGAGCTCCCACACCAGCACAGGAGGGGTTAACCACAGGACAGAGCTGTTTTCCTGGAAAATATTGACTTACCAGCTGGCACACCGGGAGAGGGAGGGATTTCAGGGGAGAGGCGCGCTTTTTTTTTTTTTTTTTTTAAGACGAACACCCAAAGCCCTCCCCAGCCTCCCACCACCCTCCGGCACCCACACGCTCCGGGGGGTTCCCAGGCTCCGGGTTCTGAGGCGTGAGGACACATCAGCCGAAAGAGTTAATCGGGGCAGGGCAGGGAATGTGTGAAGGCAACATGTGACTGCAGGTGGGGCAGGGCGGAGGGATGAATCACTCTTTTCCTTTTCCTCTTTTCACTTCTTGCTGTTACCTGTCCGGCCCCGGCACTGCGCGCTGGCAGGAGCCCCGAGCCATCGACCTGCCAGCCAGGGCGATGCACAGGAGGCTGACGGGGAGCGTTCACCGCCGCCAGACCCACGGGCTGACCCGCTGCTCCAGGGGGGATAACCAGGGACGGCGTCTCGGCCGAGAAATCCCGCTTCTCGCTGCCCTTCATTGAGCCAGTTTTCTCTTTGTTTCTTTTTTTTTTTCCCCCCACTTTTTATTTCGTCGGGTGCCTTGTCGTTGTCTTGGGAGGGCGGAGGATGAGGAGAGCGTGGACTCGGAGGTGAAGGACCTTCCTGGTGTTGCTCATACACCCGGGGCTGTCTCTGCCCCGTCACACAGCCCCGGCCGTGGGAAGCTCCGTGTTTATCTTGCCTGGAGCCCTCTCACCCCGTGGAGCCGGGAGCAAGCCAGAAACCAAATCCTCCTCTCTGGCAGAGAAGAGCTCCGGCGTGGCAGGAGCCCTTGGAAAAGGGAGCACTGCCTTTCCCAAGCTGAGCCAGGGAGGGCGAAGCAAAGGGGATCGTGTGTTTAAAGACTGGAGAATAATTAATTTCTTATTTATTGCCGACATCCGGCGCTCGCTGGGGGCACAGAGCTCCCCCGGGAGAGGCGCGCGGTCACCATGGCTTTCTCCCAGGTGCAGTGCCTGGACGACAGCCACGTCAACTGGAGGTCCAGCGAGTCCAAGCCCGAGTTCTTCTACAGCGAGGAGCAACGCCTGGCCCTGGAGGCACTGGCCTCCCGTGGCCGCGACGCCTTCTACGAGGTCCTGAAGAGGGAGAACATCAGGGACTTCCTCTCCGAACTGGAGCTCAAGAAGATCCTGGACACGCTGGAGACGTACGACCCCGGCTCCGAGTACATCCCGCGCCACGGCGGCAGCGCGGGGGGCAGCGAAGGGGATGGCAACAGCCAAGGGGACGAGCAGGACATGGCTCCTTCCCTGGAGTACTGGCCCCAGAGGTCCGACCGCTCCATCCCGCAGCTGGACCTGGGCTGGCCCGAGACCATCGCCTACCGCGGGGTCACCCGCGCCACCGTCTACATGCAGCCGCCCATCGAGGGGCAGGCACACATCAAGGAGGTGGTGAGGAAGATGATCTGCCAGGCTCAGAAGGTGAGGCGTGCCGCGGGGATGAGGCAGGACGTGCCCCAGGGCATCCTGCTGGACGTCCTGCTCTGCCGGGCAGTGCCTGTCCCGCGGGAAGCCGTGCCCAGGCAAAGGCAGCGCGGGCAAGCGTTCGGGTTTTTCCATGGAACCAGTATTTGGGGGTCAGGTCTCGCTGAGGATGCTGTTCGCCTGGTCCAGCACTCCCTGGGAATAACACAACCCTTCCCATAGTCCATACGGCCGCGTCGTTAATCCCAGGGTCCCTACAGGGCTGTGGGGAAAACCGCTGCGGGGAAAAATGGGTTGAGCTGCTTCCCAGCTGCGAGGCCACAGTGCCAGGCATCCCACAGTTGTTGTTCCCAGTGTGACAGTGTGTGGCAGCACGCAGGAACCTGGGGTCACGATCTGGCCTTGGGTCCACCAGCTGTTTGGCACATGACCCGAGGGCCATGGTCTGGCCTCCGTCCTTGTGTCCACTGTGTGCCCAGTGCGTGGCCCCGAGACCCAGTTCAGCCCTGGGGCAAAGTAGCCAAAGCCTCTGGTCTGGCACTGACACACACGAGGGTCGAGTTTTGCCCAAGATAACTGTGGTGCTCCAAGCTGGCCTTGTCCTGGCTTTCAGAGGAGAAGGATGAGCCGGTAGCAGGACAAGGCTGGGCAGATGCTGAAGGGATTTGGGTTGAGACTTGTCCTCCGTGTGTCATCCAACCAAGGAGCAGGGAGTGGGGGTGCATGAGCAATGGGTTCAGGCTGGTGTCACGGGCAGGAGGACCAGGGAAGGAGGGAGATGATGGCATATGTTGAAGGCTGGTGGTGGTGGGCAGAGGTTGTTGGTGTTTCCTAGTGATCTAATCCCAGCTGGGAAGTGCAGGAGGCGTCAGTACCTGCTGGTTTCTCGGTGCTTTGAAGCTCTTTGAGTTCTATGCGTCCAATACCGTGAGAACTCCAAGGAAGGAGTATCCCAGCCTGGGGGATGCTCCAGCAGGAAAACAGGGAGACACTGCCAGGGTGGCTATGGAGCAGAGAGAGACAGGCTGGGATGCATTAGGTCTGCCTGGCTCCTCCAGGGACAGGGCTGGGGTTTGCAGATCCTGTCAGAAGAGAGGGAAACCTGGTGACATGCAGCCATCAGAGCTCCTCCAGGACCATGGGACCAGAGTTCTGAGCATGAATAGCCCCAGCTCAGGCAGGAAAACTAATCTCCCAACACATCCAAGGCTTACAGGAAAGGCTGATGTGGGTGTCAGGGCTGCCCACTGTGGGCAGGAGCCATCTCTGGCCGCTGTCACCTCACGAAAGTCAAAGTGACCTGTCCTTACCTGTGACATTTTCCCCGCCAGAGCACTTTGCAGTGAGGGCAAAGGGAAGGGAGGGCTGCAGTCCCGTGGGCTGGAGGATGGGAGAATTATCCCACAACAAATAATGTCTCATCCCTGGGTCTTTCCTGCTGCCTCTGACTCGGGCTTGCAGCTCCTGTCTGGCTTTGCCTACTCACCGCTTCCCACCTGCCCCACACAAACGGCATCTCCTGAGTCATCCCACACCTCCTCCTGCTCCAGAGTCAGTGGCTGAGTCAGGCAGCTGCACATCTCCACCTCCCCTTGGAGCCTCTCCAAGACACAGGGCCATGGCTGATGCTGCTGTGATCATCACCAGAACCTTGATGCCCCCTGAGCAGGGCTGGGCAGCAGAGCTGCCTCCTGGTCCAGGCGGTCCCTGCCAGTGGAATGAGACGTGGTGACAGCACTGGTGACATGCAGAAGCCTCCTTGATGCTTATGGCACCCCAGCAAACATAGAAGAGGGTGAGCGCTTCATCCTGCAGGGTGGCAGGAGTTATGGGATCTGGCAAGAGGGTTCTTCCGTGGTCTCCCACCCCGTATTCAAGGACCACAGTCACTGCAGCTGAACGTGCTGTCATGCTTCAGAGCCTGGGTGACCATCTGTGGGTGCTCCTAAGGGTGGGGACACTGGGATAGACCACCCTCCTCTGTGCCTGCTGATTTTAGCCAAGGCTTAAGATCTTCACGGCAGCTCAGAGGTGGAAGAGTTTGGCTGAGGAAGCTGAGGGTGGACAGAGGGACTGTCCTGCTGCCACCCCATCAGATGTCACATAGGCTGGCCATGCACTCTGTCTTCCCTGGGGAGATCCCTGCCAAATTGTCCCTCCCACCAAACACCAGCAGTGCTCTTCATCCACCTGCAAAGGGGCACAGACTTGGGAGAGGTTCACTGTTGCATCCCAGGGGATGACCCTTGCTCCTGACATTGTCTCAGATCCTTGGTCTGAAATGCTCCCAGGTGCTGAACCCCAAACCTCACCGCAGGAGTTGCTGTCCCGTGGCCAGAAGGTCAAAGTCCCCTGACAGGCCCCAGCTGAGGAAAGTTCAGAGCCCACGTGAGAGCTGCTGGTGCTGGGAAGGTCGTGCAGGCAGAGCTGGGGTGAGGAAGCAGAGAGCTGGGATGAGGAAGCAGAGAGCTGGGATGTGGGACTGCTCTGAGGGTGCAGATGAACCCTGTTGCTTGCAGGAACGAGACCAAGCGCTGCCGAGTTCAGAGCCTCAAATCCAGGTGTGCTGGGCAGGGAGATGAAAATGATCCTCTCCTCTTTCTTGGATTCCTCTTTCTGGGAATAAATGGGAGAGAAGAGAGGCAGGATCCTGTGGCCACATCCCTGCTCTCCCTGAATATCCCCATCTTTGTGGCCAACAAACAGAGGTGGTCAGGGATGTGGTGCACCCACCAGGCTTCACTCTGGAGACCTTCACCAGGTCCAGCCATGGCATGGCCATCTCTTCCTCGCTGTGGGATCCCCTCAGTCTGCAAAGCTCACAGGATGGACATCAGGAGGAATTTCTTCATGGAAAGGGTTGTCAGGCATTGGAAGTGGCTGTCCAGGGAGGTGGTGGAGTCCCCACCCCTGGAGGTGTCCAGGGAAGGACTGGACATGGCACTCAGTGCTCTGGGCTGGGGGACAAGGTGGAGATCAGGCACAGGCTGGACTTGATGATCTTTTCCAACCTCAAATGGTTCTATGATGGGCAGGAAGGCAGATTTCCCTCCTCTTCTCCAAATTTTGGCTCCGTCTGACCAGAAATCGGAGCAGGCTGAAAACATTGACCTTGGCCCAAAGCCACCGGAGGGAGCAGCGACTCTGACCTCCTCTCTGCACTTGAGGTTCCAGGTTGGGATTGTGGTGATACAATTACCCTGAGCAACTTCCAGTGAAGGTTAGGAGGCCCTATTAATTACTGTTTACAAAACCTTCCTCCATTCCTGGATGAAAGGGTCGACAGGGGAGAGCAATTATTAATGTTACTTGTCCCACCTCTCCTCCATCCCAACACGCTTCCTCTAATTGTGCCTTGGTGCCAGCCTAATTTATTAAATGCCCACGTGGTGTGCCCCAAAACTCATTATCTGATGATTCAGAGTGAGCTAATAAAGAGCTGCAACTTCCTCTATAAGACATGATCCTGCAGTGCTCATCAAAGCTGTTCCAAAGGATCCCAGCAGCATTTGCCCGGTGTCCGGGGGGATGTCATGCTCACCACTCCTCGTGGTTTTGGAACCTGGCACCTGCACATCTGCTGTATCTAGTGGATCCTGGCAGCTCCTGGGACCCAGGGAAGGAAAGCGTCACCCTCATGGGCATGGGGAGCATCCAGCTGTAGATTTGGGGCTGATTTCCTCTGCACCTTCCATATGAATGGCAAAGGGATGGCAAAGCTTCCTGGGATGCCCTTGGCAAAGGGGCTTTGGGAAAGGAGATGTCCTTGCAGGGAGTGCTGCCCTGGTAGAGGTGAGAGGGACAAGGGTGCCAAGCTCGCTTCCCACAGCTGGATGGCACACAGTCCCACTCCCCAAGCTGGAACACAAATAGCACAGAGGATTTCCCTGCTCTGGAGCAGACAGACCTCCATCCTTTGCCAATTGCCCCCGTGCCTGGGTTTGGCACAGACCCAGCCGGTCCCAGCCCTGGTTCAAGCACAGGCAGCCCAGCAGCAGATTTCACCTCAGACAGTCTCCACCTGGGGAGCACTGTCAGGACCATCCTCGCTCTCCCAACCCACTCCATGCCAGGGCAGTGTTGGCATACGGGCGTGAGATCCCAGAGACAAACCGAGGCCAAGCCTGTCCTGCAGGTGAGATGTGGCAGGGAGGGAAATGGGAGCTGAGCAGTGACAGGATGCACCAGCTGAGCAGGAGGACTCGGGTTGAAAATGTGGGCAAGAGGGTGAGAGCCAGGCTGCCTCCCCGTGCCAGAGCCAGCCACCCTGAACCACTGCCTGCCATGCATGGCTCTCTCACCATCCCTGTGGGAACGGGGCTTGGCATGGGGGGTGTAATCATCCCCTGCTCGCACCTCTACAAAGCTCCTTCACATCTTCAGAGCCACAGCAGCAAGCCAAGGCCTTGGGAATGCTGGGGCCACAGTGAGAAAATGCTCTCTTCCTCCCAAAATAAAGGTCAGTGCTATTGTCATCCCCATTTTATGAGCCCTCAGCTTCCTCTGGAGAAAACAGAGGGCACAGGCAAAGTGACATGACCACAGCCACGTGGATCAGCGGTGTCAGAGAGAGAGGCAAACCATCTGCCACCAAACCAACCCTCTTAAACCAGGCACCCACCATCCCACCACAGGTGCCCCTCACCCAGGACTCACAGCAGACAGCACAGCTCCTCCCCAGTTAGTTGCTGTACACAGCAAATCCAAACCCAGAGCTCCCAAAGCAGCTTTGGACCCATCCCACTTTACATCCATGCAAAGCAGGCACCCAGTTTCCTGCCTCAGTTTCCCCACTGGGACAATGAGGACGAGCAAAACACACGAGCAGAGGCACAAGGGAGTGAGGATTTAGCCTTTCACAGCAAAGCTTGGTGAGAGGCTCTCGGATGAGGATAAATGGGGATTCAGCTAAAATCGAGTGGCAGAGCCATAAATCCTTCCTTGGCACTTCCCAAAACACTTATATTTGGCCAGGGCTGGGGAGGCCAGGGCAGCATCAGAGACAGCAGGGCTGGGGCTCCACACACAGCCTCGCTCCTCACCCCATCGCCTGCAGAAAAGGAAGAGGCAGCAATGTCATAATGCGCCATCCTCTGCTTAATTAAAGCTCTCCAGGTTGTCCTGTGGCACAAACCTAATTAAAAGGCAGCTTGGTGCTTTGAGAGCTCCAGACTGGATGTGTTTGACTGTGCAAGTGCCCAGCACCATCCCGGTCCCTTCCTTCCCGAGGGAGGAGTATCCCAGGGTCTCCCTGTGTCCCCTCACACTCCCGTGCTGGTGTCCTCCCCAGCTCAGCCTCGTGCCACTGCCAGCAGAGCCATCCTGGAAGAGCAGAGGGCTGAGAGCACCCATCTTCCCAACTCAGGGCACCTTCCAGGGACAACCACAGAGAAGGGAGCACTGACACCTTTCCAACCATGGGACAATGACATACCAGCACCCTGATGACAAGCTGCTCCCCTGGGATGAGGGGAGGCAGCCATCCCTGTGGAGCTGCCCCAGGATGCTCAGCTGGGCTGCAGGCAGCTGCCTCCAGCCCCTTTTCCTGCCATATCTCATACAGCACCACTGCTGCTCACTGCCACTGGCAGTGTTACTTCAGAAATCCAAATCCACAGGCACAGAGTGACCTTTGGTACTCAGCCATTCCATGAAATCCCAGCACAGCACAGATCCACTTTCCTGTCACCTGTGGGACTCATCCTGGCAGTGCCAGGGCAGCAAATGCCCTGGGTACAAAGGCAGATCCAGCTTGGGAATATCAGTGAGGTTGCTGTGTGACAAACCCAACTGTCACTGGCACGGCCATCCCGGCTCTGCTCTGCTCTTTACAGCCCGGGAGGGAGGAGGGATGTTGTGCAACTGGAGCAGCACCCCAGGCTGGGCAGTGAGACCAGGAGGGGTGTCAGCAGCCCCAAACACTGCCCCAGTGCTCTGCCTTGACCCCACAGTATGGAGCTGACTCTTGATCCAGCAGAGCAGCAGCCTCTGGAACAGCCAGGTACAGGAACTGGGAACTGCAAACTCCTGGCTGCTCTTAAGGAACCTTGTCAGCTCACACCCAGGTCTGGTTTTAAAGGGGATTAAAAGTCACTTTAGCTCCTGAGAGCACCTCAGAAGTATCTCAGTACTCTCTCCCAAGCTTAAAGTCACTTTTAGCTGGTTTTTATAGTGTTTCTCTCAACACCAGCATGTGATTCTGTATGATAACTCCAGAGGCAGCAACCACCCCACACTACGTGCCCTTGGACAGACAGACCCGTCATTTAATGGTTGGACTCGATGATCCTAGAGGTCTTTTTCAACCCTAATGATTCTGTGATCATTAAATCAGAGGTCTCCCCTTCTGGTGCTCCCTGCAAAGGGACACCAAACCTCTCAGCCAGAAACTGGATTCTGAAATTTGTGGAGCTCATTAAAGGCAGGAAAGTTGGATTCACCCTCAGCAACCAATTTTTCCTGAGTATATTATGCTATGGGCCACCACTGGAATCACAGGATCGTTATGGTTGAAAAAACATAAGACCATTGAGCCCAACCACCAACCCAGCACTGCCATGTTCACACTAAACTGTGTCCCCAAGTGCCACATCTACACATTTTGTGGAGATCAAACCTCCCACAGTGACAGCAAAGGAATGGGACTGGGGGCTCCTGCTTTCCACCCTCGGGCTGGCTGGAGCTGGAGGGGATCCTGGGCTCCCCCACATTGAATCCCAGCCTCCTACAGAGATGACATTGCCTTGCCTCTCACAAAACAAGCACCGACTGTACCTTTGGGTTGTCCCCGGCCCTGCTGCCCAGACTCATCTCTCCCCTCTCCAGGTCATCGCGGTGGTCATGGATATGTTCACTGATGTAGACATCTTCAAGGACCTCCTGGACGCAGGCTTCAAGAGGAAAGTGGGGGTCTACATCATTTTGGATGAGACCAACGTGAAGCACTTCCTGCAGATGTGCGAGCGAGCCCATATGCACACCGGGCACCTAAAGGTGAGGATGGTCCGAGGGGTCCGAGCTGGGAAACCTCTCCAATGCAGGCACATAACCAGAGTTATCCACTCTGCTCCCTCCTGTCCTGGGGAATCACAGCCCCTGAACTTTGGGCAGTGCCAGATGAGTTTAGTCCGTTTCTCCTATAGCCAAAGCTGAAAGTGATGCCCTAATCTGGGAGCAGCAGGATGGAGGGGAACGGATGAGAAACAGGGACGTGGATTTCCACCCAGCAAAGCTCAGTGCAGAAATCCCAGGGGGCTGCTGGTACCCAGCCAGTGCTGGAATTGGGGCAGAGGGATGTCTGGGGAAATGCAGCCCCGCAAGAGCGGGCACAGGTCGCACAGGGCACTGCAAAGCTCATGGCAAACGTGCGAGCTCAGCGTCTCCTGGTGGGTTGAGGGAACAAGCTGGCGAGAGGGAAGGAGCAGCAGATGCCATGCCAGGGCCGGATCTGTGCCATTGCCAGCCCCATTCCTGCTGCTGCCCCAGGGGCAGGACCGGCAGGAGCAACCGCCGGCCGGTTCTCTCGCTTTCGGGCTTTCCCGCAAGCCAGAGGCTGGAATTAAAAAACTTGATTTTCCCCTTTTCCGGAGCCTCCGCCCCAGCACAGGGCCAGGAGCAGAGCAGGGAGGCACCCACGCTGCCTGCGGCCCTGGCAGCTGCCAAGGATGCCCTCACTGCTCCCGTCCGTACCGGGCAGCACACACTGGTGGGACTGATCTGCCCACCCACGCCGTGCTCACCAGCCCTGGAGTGCTGGTGGATGCACATGGAACAGCTCCTGTGCACAAATCCCGTGTAAAACCAGGGATGGCAAAGCAGAAGAAGGGATGTCTGGCTGCACAGGGGTCGGTCCCCAGCCCAAAGTGCCCCGAACCCAAGGGGCCGGGTTGGATGTGGCTTGGAGCAATTTGGTGTAGTAGAAAGTATCCCTGCCCACAGCAGGGAGTTGGAATGAGATGAGCTTTAAGGTCTCTTCCAAACCAAACAGTTATGGGATTCTAGGATTCTCCTTATACCTCCCTGTGTGTGCAGGGGTTGCAGAGAAAAATCACCTATCAGGGTGTTCTCATGCAAAGGCAGAGGAAGATGAAGGGGCAGAGGAGAGGATGGGGGGGTGTATCAGCCTCAGGAGCAGCACCCAGAGTGGGGACCCTCACTCCAGCTACAGGACAAAGCCCCAGGTTCCAGCCACAGGACACAGAGTTCCAGGCTTTCCTCTGGGCACAACACTCCCCTTGCCAGCATCAGATGCAAACACAGCGGAGCAGCCCAGCAGTCTCACTCGGGGCCTGCAGACACCCCTCTCCAGCCGTGAGTCGCTCGGCCTCGCCCGTTGCTTGGCAGAAAAGTGATGTTTCTGCTCCTGACGTCACCGGGCCATGCACTGGCTGCCAAATGGCTGCTGGGAAGGCCCGTGCCTGGGCAGGCTCACATTTGCTTACGGTGAGGGCAAACCCCCGGCTGAGCAGGAACACGTCGGAGCCACGACACCCTCGCACCTGGCTGGAATGAGGTGGGACATGCTGGGGCTCAGGGACCCCCACGCAGGGAACCGAGAGCACCGGCCGGCCAAGCCTCACCATGCCCCCCAGCCCGGCTTAATTGCTGCTCCCAACAATTAAAGCAAACTCAGCCGAGCTTTTACCTGCGTCCAAACTCCCTGGAGAGTCTGGGATCCCGCAGGCTGCTGCCGCTCCGAGACCAGAAAAGCCAGCGCTGACGCACTCCGGTGTTTTCCTACATTAGCAGCCCGGTGGCAGGACTGGAAAAGCAGGAGAACATCTGCAGAGCTCGGCAAATGTCTGGAAGTTGGGATTTGCCGCACACTGCAGCCGGTTTGCTGGCACAGGAGGCAGCAGGGCAAGGAGGCGGCAAGGAAAGTAGGGCAGAGTCTGGGAGCTGCTTCCTAAGCCCGGAGATGATAACGAAACATCCCTCGTTATCTCGGTGCCTTCGCTTGGCAATTAGTAACTGGCTTGGGCAAGGAGGTCGCTCGTTGAGCAACGGCGAGTGCCTGGGGAGTGATTCACCCAGCCCGGCACCCGGCCATCCCGCTGGGCACCCGCCTTGGCACAGGCCAGACAAGCAGAGATACACCAGGAGCTGGGAGGAAAGGGGACTGGCACCAGGGAGGGTTGATCCCTGGGTGTTACCTGAGAAAAGCCCACGGCTGCTCCCTGAGTTTGGGCACAGGGTCGGCTCCAAGAGGGAGGGATCGACACCCAGGCTGGCGATGGGCAGAGAGCAAAGCCTTGGGTGTAAAGTTTGTGCACCCTGGGCACTACCAATCTCAGCAGCACCATGTGTAGGGATAACGCAGGACAGGGATGAGAATTCCTACCCCAGCCTGCTTTCCAGCCAGCCCTCAGCACCACCAGTGCTGCTGCACACCCACAGAAACTGGGATGTCCCCCCAGACACACCAGGCAAAAAGGCAAACGTTAAGGAAAAAACCAAATGCCACAAAAAACCCCACAAACTTCTCTGCTCAGTATGTGAATCTTCCCTGGAAACACCGTCAGAAAAGCCTTTCTTTTCACATCATGCTAAAATCAATGCTGAGTCATTGTCCCTCCTGCCAGACACAGGGGAGTGGGGACCAGGGGAGCCCCTGGGCTATTCCTGATTGTGGTCTACAGGGAGAGAGGAGAGTCCAGAGAAGCAGATGAGAAAGGCTGGAGGAGGGGAAGACCAATATTTTTGGTGCTTTTCTTTAAAAACCCAAAACAAAACAAAAAAAAAAGCACACAAAAACAGCTGTGGAGGGCATGACCCAGTGATAACACTGAGCCTTTAGCAATGGCATGACCGACATCCCGGCAGGAACAGGAGGAATGCAGATGCTTTCACAAGAAAATATTTGCTCCCCACCCAAGGGAGCCCTTTTGCTGTGGAAGATGCTATCTGGTGACTTCGGAATGTGCCAGTACCCTCCACAGAGACTCTGGAGCCAGAAGCCAGACTGGAGATAGAAAAGTATTTTGACAGAGCCAGGGCTGCCCCTCCATCCCTGGGCTCCCTTGGGGAGGACACCCCATCCCTCCACAGGGACCTGCTCCCTCATCACCAGGTTTCACTTCCTGGGGGTGAAAAGATGTTGCCCCACTGGCTTCCCCCCCCCCCCACTCACCCCTAAAACCAGGCAGGGCTAAACACTCAGATTTTGGGAGCACAGAAAAGGGGGAGTGTGGCAGAAAGCAAATCCAGTGCCACCAGATCCACGTGTGCTGTCCTGGGGTCACCAGCTCTCCCTAAAGCCCTTGTACATCTCCAGCTGGGGAGGAGGAGTGGGATCTCCTCTCCCAGGGTGGCATTTCCATAGATCACATGGGATGGAGAGTGCTTGGAAGCACCATCACACACTGCTCACCCACGGACACAGGCAGCACAGAGTTCAAGAGGTGGAAAACAGGGCCCAGCACACGGGCAAAGCAGGAAATTCTCCAGGCTGAGTCCAGAGTTCACCGCGTGGCCTTGGGCGAGTTATTTTATCTCCCCATCGCTGTGGCCTCCTCTGAGCCAGCCATGAAGAGCGTTCTGTTCCTTGGAGGGGCTGTGGAGCATCCGGGGGGGCGTTGGTGGAGGGGTGGACGATGCTCTCAGTGCAGCCCTGTGCTCCTGCTCACACCTGTGCCTTTGCTCTGCAGAACCTGCGCGTCCGCAGCACCGGGGGGACGGAGTTCTTCACGCGCTCAGCCACCAAGTTCAAAGGGGCTTTGGCCCAGAAGTTCATGTTCGTGGATGGGGATCGAGCCATGTGTGGATCCTACAGGTAATCAGCACTCTCCTCCTGCCCTTTTGCCTCCCCCCATGGAGGTGTTGGTCAAAGGATCATCACAAACCCACATGGTCTAAATCCTGGTCCCCGCCCAGCACGGCCCCAGGACCCTGTCCCAGACTTGCTCCCCTGCTCCTAAACTGGGAGATGACTTTGCAAGGAGATTTGGAATGGGCCCCAAGGAGTCCCCACCACCTCCTGAAACCAACAGGTCGAGGACACCTGCCATTCTCGGAGGTGGTGGGACACACCAGTTTTTTCTGCCACTTGATGCAATAAGCACAAGGAAGGACCAAAGCACCAAACCACACCACAGCCAGTCCCAACTCTCACACTAACTTCAGCTTTTCCAGCTAAACATTTCCTACACAAAGTATTTTCCAGGTTGTCCAAATGAAAACTTACTTTGGCAGAAACAGATCACCCCCAGTCAGTTTCTGAGCTCTAAAAGATAAGTTTTATAAACATGGAGCTGAAACATTTCCTACTTTCTGGCCACAACAAATAACACATCCATTGTGAGTTGCTTTTCTTAACTAACCCAAGCTGAGAAAGGAAAAGCAGCCAACACTAAAGTGAAAAACTAACTGACCCACTGCAAATACCTTTTACTTCACGTCCACTGTGCTCAAGACTTCAGCCCTTCACTCTAATTTGTGAGGAGAGCTATTTCATCAATCCTATTATTATTATTATTATTAATGTTTACAATGAGATCATGTCCCTGCTGGCACCATCAATCCCCCAGGGAATGCCAGGGTTGGGGAGAGGAGTGTTATTTACCAGCGAGTGCTCAGAGAGTTTCCAACGTGTTTCTGTTCCAGCTTCACCTGGTCTGCGGCGAGGACGGACCGAAACGTCATCACAGTCCTCTCGGGCCAGGTGGTGGAGGCGTTTGACAAGCAGTTCCAAGAGCTCTACCTCATGTCCAAGGGGGTGAGCCTCAAGTCCATCTCCATGGGTGAAGAGCCCGAACCCGAGCCCGTAACGCTGCCCTCAGTCGTGCCGGTGACCCCCGCCAACGCCGTGGTGAAGAAGCTGATAAACCCTAAATACGCCCTGGTGAAGGCCAAGAGCGCTGACCAGATCAGCAAGACTTCGTCTGAGAACCAGGACAAGAACCAGAAGGCAGACAACAAAGGCAAAGTCGTTCCTGAGGGCCCGGGGGGCGACCGGCATGGGGATATGGCAGACCTCTCCCTGCTCATCCACCCCGGCCTCCTGAATCTGGAGAAAGCCAACATGTTTGACTATCTGCCCACCTGGGTGGAGCCTGACCCTGAGCCCGGGAGCGAAGTCTTGGGCTACATCAACATCATTGACCCCAAGATCAAGAACGTGAAGCTCTCGCAGATGAACCGCATCAAAGTCTGCGACGTCTCCCAGGCCAGCGCCCAGCACCGGCAGATGCTGAAGAACAGGGAGATGGAGGCCAAGAAAAACTCAGACCAAGAGCCACCTCTGCTGTCCCCCTGCCAAAGACAGATCCCACAGCCCCCCATGGAAGCCCCTACAGCGCCCACTACCAGCCACATGGAAGGCTTCAGCTGGACAACGAAGCAAGCAGGAACATTTGCCTCTTCACCCTTGGGCCACCACTTGAAGCCACAGGAAGAGACACTGGAGACCATCAAACCACCAGTTCCAAAGCCAAGGACCGTCCCTGTTGGTGTCCTCGTGACCAAAGTCATTACAACCTGTGACAGCAGCACTGCCCTGGAGGGTGACACACAACCACCGCTGGCCGACCACAAGGGTGTGAAGCAGGAGCAGGAGGAGAAACCCAACGGAGCTTCCATGGAGACCTGCCACCTCCAGCCAGACCGGCCCGTGGCAGGGCCACAAGAGGACAAAGGGCCTCCCTGCTCCCACAACGGGCTGGGAGAAGAGGAGGAGGAGGAGGAGGAAGAGGAGTACATCACTCTCAGTGACCAGGAGAGCTACTCCAGCAGCTCTGCTGACCACAGCTACCGCCGCTCCAACGCCTCCTCCATCTCGGACGAGTACTTCGAGGTGAGGGATCGCTACGGGCCGCTCCGGAGAACCAACTCGGATGTGACCCACAACGGGGAGATCCTTCCCATGCAGAGGAAGCTCAGTGACCCCCACATCAGCCGGGGCACCTTCCTCAGCCCCCTGGGCAGCCTCCCGTCCCTGAAGCACGTCCGCATGGAGGACGTGACGAAGAGGAGGAGCAACGCCGTGGAGATCAGGCATGTGCTGCCCCGCACCATCCTGGATGGCAACAGCTCCTACCCCAGCAGTGCCACCCAGGTACGACTTTTTGCGATGACCTTATGTTTCTCCACCCTACAGAGGTTGCAAACCCAGAGGTGACCCAGCCAGCTCAACCAAGGCGTGGTGCCATCCCGAGCTTTGGTGTCAGGTCCCAGATGCCGACGTAAGACTTCCCATATAGAATAACACCCTGCACGTGGGGATGGTAGGAGTTACCCAAGAGGTTCTCCTGGTTGGAAAGGTGGTGGCCATGCCACAGGTTTTGGTGTCTAGCAATGGGAACGGCTGGTAAAGGGGAGGCTTTTGGGAATTAAAGATTATCCCACAGCTCTGGGCTGGGGATGGAGCTGAGTGGCTCCGGGCACAGCTGTGCAGATGTGCCTGGACTCGCTGAGCCCCATCCACAGCCCATCAGCAGCGGCACCATGCCCAGCCAGGGACAGACTGTGCGTGCAGGCGTGTCCTTCTCAGGCTTGTTTTCCAGCACCTTGCCAGGGCGATTAGCATCAAAGGAGAAGCGCTCGGACACATAATTAGGCAGAGCAAGACAGCGGAGAAACAGGGACGGCAACCTCTGTGGGCGAGTGCCACAGTCAGCAGCTTTGTGGCTGATCCAGTGGTGACGCCAGACCCTGCCACCGCACGGGTGCTGCAATTCCATGGGGTGCATGCCCAGATCCCGCTGCTGGAGCACGGGGTGCACGGCAGCATCCCCACCAGGGCCGGAGCATCACCCTCTCCAGGCAGGGGGATCACAGGGGCAATCCCCTGTTTCCACCCAAGCACTGCAGCCTCTTGCACCACTGCCAAGCATTTTGGTTTCTCAAGGCTCCCCGCCCGCTGTTTTTGGGGCATTCAAACCCCCAGGGCTAAATCAGCAGCTGAAGTCACTGAAACTGCCTGAGGGTACCCTGGCTGAGCATCTAATCTGTATTTACAGGGAATTAAATTTACTATCCCAGAGTCCACTTGCTTCTCCCTTCCCAGCCAGTGACAGGGAGCTCAGAGCTTTAATCCTCACACATCAAATACCCCCTGGTCCTGCAGGGCAAGGAGCACACAGCCCTTTGATGCTGTGACCCAGGTCCCAGGTGCCACCCTGCTCGGGGTGGCCGGGTACGCTGGTGTTCCTGCAGTAACTTGTTCTGGCCCTTTGATGAGAGGCAGATAATTAACACAGCATCAGGGTTAGGAAAGCCAGTGCTCAACTGGTAGAGATGTGCCGGGAAGAGTTTCTCCCATATGTAAAAACAGTAAACCAAAGCAACCCTTGACTAACTCTAGAAAACCTGAATCCAACAAGAATCACCATCAACCCCCACAAACATCTTTTTCTGGGGTCCACATTTCTCATATGCTGGCCCATGGCCCAGCATAGCGCAAAACACGGGTGGGGGCTCACTCAGGGCAAACACCATGTTTTCCATTCCATGGAGAACATGGCACCCAAGTTCTCCCTGGAACATCACCTTCCCTAAATACACAACCCCATTCACACCTGGATGCACAGCAGGCTCAAGGAGGGCACTGGGGACACCCGTGTCTTCTCCTGCCCCTCTCCCACCCGCAGAGCCCCCAAGTCTGTGCAGAGCAGAGGTTTCCAGGCAAGCCCCCACCCACTCATCCCTTAGTGACAGGGAAAGACCCCATCCCACTGGCTCCACAGCTGCGTGGGGGGCCCTTACCTGGGTACAGGACCCTGCTGATCATCCCTGGCATGATGATGACAAACAGGGGCAGCATCTTCAGGTAGCTGGCCAGGATGGAGCCGGCCTTGGCGTGACTGAGGCTCTTTGCAGAGAGCGAGCGCTGCACGATGACCTGTGGAGGGCCAGGCAGGAGGGATGAGCAGCACCAACACCACAGCAGCCTCCTCCTTGCCAAACTGCATCCCAAATGTTGGAGCCACTGGGCACAGGGCCCAAGCACAGCTCCCAAAAGCAGCATAGATGTGTTCCCAGCCCACAGTGAGGTTTCTCTCCAGACCAGTAACGGGCTGGTGTTACACCACAGCAGCACGTCCCTCCTGACAGTATCAACCATTCCCCACCACTATTCTCCCCACTCTTGCCCTTTCTATTCAATCTTCTCCCCAAAGAGTGCCCACAGTGACAAGGAAACCGAGTGCAGCCTCCTCCTCCCACAACTCCACCTCTCAGACCATCGCACCTCAAAGCTCTGGCCAAGCCATATCCATCCACAACACAGCCAGCCCTGAGGTTTTGAGGCAATCGCTCTTAAATAGGCAACACCTGTAGGAATTCCTGATGTAAAAGAGCTCAGGGTCTCCACAAAGGCTTACAGAGAATGCTCAGCACCCAGCAGGATTCAGCCACTCTTGAGCAAGAACTGGCTCATTCCCCCAATGGATAGGAGGGATGGGGTGCCAAATCCTAGGGTGGGATGCTTGGGGAAGCCATAGTTTAACTTCTTTCCAAGAGCCAGAGCATGTCAGGAGCTGCAGGACCCACCGCCCAAGCTCAGGCACCATGTGCACCACATCAGGTACATGATGAGCTCAGAGGGAGAGGAGCTAAATCACCCTTAGTCCTTCCCACCTGAAGCCATCTCAGACCTTAACACTGATTTTAAGCATCTAATAAAATCGATCTGGAACCACCTAAGGTAAACTGCTTTAACACAGCCCTCATGGTCAGCACAGGAGGTGCCTGCTCCAGGACCAAAGAGGCCTTTGGGATATTGGGACTAACTGGCTGAACCCCGAGCTGATGCCAACAGCTCGGTGGAGATGTGGCACTGGCAGCATGGCAAGGGTCATGGCAGAGGCTGGGCAGGTTGGCACAGCCAGCTCTGCAGCCTCCTGGCCCCAGCTCATCCTGCCATCAGCACCTGCACTCACCAGATCCCATCTCACCTGGTGCATCTGCAGTCACACCCAAAGAGGAGATCACTATCTGGTGACCACAGCCATGTGTTACAGCCTTACCCAGTCCAGAATTAAGATTAGTGGTGCTCAGACCTGATCCAAACGTGTGTCTCAACCCAGCTAATCAGAGCCACCCCCGCAGTGCTGTTGCAGCTCACTGTTGTCTCCTCATCCCACCTCCTCCCCCAGCCCTCCATCCTTTCATCTGATCTTGGCAGTCACCTAATCCCACAGCTCAGGTCTGGATGACTGGATGCTCTTTGTGCCTGATATGAGGGCTTAGATGATTAAGACGGGTGTTGAGGCTGCTGCTGGAGAGAAGGTGTTGAGATGCCTTATCCTGGATCTCCAGGCAGCAGGGACTTGGCTCGGGACAGCCTCCAGGCTGCTTGGGAAGTGGCTGCTGAAGCACTGCATGTGCAGGACTGTGTGTTATCACAGTAAGAAATCAGAGCAGCAGCCACCGGTTAAGACTTGATGTAGTTTTGAGCTGCCACCGGTTTCAGAAGAATTTGGGCAAGGGACTACACCAAGTGCCAGAGGGATTTGTCCATGAGGACCAAGCCCATGTCACAGAGGTGTCCTTGCAGGGAGCAGCATCCTCACAACAGCCACAGCTCACCTCTTTCTCTGCTCTGTCACGAACAGGGGACGCACATCTATCGCTACCGACCCAGGACCCCCGCGGGCAGAGAGCAGGGCAAGGAGGTCTCCTGCTCCCCGACGCACGAGAAACCCCTCGGGGCCACCAAGTACAGAGGGGATGGAGCAGAACCCAAAAAGACCATTGCAGGCTGCCAGCCCTACTGGCAGAGCAAAGCCTTCAGCCCCAGCAAGCCCACGGCGCCCGGCCACCTCTCCCCGAGCAACCCCAGAGCGTCGGGCAAACGCTTCACCTCCCTGCCCGAGAGCCAGAAGCCAACCGAGGAGATGAGGACACCCCTCGGCATCCCGCTCTCCAAACTGTCCCAGTCCAAGCACCTCAAGAACAGGGTCGCGGGAGCCCCGGGTGCTTCCCTGGACTCCAAAAAGCAGCCCCCCGAGAGCACGGGCCAGAAGGAGCACTAGGGGCTGGTGAAGGTGGTCCCTGCGGGGCGAGAGCGGTGGTAGAGCGTTGCCTGGAGCCCAGGCCACGCCGCGTTACACGGGGCAGGGGGTTCTTGTTTACATTTACCTGGTCAGTGCACCAGTACCACGTGGCCATGATGGACAGCCCAAAAGTCATCCCGGTCCAGGGCAGGTCTCCGGAGACCGGGTCTCGGAAGAGGTGCATGGCATCCGCTCTGGGCAGGTGGCAGGTAGTGTTGGGAACGATCTTGGACGGCACCGCTTTTCCATAGGCCTCTTCCAGGTTGGGGTAACCTCCAATCTCATTAAAAGCTGGAAAGCACCATTGGGGGAGGTGGTCAGAGTGCAGTAAAACCCAGTGGTCTGTGAGATCAGCTGGCAGAGCACTCACCAGCTCGTCTACCCAGAAGTGCTGCCCAGAGAGGGAGGGCTCGTCCGTGATCGTGTTTTCTTCTAGTTATTTAAGAGACTCTTCTATTACCATTTTGCACAGCAGGTCCCATTGCAGCCCACTCTCCCTTTGGAGGGTGACCCGAGTCCTGGGACAAAGGCTCCTCAGGGGACCCACCTCTTTTAACCTTGTACTGTAAAAGCAACCTGTTCATTAAAGCTCCCTGGTCCCAGGGCAGGGGAACCTTGCCCAGGACTATTGAAATGCAAGATTAGGTGGCCTTCGACTCGATAAACTGCAGCTCAAGGTGCCTTGGCACAAGTGTCCAGCCAAACATTTTGTACTCCCCTGAGCATTTCCCCAGCATCCCCCATGTGCCCCCACCCCCAAACCTCCAGAAACCAGTAAAAAAAAAAAAAAAAAAAGAAAAAAAAAGACCCTTTTCACTGCATTTTTCCTAGGAAATGAGATCCAAGGTCTGAGCCTGAGCCTTGATGAGGAGTATGTGCCATGAACAAGCCCTAGCAAGTGAGCCTCCAAGCCCTTGGCAGATGCCCCGTGCTCCTCCTGCCTGCAGCCACTGCCAACCAGCCCTGGGCTGTGCCCTGGCCCCCCACCACCTCCCTGCTCCTGGGGGGCACAGAATGAATGCAGCTTCCCCAGGACCTCCAGTGGGAGAATTTTGGAGCCAGAGGCATCACTTTTTGGAGGAGGGTGGGAGGGGAGGCACCCGCCCCGCTCCCCCCACACACCATGGCCACCCACACAGCAGCCTGGGGGAGATGGGCAGGGGGGGGCACTGGCACCCCCATACCCATGGCAGCTGCTGGTGCTCGGGAGCAGAGAGGAGTCTCCAGAGGTTTCATGGAGGGGAGGAGACTCCAAGCAAGACCCACGAGCATCCCTTTGCTGAGTTTCTCCAAATCTGGTCCAGCTGTCCCATCCCGTATCCCTTCTGCCCCTGCAGTTCAGACCCTCAGCTTGGGCCCCTCCAGTGCAGCAGCAGGAGGTGGGAATGTGCTCCTGAGCAGTTTCCCTCCCACAGGACTGTGTCCACAAGCCCTGCTGTCTTTAGACCAAATCCCTCAGGCATCAGGTGCTGGGCACTGGGATCACTGTCAAACACCAGCTTCAACAAATCCCAATTTCCAAGCCACCCATCCTTCCCCACTGTCCCCTCCTGCCAGAGGACAGCCCTCCCCCTCCAGTCCTCCCATTTCCATGACCAACCTACAGCCCCGCCCTCATCCCAGGGCAGCCTCCTGACCTGAGGCTTTTGGGGAGCTGTCAAAGGGGCATCACCCACCGTGTCCCCCCCTTGCAATCCATCCTCCCGAGTTTCACAGGGAGTCAGCATTTGTGAACTCCTCCTGCTCTTGCACAAGCAGCCCTGGCCCCCCTCCAGCGCTTGGTTTATCCAGGCGCCGGCTACTCCCAAGCTTTGCATGGGCGTTGGGCACCAACAAAGGCTCTCCAGAGGCAGAGGCCGAGTACTGAAAGCAGAGATTGGTGCCCGGGGGTGAGAGCCTGCTCCCTTCCCAAAGGTGCTCACCAGCAAGTCACGGAACCTACGCCTGCCAAGAAGGAAGAGCGGAGCAAAATCCTCCAGGCAGCGGGAGCTCAGCCTGCAGATGCCAGGATGCAGCCCATGGGCTCTGCTGGGATTAACATTCCCTTGCTGAATGGCAGGATGGCACAGTCTGCCAGAGCTAAGCAGAGCCACCAATGGCACTGCCAAGGTTTCTGTTCAGCAAAGTGAAAAAATTCTTCCCTGTGAGGGTGGGGAGGCCCTGGCACAGGTTGCCCAGACAAACTGTGGCTGCCCCGTCCCTGGAAGTGTCCAGGGCCAGGTTGGACGGGGCTTGGAGCAACCTGATCTAGTGGAAGGTGTTCCTGCCCATGGCAGGGGATGGAATAAGATGAGTTTTAAATCCTTTCCAGCCCAAACCATTCCATGACTCTGTTGGAAGTGTCCTTTATTAGCTGAGCTTTACAGGAGCTGGAGAAAACCGAACACCTTTGGGGCACACCCACCTCCAGGTCCTGAGGTCTCCTGAGACCTGAGGAAAAACCTGTGCAACCAGCAGCTTCATCTTCTGGCTCCCCTGGCTCAGTCCCTCTGCCAAGCCCCCTCACCCCCCTGCACACACCGTGCCACGCTTGCAGGCAGCAAAGCCAAAACAAGCCGGGCTCTGCCGCTGCCGGAGGGAATTTTCCAGGCTTTGCCTACCTGCCCTCCTCCTCTGGCTCTGTGCAGCTGCACCAGCCAAGCCTGGCAGAGACAAGCCTCAAAGAGCCCCACGGCCAAGGACAGCTCCAGACAACGATCCACAACATCCAGGCACCACGTCTAAGGCACAGGCTGCAGCCACTGCTCTGTTCTGCCTCGACAGGCAACGAGCTCCTCGGCCCGGAGCAGCTCCGTGCCACTGCTGGGGTAGTTAATTGTTGTTGTCCCTTCTCCAGGAAGTCTCTGTCCTTTCATTTGTTTCTTGTAAATACACCTTGCTGTGTCCAAGGGCTCGCCCAGGAGCGACCTCTGCTCTGGCACAGGGGAGCAGCCACGGGACCGGGCTGCTCACAGCTCTGGGGCTGCTCCCACCTCCACAGCTCTGGGTCAAAGCCTTTCCTGTCTGCCTGCCTAAGCTGCCTTCTCCAGGAGATGGTGGAAATCGTCTTAGGAGTGCCTCTGGAAATCATCCTCTGTAGTTAAACACCTGCCTTTGAAGCTGGGACTTAACTTTTTGCTTCCTGCTCCTCGGGGCCAAGAGCCCCGATGGCAGAGCCAGGCTGACGAAAGCTCCCGTCCTCACAAGGATGCTCTGAGGCTGAATTTAGGGAGACACAACAATGCTAGGGGTTCAGGAAGGGCTGGTGATGAACTATAATCACTCCAACCTGGAGCAGGGCATGGCACCACACTCCACATGCTCCACATTCCACCCCTGCAGCCATGCCTTGTTCCAGTACCAACCTTCTGCTGTGCACATCCCCAGGCAGCAGGAACCTGTCTGAAGACCCCACCAAAACACCCGGAGCAGAGCTGGGAATGCTGCTTTGCTGTCAAATACTTGATCAGTCTCTCAGAGCGAGAGGCAAATGTGGAGCAATCATGTCCACATGAATGTCACCACTGCTGGGGACAGTCCCACATGGAGCACCAGGGGGATGCTCCACGGCATCTGCACCTGCAGGAATGGCACACAGGGGAAGCAGGGGGGACACAGGGGCACCACATTTAGGTGATTGACACGGACCGAAGTCCTGCTGGGCATCTTGGCCAACAAATGGCTCGGACTGAGTGTTTTTATTTACCTCCACAACCACCTGAGTGAGGAGGGAAGGTCCCCCTGGAGCAGCTCTTACCTCTCACCGCCAGCACGACGGCTCCCAGGACCATGATGAGCGTCTGCAGCGCGTCGGTGTAGATGACGGCCGCCAGCCCCCCTGTATGAGAGCAAGGCAGGAGATCGGGAATACTGCTGGATTCCAGCTTGGAACAGTCAGAACATCCCAATAAAGCTTCCCATGGGGATGTACCTGTCACCAGCCTCAACCTGCTGACACTGTGGTGGGGGGCTGCAGCGGGAAGAGGGAACAGCTCCTCGGCGGCTCTGGTGTCAAGGGGGGCACAGCACCCCCAAAGGTGGGGTGGGGGGAGCAGCCAAAAGCCACAGGGGCTGCAGCCTCACCAGGGGCAAGGAGGGGATCCAAGGGATTGCTGGACAGGCAGGGAAGAGGAGCTGAGGGATGGCAGGAGGGATGCAGCCCCACATCTTCCACACAATCAGGAGGATGCCAGCCAGCCCAAGCCCTGGCTCTTTGGGTGCTCCAGCAGCAGATCAGACTCAGGACATTGATCTCATCATTCACCAACCTCTGCCTAACACCAGGTTTCCCCTTTGTACACCCTCAATTCTCCTCCAAACCCTACAGTTTTATTTTTCCAGCACATGGTGCTTAGTGGGGTCCCCTTGGCCATACAGCCAGCAGCATTTCTCCCTCCCCATCCCAAGCTCTCCCTCCAGACCTGCTGCAAACCCAGCACCTACTTACCCAGCCAGAAATCAATCACTCAGCACATCAGCAAAAGCATTAAAAAGTAGCAGAGCTAAGGAAAATGGGTCAAAAATTGAATCAGTTTCAACCCCAGTCACTGAATCACATGCTGGGAATTCAGGGCTGCACCATCCCTGGCCTTGCCTGGGATTTGGAGGGATGTTCTCAGGATCAAGGTGATGCAATGATCACACCTGCCTGAGCTCACACTGAGGTGCCTCAAATCACAACAAGCCTTGTGGGCAGGAAAAACCCGAGATGGGATTTGCTTAAAACCAAAGTCTTGCAAAATCCACCCTGTAATGGATACACTTAAACCGTTTCCCCTTTCGATGGCCGGGGTGAGATAAGGAGGGAATTTACTGCCAGGTGATTCCACTGGCACTACCAGGGGAGGGAATGTCCCAGCAAACATAATAACCCAAAGGGCTGGCAGGGATACACAGTCCCACGGTCTGAGCGGGGCTGGGAGCCAGGAACCCACGGTTTCCAGCTCCAGCTCCAAACCCTTGTCACCTCTGGATCACAGAAGAAACATTATTTGTTGACCCTGCACAAAAATAGCTGGTCCCACAACGGGGAAGCACAAGCAAGAAATATTCCTGAAAGCTTAGCGGAGAGAGGGCAGCAGGTTGCACTGAGGGCAGGGCAAGAGGGAGAGAAAGGAGTTGGGTCAAGGGCTTTCCAGTTGTAGATTCCATAATAACAGTCCTGTAATAGGAGAAGCCCTGATTATTGCTGTTACAAATAGGTACACACACAAGAAAGTGTTTAAGTACGTGGTGGGGGAGGAGTTATTACAAATGAAAAGATGTAAAGACAAAGGAGAGGTCATGGGCTGAGTCATCACCTGAGCTGACTCTCCAGGAGGCTGCTCAGATACTGGCTGGGCTGGGGCAGGGATGTGAACCCCACTGGTGTAAACCCCAGGGAATCTTCAAAGAATAACAATAGTGAAATGAAAGCAGGATGGTAAGTGGTGTGGCTCAATAAAAGAAGCAGAAAAACTGAGGCCAGTGGATGATGAGCGACCTACCTGCGATGGTGTAGAGCCCTGTGACCACCAGCATGAGCACAGTGGAGAGGTAGAGGTCCCAGCCCAGGCAGACTTGCACGAAGAGGGCCCCCGAGTACAGGTCTGTCTGTGAGTGGAAGAAGGAACAGGAAGGCTGGGACAGGTGACATCCACCACCCAAGGGCTGTTGCAAGAGCAGCACAGCAGGGAAACAGTCAGCTCTGTGGGTTCAGGGAGGACACAGAACCCTGGAATGGTGTGGGTTGGAAAGGACATTAAAGCTCATCTCATTCCAACCCCCTGCCATGGGCAGGGACACCTTCCCCTATCCCATCCAACCTGGCCTTGGACACTTCCAGGGATGGGGCAGCCACAGCTTCTCTGGGAAAACCGTGCCAGGGCCTCACCACCCTCACAGGGAAGAATTTCTCCCTAATATCCAACCGCTCCTCTTTTAATTTAAAACCATTCCCCCTATCACTATCTGCCCACATAAAAAGTCACCCTCCCTCTTTTTTATAAGCCCCTTTAAGTACTGGAAGGCCACAATGAGGTGTCCATGGAGCCTTCTCTGACATCTCACAGCACATTCCAGGAGGACACTCCTGAAGCCGAGGGTCCCAGGTGGGTGGCCCTGTCACTGCTGCAGATGGGTGTCACAGCCCCAGAGGAGAAGAACAGGCAGCTCCAGCTGTCATTGTACAGACGTGGGGGGGTTGTCATGGTTTGGAGGAAATGAGATTAAAGTGGAGACTCGGAGCTGGGGCAGCTCCTCCAACAAAAGCAGTGATGCCGTGGCAGGACCAGGCACAGTGGCAATGGCAGTGCCACCACCACGCCTCCACCCAGGGCTGAGCTCAGCCATCCCCACGCTCAGCTGGGCCATCTTCACAAAAACCTTGTTTGGAGAAGGGAATGAGGCCAGAAGGGGCAGGAAGAGGCAAGACAAGCCGACTCCACACCCTCGCCCGGGGCCGTGATGGGTTCCCACAGCCAAGACATCAGCTCTGATTTGACATCTCTCTTCACACACCTCCCAAAAACCATCCCCCAGCAGCAGGGCTGTCTTGCCCAATCATGCAGGAGCAGTCTCTTGGGATTAGTAAGGTGTAGGACTGGTGTTATTTCCCATATCACACCTCCTTGTCCCAACTCTGCCCTCCCTCCTCCCAGCACTGCTCCAGGACGCTCCCACACAGGAGCTGAGGACCATCCTCCAGTGATGGAGAGGGGCCATGCTGGATCATGCAATGCAAAAGCCAAGGTGTGTGTTGGCTCCATCAGCCCAAAACCCAGTAGGTGAGCCCATGTCCAGCTTCAGCACAGCACAAAGCCATTCCCCAGCAGGTGAACCCACAGCGTTGGGCATAACCTTGGTTAAATCAAGTCAAACCAACCAGAAGGGCACTTACACCACCATCTTGAGGATCCTAACTCAGGGACTCTTCCATGACATCTGAACCAGGCTTTACACCACAGTCATGCCTGGCATTCCCAAGGGAGGTACTGCGTGTCCTCAGCTGCACCTGGGATTGGCCATGTGTCTGGGAGAGACCTTGTGGGCACCAAGAGGGAATTCAGCCCTGCAATGACCTCTTGAAGAGGAGCCAACTAATGGGCAACCATGCCATAACCTCTACCAGTGGCTCCTTGATGCCTTTCCTCCACAAATGCAATCCAACCACAGCTTGATACCACCAAGAACCCTACAAAAGGACACCTAAACCATTCACATGGTGCAAGCTTCCATGACATGAGGCAGAAAAGCCTCAACCAAGGGCCCTCAGCCACCTCCTCACAACACAACCTGAAGTGGGAACACAAAATATTTTAAATCTTCCTAGCACGGTGCCAGCCAAGCATCCTTGGTGTCTTCCAGAGCTCCTCACGTCCCTTGGAGGGATCCATCACTTGTCACGTCAGCGCCCAGCCAGGAAGTTTTTCTCCCCTGTGACTTCCTGCTTCTCCAGCAACCCTTCCCCACAGCCCAGCTGGAAGATTCATCCCTGGACAAGATATTTCATAATTGCTTCTCCTGGCTTTCTCAATGCTTAATCATTTTTGCAGTCGTCTGCAAATGAGTCGAAGGCTTTGCTATGAGGAAGCAGAGGTACCTCCACCTCCCTTCCTGGTAATTCTGCAAGGGTGGGAAAAAATAAAAGCACATGTGACCGAGTTGTTAATAAGACATCCCAAACACAAAAACAAGCTAATTAAAACCAGGCATGACCTATTCATAAAATAAGTCCTTTCAACCTTAAAAGGAGGGGAGAAGCCTTTGAAGTCAGGCTTCATAATCCAGAGAGGTCCCTGCCTCCACCGGTGACCTCACTTGGAAACTCGTTCTTACCCAA
This sequence comes from Corapipo altera, assembly GCF_003945725.1. Taxonomy (NCBI): domain Eukaryota; kingdom Metazoa; phylum Chordata; class Aves; order Passeriformes; family Pipridae; genus Corapipo; species Corapipo altera. The sequence goes on along the minus strand of NW_020884920.1, from coordinate 5,278,263 downwards.
CGTTGTTAATGCCTTCCCAATGAAAATGGGCTTTGGAGACAGTTTGGGATTAACAATTGGTGAAGCCAAAGCCTCGGTAGAACGAGTTACCCAGGGTACAGAGGAGTCTCCAGGGGCTCTTTGCCAGGGCTGGGGCTCCTCCCGTGTTCCTACCTGGGGGGGGTGAAATCTCTCAGCGGGATTTTGGGCTGCCCTGCTGCAGCCTGCCGTGAAACCTGGAAAGATGGGGTCCAACAAAGGGGGGATTCCAGTAGAGGAGGGACTGTCATCCCCCCTGCCCTGAAAGAAGAGCCAAGGGAGCAGCAGTGGTGCCGTGTCTCAGCTCGGGAGAGCGTGGAGCAGAGATCCATCCATAAATGCAACATCTGCAAGGAGAGAGGGCAGGAAAAGCCCAGCTAATCCTGGGCTTTGAGGCAGCCCCCAGCAAGGACCAAAGGAACCTCCCCAGGAGACAGCCCTGCCTAATTGCTCGAAGCTTCATACTCCCCTCCCACACTCTCCACTGCGGCCACCACCGGGGACAGGGACACCGGGACACTGGGCCAGTTTGGCAACGCCCCTGTGTCTGCAGACATTCATCCCAACCCGCTGCTGGAAACAGCCATTGTCTGTGGGCTTTGCTGTGAATGGAGCCAGATGCCGAGATAATCCCCTTATTAGGCTGATTCTTCTTCTGTTGCATCCTGCCTGACTCAGAGATCACAGAAAGCTCAGCAGACCAAAGAAACTACAGCACTGGCTGAGGAAAGGCTTGGGAAGAGGAGCCTGGGAGTGTCCACCAAGCTCCAAACAAAAGGTTGTGCTGAGAAGGGCCCAGAGAACAGCAGAGGTTCCCACTGGAGCAGGCACTGCCCAGGGGTCATCTACAGGGTCATCTGGTGTTAGGCGAGGGTTGACACCACAACCACCTCCCAAGCTAAGGATGAGTTTGTAGGACATCCATCCCCCTGGGCAAAGCCACAGAGAGACTGGAAACCAAAGGGACCAAGCACAGCCCCCTGGCATGGTAGGGCACCATCTGGTAAGAGAAGAGGTGGGACATGGGTGATAGTCTGGAAAGAGACTCCAAGACAACTTCAAAACTTCCAGTGGTCTCTTCTTCAGACCACCAAAAACAAACTGCCCCGGCAGAAATCCTATCCCAGCTTCCAACTTTTCCTTTTAGACACCAGCAGGGATCTGTGTGAATCCCACAGATTCCCTGCAGATCACAGAACCAGGGTCCAGCACCATGGACAAACGTGCTCCAACATCTCCCCCAGGCTCCTCCTGGGTCTTTGTTGGGAGCAGGGGAGAGATGTGACACAGGAGGGGAATCAGGGACAACAGTTTACTGGACATTAGGGAATAATCAGAGCATCACTGTCCACACTTGGAAACCGAACTGGTGCTCCAGGAGCCACCAAGATGATTTCAGGAATAATGCTGTAGGATTTTCAACAGTATATATGAATAAGATATAAAGAATATTGGTTTTATGGGAAGAACGCCCTTCAGCAGGACAGGGCATGGTTTTGTGGGGGAAATACAGGTGGCAGCTGCACTCTGGAAGCCCCAAGCCAGCAGGGGAAAGGGCTGCCATCTCCCCTGCAATTGGCCTGTTAAACCCAAAACATAACTCCTTGCCCAAGGTCAGAGAGCAGCTTGGGAAGGAGACAGGGGGCTCCTGGAGCCGGGCACATCCCCTCAGTGCAGGGCTCTGCCCGAGGGGGACACAGCCCCTCCCTTGGCACCAAGTGCTGATGGGTGTGCACAGTGAGCCCTGTCTGTGGGCTGCTCCAGCCCCCACATCCCTCGGAGGGGGACCCGGAGGATCCCCCCACAGCTCAGCCCAGGGCCTGGGGCTGCAGAGACACCGTGCAGGGAGGGATGCTGCATCCAGCCAGGCTGACAGAGCTGCCAAGCGCAGAGGCAGGCGCTGAGCGCCTCGACGTGGGGAGACACACACCAGCAGTGCCCCTCCTGCCGCAGCCAGCCTCTGCTCACAGCCAGCCTCATGCAAAAGCAGTTCTCTTGCAGCCAGACACCTGCAAAAGCACTTTTCTTTCAGCCCCAGCAGAGGCCAGGTCGGATCCACCTGCTCCATCAGAGCTCAGTTGCTCCCTCCGGCAGGTTTTCTCTCCAGGTTTTCCAAGCTGTTTGCTCTTGATCTCTGTCTCGCTGTCTCCAGCCCCCCAGGGCTGTCTGTGCCCGGCTCTCTCCTGCTTGCCCTAGACCTGGTATCACAGGCTCTTTGGCTGTTTTACCTCGGATAAACTCTTCCCATGGTTACCAGCATGAGCGGAGGCTGCACACGGGGAGTCGTGAACGAGGTCAAAATGAGGGGAAAACATCCCTGTGGAAAAGTGCCTGGAAATCAGGCACTATCTGTACAGGCTTGAATATCTTACAGCTGCAGCAAGGCTTCCTTTCCTCAGAAAACCCACCCACGCTCCCTAAAGCAATGAATGCATTCCCAAATCAGTGCCTGGCTCTGCTGGGTCCCTTGGGGATGCTGGAAGTCACTGCCAGAGCACGGAGACAAACCCAGACCAAGGAGCACATTTCACCCACAACCTCTGCTACAAGGCAAGTTTGGGAATCCTGACATGCCCTGTCTGGGCCACATGGACATGGACATCACTGCTGGATCTGCCTAAGAACTCATGGGGTGTCACAGAGAGCACCTGCCCACAAATTCCCACTTTTTGTCCCACTGCCTCCTGGAGCATCCTGCAGCAGCTGCTCTCCCCTGATTTGGCTACACAAGGTTTGAGCCCAAAAATAACCTTTTGATAGCTGGAAATCAGCTGTGGATTTGTGACAAAGTTAAGGGGGAGCTACTCACTGAGATTTTGGTGAAGATGGAGAGCAGGAGTGACAGGCTGGAAAGGTACATCCTGATCCTCTCCCCTCCAAACCTCCGCTGGAGATACTCGGGCACTGTGACAATCTGCTGGGGGGGAGAGAGAGAGATCACTGCCCTGTCCAGGGCCCACCCTCCAGGGATGGGGCAAGGGGACAGCAGTATTCCAGAGCAGGACTCAGGAGTGCCACGGGACAGTGGTGACAGTCCTCCTGGGAGCAGAGGTCCCCACAGCAGGCTCGGGACAGCTGCACATACCCCAGATGAGATGTAGAGTGGCACGAACACCCAGGCGAGTGCCAGAAGAGCGTAAGTCGCCTGTTGGGAAGGAGGAACATGGCACAGCCGGAAAAAAACATGGATCCTGCTGCAGCTCGACACTGACTGCAGTCCTAGACCATGTCCCTGCTCCTGACCCGGTCCTGGATTACCCCTGAGGGCACATTTAGAGCCCCAAATGGCTTCAGACTGCAGGCATGGGGTTCTGGTGGAGACCCCCCAGCACCCCTGCTGGCAGGAACCTGCTCCCCCCCTCAGCCCTTCAGCTCCTGACTGGACATTTCCCACCAACTCCCTGAGCACCACACAAGCCAAATGCCTTTTTTTTTTTTTTTTTTGCTGCAGAACCCAAGGACTTTGAATTAAACGTGCAGGGAAGCAGGGAATGGGTGACCTATTCAGTCATTTCCCTGTCAGGGTCTGCGGGGGCTGGATTAGGAAATTGGATCCAAAATGCCTTTTTCCCCTGAGCACGTGGAGCTGAGCTGACTGCAAACTCACCCTACACGAGCTGGAGGAGCTGAGTTAGCAGGGTTGTGTTAATTACCCCCCTGCACGGCTCCTCCTAAACCTTTCGAGACAGTGAAATGGGCCATCTGCTGCTGCGACAAACTCATTTCCTTAATGACACGGCACATTTCTTACATTCCACTCGAAGCCGGCGACAGCGATTCCCCCGGCGGCGCCGCTCCCGGCCAGGCCGATGAAGAGCCCGGAGCCCTCGCTGCTGGCAAAGAGCGAGGCCCCGATCTGTGGGAGCAGAGGAGGGGCTGCAGGTGCCCAAACGCTGGATCCCCACGGCTCTGCACGGACCAGCTTTGGTGCTTCCCCACCAGCGCAGCCCCGAGGGGATAATTCAGGAAAAGGAGGCAGGGAAAAATAATGCCTGAACCGGAGCAACAGGGCACAGACCTCCCTTCCACTTCTGAAACGAAGCGTGGCCAAAAGGCCCCCACGTGGGATTTCTTTTTTGCAAGAAAATCCCTTAATAGGTAAAACCCAGGTAGCTGTGAGTCCTGGGAACCAGCACGCCCATGGATCCAGCTCATCTGGACATCCCTGGTGGGTTTGGGATGGACTTCCTTGTCTTCAGGAGGATGAGGAGGAGCCACATGTTGCTGCATTTGCCATGGTGGCCACGTTCAAGGAGCCAGTACCAGACATGGGAAGGACGTACAGCCAGTTTGTCAAGATTGTACCAAAATGAGAAGGAAAAACCAAACTTGGGACACCCATGATTTGTTGGAGCCACCAGGAGCACACAGGGACAGTGGAGATGGATGTTGGACTCCAAGGATCCCTCCCCAGGCTCAGGGAAGCCCGACAAGCCCTTTGTGCCACAAGAAGGGAAATACAGCTCCAAGGACACAAATCCTGGCAGGAGGAGGTGGGCAGGGTGGGGGAAAGCGTGGGCAGTGGAGAAAGTGGGGAGGGGATTTAGTGGGAGGGACAGTGGTGCACAGGATTTCCCTGTGCCCAGGGTGCCACAGAGGGACAGAGAGGTCTCTACTTACTGGCCACCAGGCCATGTCTCTGCCAGCAAGGAAATAGCCACTGACCGTGTTCCTGTTCACCCTGCAGGAAGACTGGGAGGAGGAAAGATCAGCACAGAGCACCCTCTCCCTAAAAACCCAGACAAGACACCAAGGCCCAAGTCTCCCAGACAAGAAGCCAAGAGACAGGAGACTCGATAATTAATGGGAGCTCTGCAACTCGAGCTTAATTACACGAAAGGGTGGCTGCACCCCAGGAACCATGGAGCCACGAATGGCAAAGGGAGCTCCCTGAGAGGGGGAAGCACGGAGGATGTGCCTGTCCTTGTGCCATCCCGAGCAGACAGGTTGGCTAATAGGGCCCAGCTTTGGCCAGGATTTTTCTGCAAGGCAGAATAAATGGGTTTGGAGAGTCTGTCTGAAACTGCTGTAGCTGAGAGTTGTTTGTGTTATCAGGGCATCTGGCTCAACACCCTGTAATAGGCAAGGGGCAGAGCTGCTCACACCCAGCACACAGAGGCCAGGGGAGAGGTTTGTGCCATGGCTGATTCCACCTTGTTCCCAAGCTATAGGAGCCTTTCTGTAGGGGGTGAAAGGGGCAGAGGGTTTGCACAAAACAGAGCAAATCACGGAATCCCAGAACGGTTTGGGTTAGAAGGGACCTTAAAGGGCATCTTATCCCATCCCCTTCCTAGATCAGGTTGCTCCAAGCCCCGTCCAACCTGGCCTTGGACACTTCCAGGGATGGGGCAGCCACAGCTTCTCTGGGAAACCTGTGCCAGGCCCTCATCACCCTCACAGCCAAGAATTTTTTCCCAATATCCCATCTAACCCTGCCCTCCCTCAGTTTGAAGCCATTCCCTCTCATCCAAAGTCCCTCTCCAGCTCTCTTGGAGCCCCTTTAGGCTCTGCAAGGAGCTCTCAGGTCTCCCTGGAGCCTTCTCTTCTCCAGGTGAACACCCCCAGCTCTCCCAGCCTGGCTCCCCCCACCACAACACACAAAATACACAAGTGAAAACTACAAGAAAATAATGGAGGCTTTCACCGAAAATCCAGCCCTGAAAAAAACCCCCACCATTCAAACAAGAAAGCAGAAATGAACAAGAGAAAAGACTCTTACCCATATTCCCACGCCAACGTTCAAGGAAAAATAAGCCACTACCACAACAAGGTCAGCAATGCTGAACTGCTGCGAGGGGAGAACGGCCCCGGCAGTGGAATTGCTCTCCATCATCCCTCTGCCTCCTTCTTCATCCTCAGCCTCACACGGACAGTCACTCAATCAGTAACTCGTTAGCAGCCCGAGGGCATTTATCATTAAACAACCTGGCAGCAGGAATTGCACTTCCAAAGGTGCCTGGGTGGGCAGTGTGGCCTCCGCTGCCTCCCGCCCCTCAGGGAGCTGAAACACCTCAGTTGTGGTGCCTCACAAATGAACAGGTACAAGAAAATGTCCCAGTGATGCTGTACATGCTTCAATCCTTCTCCACCACTCCAGTGACAGCAATCCAGCCCCATGGATGAAATTTGTCCCCAAATTCTTGAGCCCTCATCAATACCATAATTGCTTTGCATGACACGAGCCAAGGCTGGGGGTTTTGTGTTAAAGCAATGACTGAACACAGGAGTTGGGTGAACGCTCGAGGTGGAGCCTCAGCATGGCACCAAAAGGCTGACCAGGAGAAACCCTCACAGAAGGGATCATAAACCCTGGAATCATTTAGGTTGGGAAAGCCCTCCAAGATCATCCAGTCCAACCATTAACCCAGCACTCCCCTGTCACCACCAAAACCACGTCCCCAAGTGTCACATCTACACGGCTTCTAAATCCCTCCACCACTGCCCTGGGCAGCCTGTTCCAACGCTTGACAACCCTTTCCATGAACAAATTTTTCCCAATATCCAACCTAAACCTCCCATGGTGCAACTTGAGGCCGTTTCCTCTTGTCCTGTCACTTGTTACCTGGCAGAAGAGACCACTAACTGGCTGCGCTCTCCTTTCAGGGAGCTGTTGAGAAAGGAAGACATCGTTATTCCTTAAAGGCCAACACGAAACAGGCACAGGAAACCTCTGAATTCCACGTTTTTGGGTATTTAGCCATCAGTTTGCTGCGCTGGAGGCTTGGCTGGCTCATTCCCAAGTGGCAGCACGCTTCCACGAGGTCTCACTAATAAAATAAACACAGTGCAACTAATATGCCCATCCCCGAGTCAGGTCAGCATTCCTCCTCCCTTTGAAGGAGCCGCGGCAGCGGGAGCAGCTCCACACATCCGTGAGGAGCCGACCTTCCCCCTCGCCGCCCCGCTGGAATTTGACCCGCATTAACACATCCAAAGTACTGACAAGTGTGAATACATCAGCCCGGGTGTACCCATTAACTTTAAGGAGAACACCTGCTTTTATCCTCAGAAGTCAATGAACCCTCCAAAGCCCTTGGAAGTTCGTCTCAAGCAGAGAATTGGTGTCGACAAAGGTTAACTTTCCCTTCTGAACACGCCAAAAGTTTTATGCTCATTTGTAGGACACGATGGGGAGATTAAACCAAACCACCTCTAAATGCTCCTCAATTCCAACGCTGTTTTCTCTGCAACAGGTGAGGAACTTCAAGTCTCTGGGACCAGAAGCTGTCTGGCAGCTGTTCCACCCACACCTGCCCAGGGACGCTTGGGAAAACAAACCCCAACAAGTTCAGCTCTGCACTACAGAGTATTTTTTAACTCATCCACGCTTTCAGGCCAGGCAAGAAACCTCAGAAAAGCCCAGTTTACCTGTGATGAGCTGAGTTGGATTTTACCAGTTTGAACTTCCATCCTCCACCAATATTCCTAAGCCACAGAATCACAGAATGGTTTGGGATAGAAGGGACCTTAAAGGTTGTCCCGTTCCACCCCCTGCCACGGGCAGGGACACCTTCCACCAGCCCAGGTTGCTCCAAGCCCCATCCAACCTGGCCTTGGACACTTCCAGGGATGGGGAAGCCACAGCTTCTCTGGGCAATCTGTGCCAGTTTCTAAGTCCCTGTTGCTCCCTGATATTCACCTCTAACACCTGCCAATACTTAAGAGGACAGAGTCTGGAAGTCAAGGGACCAGCACGTGAACATTTTTAGAAAGCTCACACAAAACAAGTCTTTATTCTTTGTCGCAGAAAATAAATACAGGTGCATATTCCATATGCTTTTCTATAAAAGCACTCCTACAAAATCACTGAACTGCATACAACAGTACAACCTTTTTGGCTTTTAAAATGCAAATATTATACAGTCACTTCATTTTGTTATCATTTAAAGCACTTGTAGCAAGCAGCTTTGGAAAAGGAATGCCTAATTTAGAAGCCAATTTCTTGCCTCAAGTGTTTTGTGGGATTTTTCCATCGTGTATAGTGCAACTAACCTAAAAGCAACTAGAACAGTTTCTTTGTAAAATGTTTATTCCCACCCATCCCCCCCCCCCCCCCCAAAAAAAAAAACAAACCTGCAAATAATAATAAAAAAAAAAAGCTCTCAAAAACTGTTCTACCTCAATACTTAAAACCAAGAGAAAACAAGAAGTGGCTCAACGGAAAGATTAAGGTAAAGCACGGTGCTTCACAGCTCGTTCTCTGTTCGCTTCCAGTTTGGCCCGGGGTGTTTCTTTAGAGTAAGAGGCGTTAATCATCCAGTCCTATATTCCTGAAAAGGTACGACATGGACTCCCCGTTGTGGATCCTGCGAATGGCTTCCGAGAGGATCATGCTGATATCCACGGTCTTGATTTTAGGGCACTGGAGTTTCTGTATTTCATGTGGAATTGTGTTTGTAACAACCACCTACGGGAAGAAAAAACGATCAGGAGGAGGTAGCTCCGTTATGTTTTCCACCTTCCCTACTGGAAGTGTGAAAGGGAGTTTCACAGATCCCATCAAGCCACCGCTGCTGATAAGATTTTACATTATTGTCAGGGTCAAAATCCTGGGAACAGCCACACGTTGCCATGGATACCAATGGCACTGTCCTTTCCTTCCCTTCATTCTGCCAGGCGGGGCCAGAGGAAGGTACAAAATATCCCCCACACTGAGGGGAAAGCTCCACTGACACTGGCAGTCCAGTATCTCACCACTTCCCATGTTTCCCTCTCCTGCTGTAGCTTAAGGACATACAGATGTTTCCTTAAAAAAAAAAAAACAACCCAATCATTTGATCAGGATTCAGAATCCACACTTACTTCATCGATGGCAGACTCCTCGATGAGCCGGGGAGCGTCTGAAGACAAGAGGCCGTGGGTGGCCATGACAAAGATCTTGTAAGCCCCCCTCTCCTTGAGGGTCTCGGCAGCAGCCAGGAAGCTGTCGACATCATCGATGATGTCATCCTGCCAAAACACCACCGAGTCACCCACGAGTCACCACGGCCTCACACACAGCACTCAGACTGACAGGGCAGCTTCAGCAAGTACAACAGAACTCAAACTATCAGAAGATTGCCCTTTTTTATGACAAGGCCAGAGATAACACTCTGCTTTACAGAAACCATGACTGAATCATACAATTATGGAATGGCCTGGCTTGGAAGGGATCTTAAAGATCATCTCATTCCACCCCTTGGTGTGGGCAGGGACATCTTCCAGTATTAGCCCAGGTTGCTCCAAGCCCTGTCCAACCTGGCCTTGGGCACTTCCAGGGATCCAGGGGCAGCCACAGCTTCTCTGGGCAACCTGTGCCAGGGCCTCCCCACCCTCACAGGGAAGAATTTTTTCCTACTATCTAATCTAACCCTACTCTCTGCCAGCTTAAAGCCATTCCCCCTTGTCCTGTCACTCCAGGCCCTTGTAAATAGTCCCTCTCCATCTTTCCTGTCGGCCCCTTCAGGTCCTGGAAGGTCACAGTTAGGTCACCCCGAGCCTTCTCCTCTCCAGGTTGAACAATCCCAATTCTCTCAGCCTTTCCTCACAGCAGAGGAGCTCTATCCCTCTCATCAACCTGGTGGCCTCCTCTAGACTCGTTCCAACAGGTCCATGTCCATCATCTCAGCTTCACTAAAACTCCTGGACAGAAACACAGTGATTCTCCCCTGCTCTGACGTGCACCTGAAACCCCTGTCCTGCAGGGAAGCACTGAACAGAGTTTCACCTGCCCTACTCATGGAAACAAGGGTCCAAACTCTGCTTTTCAGCATGGATCACTTCACAGTGTGCTCAGTCCTGCCCCATGGAATCAAAAGTCCACCAGCAACCCAAGTTTAGTGGCTGACACAGAATGTTTACTTGATTTCTTCAACTTTAACATGTTTAATATCATTGCTGAGAAGTGAGGACATCTTACCACGATGATAGCTATTCTTCCTCCCACATCTCCAACAACTGTGATGGGTGGCTTTTCCTTGGGAATCAGCACTGATTAAGGGCAAATTGGTTTAGAGAGATAGAAAGGAGAAAGAGAAAGTTTATATGATTTACTTTAATAATGTCTGCTGGGTCACCACAGTTAAGAGAGAGACATGGATCAACAACTATTTCAACAGCATTACTGGGAAAACCAGCAGGACTTTAATACATAAATGATCTTTTTAAGCTTAGTTAAAATATTAACTACACTCATTTACACTCAAATTGTTAACCAATTCAACGAATTCTTAATTTTAGCACAGAAACAAAGTGGCTGGCAGACACCACCAGTTCCTTTGATGGCCCATCACTGCCAGCCCCCTTCCCCAGGAAAAGGCCAGGTAACACTTTCCCCACACACACTTACTTACTGGGGATCTCCAGACTGGGGTGAATAGCAGCGACATATTTGGCTGTAGGTGGGGAGTGCCGACCATCCACCATGTCAGACTCGGCGTCCTGAGCCTCCCCGTGGATCACAGCGATTCCCAACCGCAGGCGCTCGGCGAACGACTGTGCCCTGCAGGGAGAAAGGATTCAAAAACACCAGGAACACGTTAAATTTCAAATAACTCACCTACACACAATCCTAACCTACTGCCATTTTATTTCTGCCGTTTCAGAGGAAAATGAAATGACCCTAAAATTTTAGGAGAACGCACGGAAGGAACCACTTGTCCCTTAATATCTTGATTCCACCAGGTTTTGTGAGTCAGAATAACCCTGAAAGTGCCCATAAGGGCCTTGAAGCAACAGGATAAATGTTGCAAGTCACATAATTCTGATTACTCCCCTCTGCTTTGCCCAACGGCCAAAAACCATTCCCTAGCCTTTGGCATCCTTGGGATTCCAATGCTTTAGGAATCTCATCTAACAGTAACCAAGAATAGCCTTGACGTCTGGATTGTCTGCATTTAATAGGAAAAAAATATATATTCCCATGAAAAAAAAAGTGTTCACCTATTTATTTTTAGCACTAAATAAAGACAACATCCCTGACCTGCTGACACAATCTGAGATGCCCTGTGGAAAAGGGGGTCCAGATGATCATTCTGCCTGGCAAACCACACTTCAAGTTGAACAGCCTGGATTTCATTATTAGCTGACATAAAGCTCCTTCACAGCGCGGTATTTCTTTGACTAAAATCAGAAATTTCTGGAAAGAAGTGTGAGGTTAGCTGGGGGAGTGGGCAAAGCAGAGAGCCAGGAAAATGGGAATTTCACAGACAGTGCTTGTATCCCAGATACTGCAAGCAGCAAGTGTAAATTAGCACATCTATCCCACCTTACCTTGCACACCCAAAGTTTGGGACCCTGCCCAAGCCACCCCATCTCACCTCCTCTGCTCCAAGGGAATCCTGCACATCTAAAGTGAGTCACTCTGCTCTAACACCAGCACCTCAGACCTGTGCCTGAATCATCTCCTCTATCCTTAAGCTTTGTTTCACTCTCCAAACAATCCAGAGTCCAGAGAATAATTTGCCCATCATGATACTCAGTTAATTAAAAATGAAGAATCTTCCACCCTGTGGTTATCATACAGTTACAATATTCTTGCAAGTAGTTAATTACAGGTAATTATTATTCCAAACATTAGGAGTTAGGACTTAGCAGGCATAATCCTATCAATAAAACCATAATAATTACGTTAAAATGCAATATTAAGCTGAACAAAGTTCAAAGTAAGAGCAAAATGATTTATTAATTTTCCAGTGAGCTCAGAAACCGCAGAAACATTCTGAACTCCACCAAGCACGGGTTCTTTTTCACAAGCAGGCATTCATCACAAGTATTTTCCTGGATTGTTTTCAGCCTGGATTAGGCTGAGACATCCAATCACCCTCTCCCCAGTACAATGTGCCTCTTCAAATACTGCCCTTTAGTGCTCGTAGGTCCACATGAAGAAGTTTAACAATGCAGCTCTGGGAACCTCTCCTCCCCAAATCCCTGTGTGTGCAACTCATCTGTCTGGTCAGTTTGAACAGACTGTTTGCTGGCATTGACAATTACTGGATGAGTGTTAAAATGCTTCAACAAAAGCCTGTCTACACCCAAGTGGCAACACTGACACCGTGGAAAAGAAATGGGAGAGAAACAAATGGAAAATGACTGGACCAAAACAAAAGAAATCACAAAAAGTACTGCTGGAGAACAAAGATGACACAAGTTGAATTGTTACATAAAATAACAAAAACACAAAGTATCACAAATTCCTTGGCATCAAAGTCTAAATAACTCTTCAACAAACCCTTGGTTGGTCACCACAGCAAATACAGCATCTCTTAAACCATTGTCCAGCTCTTACAGCACCTGCTGACAGCAGTGTAATTCCAAAGCATCTGGGAACAGTCAACTAAAAAGCTTCATGGATTAAGAACAGTCATTCAACCACAAGGACTTCACAATCAAAATCTTCTCAAATATCAAATCCTGTTTTACCATCTGTATTTAGGATCTGATCAACCATGTTCTTATAGTTAAGCCCACATTAAGCAATTCCTTTGGATGAATGGCATTACACTTCCAGCCATTTCTCTTCATTTACAGCAGGAAATTTATAATGTGAATGCACACAAATACAACATGATTAAAAACCTTCTTTATCATAAGCACTGCACTGATTTACCTCATCCTTTCGTTTGTTTTTTTTTTCAAGTCTCCTCAGATTTAATGTGATTACAGAGATGATGTAAAAACTACACAGCTGACAAGGCAGAACTGGGAGGGGTTTGAAGGCTGCATCTTCTAATTATTGGATATCTGTCCTTCACTTGATGCTAAGAACAAAATCCCGACAGAGATTTCCTGCTCTAAGGCAAGAGAGCAGATCTTACCCACCTCTTGGCAGACGCAGGAGATTTGGCCACAATTACAGCATTCCTGTAGTCTGGTATCTGTAGTAAATAACAGATAGCAATGTCCACTTCATATCTTTAGACAAATTTAAACTCAGTAAGAATCAGAGAACTTTATTTTGCCAGAAGAATTTTAAAGCATCGAACATTTTCACCTAAGAAAGCAACCTCAGGAATCCATGGTAAATGATCAGAGTTGACAGCTCAGTAAAAACAGGTATTTAGAGAATTCAGATATTGGAACTGTACCTTTCATATACCCCATGTTATGGTAGAGATTACAGAAAAGTAACTGCTTTAGAACATCAGGGCTAGGCAGACAAGTGTCGAAAGAAACAGGAAACCATCAAAATTAAAGTTTCCTGTTCAACTTTAATTGTCTTTCATCACTTGAAAACAGCATTTCACCCATTTCCTATTGCTTGAGAGAGTACACCGAGAAAAGTCACACCTCTCCATCGAGTAACACCGACTACTTCTATGGGCAATCAGAAGGGATAGAAGTTCCATGTCCACTGCACTCTCCCGGAGTCACAGTCTCACAGTGCTGCAAACTGTCCTCCACACTGACCAGCACCAGGAGATGCTGCTGCAAACGGGGGTAAGGCCAGGAGGAAGTCTGGGTTTCCTTCTGAGGTTTGACAGAGGCTTCAGTCACGTTTCACAAACACAATCTACTCCTCAGTTTGTTGCCCCTGACCCATTTTCACACTGGTTTTTCACTCCAGACTCCTGCTCTCTGTTTAACCACCATTTCAGTCCCCATCTCTCAAAAGTTTCTTATCCTCATCTCCACTTTCCCTGCAAACAGTGACTCCAGGTCAGACTCATCTTGCCTTGTCTGTAACCTCTCAAGCAATCCACTATTCACACTTCCAGCCCTCCTTTCCACACCAACCTACTCTCCCTCTCATATCTCATCTTACCCCATTCCTTGCAAACTCAGCAGTTTCCTTCACTGTGTTTCCCTGGGATGACCCATCTCTATGGAGAGCAGCTGAAAGAGAACCTGGCTGGCCCTCCCTCCATCACCACAGTTCTCAGCCAAGCCAAGTCCAACAGAGCAGCTCCATCCTCAGACTCCCAGAGTTAAGGGACCTGCAAACTGATCTGTCACAGATGTAACTGCACAAATTTGGGGGGCTGACACCCTGTCCTGCTGCTCACCACCTTGCTGCCAAGATGTCAAATACTCATCCCAGGGCACAGAAACAAGCAGGTTTTCTGCAAACACAGGCAAGGTAAGTTCTTCCACAATCTTTTCCTCAAACACACAAAACTGAGCATTTCCAAAAGCTCTCCCTGAAACGAGCACGGGAAAGAAAAAAATTTGGGCAAGGATCTCATCAACTGAAACCAAGAACTTTTCTGAGGACGTTGTCAGGCAACGTTAATAACCCACAATGTTACTAACTCCACCTATAACACTGGGAATTCAGCATGTTCTGTCCTTTACAAACACTTAGTTATACAAGAGGCTACAAAGATTAACATGACGGAAGGTCCGGACAAGGCAGGGCCTGTCACTTGACATAACAGAGGCTTTGATCTTGTTCAGACACCACTGCCTCATTTTTCCCCGGCCAAATTACCAAATTTGTTCTCAGCTCTTCAAAAATGAAGTCAGGAAGCCAGAAGTGTCATCCATGAAGCAGTAAGGTATCAACAACTCCTCGAAACAGAGAGCTACGTCACTCTGGGATTAACTTGTACACACAGGAAAGAGAAGACACCAAGTACCCAACATTTTCTAAGCAGTACAGAGGAAACCCAACAAATTATTTTCATATCACATGAGTTTCACTGATTGGAGTGTCTTCATCCCACAACACTGAGTAATTCTCTTCACACCTGTGCATAAATTCCCAGCAGGGCACAACTACAAGCCCTCCTCCTCTCAACTTTCAGTTAAATGCTTTTTAAATGGCCTCCACTCTTACCAAGCTGAGCTCCATTTCATGCTACTCAGTGAATCCCATCGTGACTCCAACTGCTCTGAAAGCTCTGGCATTCCCAGTGAAGGATACCCAGCAAGTTGTGGCCACCAGGAACTTGGGATGAATACTAAATTCCTCCTGAGCAGCGCTGGATCACAGTTTTAAGATACTATAAACGGCCTGGCTGGTCAAGGTAATTGCCAGTGTAGACCCCAAGTGATCAGACCCAGTCAGTCAGCTCTAGTTTTAACAAGTCCCCTCATGGACGAGCAGAGGAATGAAGAAATAAAGAACTGAAAGTACCTTTTAAGACTTCTCTACACGTACTTCAGACCCCTCTGCAGATGTTCATTTGTCAGACTGCACAGCAGTGCCAGACTCGAAGCTGCAACAATTCTTTGTAAGCCATTAAAAGCTCATGAATCAAAAAGTGCTTCAAGACCAAACCAGGACCATGCTCTTGCTATCGACCATAAATCACACACTGCAGCAACATACAAAGGCACAACCTCTCTTGTGCCTGCATGCTTGGGTTTCCACTTCTTTTTTTCCCCCTTTTTTTTTTAATTTAGGAAGTCCTTACAATGTGCAATACTTCTCTCCTGGAACACAAGACGAAGGACTGTGGCAAAGCCAAAGCCTGGGGTTTTGTTCTGCCACCCTCTTTGATTCTATTACCAAATGAAATGATAGAGAGAGCTTCAAATGGTCACTGATTCCCCAAACAGATTTTAACACTGTCATAACAAAATCATGTGGGTTTTCTCAGGGGGGGTGGGGCGTGTTTCATTCTGGTTTTTAAATTGGGGCATTCATAACCCTATAAAAAGAAATAGCTTGGAACCAAAAGTAAGAGTGAACCCAGCCTTTTCTCTCACCAGGAAGAAAGCATTTGCTTTATTCCAAATTATCATTAGTCACAGGCTTAACATGTATCTTATACCTACAATTATCATTTGCACAATTTGCATGGATGAATCTGCCAGTAGCCCTTCTCAAAGCACTTGTAAAAATAAGATGGAGAAATGGAAGCCCAGGACGCCCCAAGCTGAGCTGCTCAAGTCAAGACATGCTGAACAAACAGTGGGTGAGATTTCCACACAAGAAATCAGCTGGGTTTGCTTTCAGAGCATGATCAATAGGCTCCCTCATAGTTTACAATTCCCAAAGTGGTTTTTATCATGAGACATTAATTACACCCACGCAAGCACTCCATCCCATAAACGTCAAGGAAACTGGAACCAGGAAAGGGACATCAAGAGCACAGAAATCCTAACTTTTTTTTTTTTTTCAGTATTAGGGGAATATATCTAAGAAGATAGAGCAGCATTGTTGCACAGGTAAGAAAACACCAGCTCTCCATGGAAGTAGAAGTTAAGTACATGGGGAGGAAAATAATCAACTGCCCCAACACCATTCCCTGCTGCAAACTGGTCCTTTCCCCTTAAAATGCTGTTTGAAGAGTTAAGATTTTCAGAGGAATTTGTTTCAGATGCCTTGAGACATGACAAAAAAGGTAATGTGAAAAAAAGCAACTGTAACAGCAGGCCTTCCTCACCTCTTCTTGGATGTACTGTAGTAAAAACGGGGATGCTCTCAAGTTATCAACTGGAATGTTGAAGAAGCCCTGAATTTCCTTCTGATGTAGATCCATGGTAATAAGATGAGTTAGTCCTTAAAAAAAAAAAAAAAAAAAGGAACAAGACATAGAGAGAAGCACATCAAGCAAAGGAAGAGAGAACAAGACAAGATAGTCTTTATTTTTCTAAGTTTCACTGAAGCTTGTCCAGAAAAACTCCAAGCTGCACGAGAACAACACTGCACTCAGTGAAAGTACAGAACAAATTAACTGTGTCCCCCTTAAGCACACGGGCAATAAGATGTTTTGAGACTTCTCCAGTGTCTTTTTAAAAGAACCTCAGAACACTCCACATAAGTGACTCAGTAGTGCCACACTGAGGCAGGTAAGATCCTTCTCCACGGGACAAAATGGAAGCACTGATTTGCCCTGTGTCACAGACCCACTCACTGTAGCCCTGAACTCCTGAAAAAGGGGCCCAGCTCCCAAACAACCAACCCCCACTTCCCTCAGAATAACAAACCAGCTCACACTGGGTTTGGTATGAATGCCTGTTTTTTTCCCAGCAATGGGAACGAAAGGAAAGGAGCAGAAAATGTGCTGAAGGCTGTGGAAATGAATAGTCTTCATTCTCCCACATCATCTCAAATGGAAAGGACAAAGTGCATTCATCCAACAGGTAAAAAGCAGGTCAGAAATGACAATGCACAACTGTTCAAGAGTGCTAAAAACATAAAGAATGGTATTAAGAGATGGAGACCATGGCAGCTGAGCCCAGCAGACTCATTCTGCCAACTCAGTAGGACTCAGTGTAAAATGGCTGCTTCAAGTTTGGGTTTTTTTTTACAAACTCATCATTCAGAAACATTTCTAATTAGAAACAACCTCTAACGAGAGAATTTTTAATTCTCCTTTTTATGTGGGTTTCAAACACATGAAAAACTCGCCAGTTTAAAATTTTTAGAGTCCCAATTTGTGCATGGACCTCTCTAACCCTGGAAGCTGAGAGCAGGAACCCCCTTGCCTGGATAATTTCAGAAGAGCCCACACTCTTACCAGCTTTGCACATCATTGAGGCCAGTAACTTCGAGACAATGGAGCCCCTTTTCCTCATCTTGCACTGTTTGCTGTATGGGAAGTAAGGGATCACTCCAATAATGCTTTTGGCACAGGAGGTTTTACAGGCATACACCATGATCAGGAGCTCCATGATCGTAGTATTCACATCCCTGCAATGACAAACACCCAGCTCTGTATCCTGGGCACAAAAATCCTGTGTTCAGCCCAGGATTTACACCCACTCCAGGAATTTCATGCCAGGGTAGCTCAAAGGGGGGTGACTGAGCAAACTTCACTAAGCTTCCAGCTCTGGACTTCAGGATGGCAAGTGCCCTGGGCCCAGCATTTGAATTCTTCCCCAGAATTACACTTCTTTACTGTTTTCACTCTGCCATTTTGGACAATTCAGGTGTTTTTGTTGGATGGTGTTGCTATAAAAAAGTAGCCCCATAATTTATCCCCAATGTCACTTTCTATTGTCCACAAAACAAAATATATGTATTTTCCCATATAGAAATGCTTTAAAAAAAAAATACTTTGTACTTTACAACAAATTCTTCTCCTGTTAAGCCAAGAGCAAGCTAAATACTTAACAGTTAGCATCTATTCTCTAAGAGAAGTGATCATCAACTAAGACCTGTTATTTCTGTTGCCATTAAAAAAATAGCCTTAGCATTTGTAAAGTTCACTTAAAATAAAAGATGCCATTTTCTGAATCATGGGACACATTGCCCAGGAAATTTTCCTCCTACATTTACAGCTTTGTGATGGAGCTAGAGATGGGCAGCTGAAAAGGGAAAAATTTAAAGAGAATGACAAGGAAAAGAATACACTTAGGGAAAGAATGCAGGGACCCAGGGGAATATTTCACTGATATATTCACTGAAAATTAAAATAAGTTTGCTTATGCCAAAGTTGGCTTTGTGCACATATTAAAAGAAAAACCCAAGACAACAACAAAGAAAAGACTCCCTCTAGTTAAGCTAAGCTTATTGCACTGTACCACATACATAGGAGATGACTAAAATTAAACCCAGATGCATTCCTAGGGACAGCCCATGTCAAATGCTAGCACAGGGTCTTTAAACAGTTACTCACTTTGAAACTGTTTGGATGATAAATACATCCTTTCCTCTCACAGACTCCTGGATCTGCACTCTTGTTTCTGCCAAGGAGAAAAACATGTCATATTTGCAATAGCAAAACTCAGCAGAGTCTAAGAAAAGGGGAGCCAACACATGCCCATCAGTGTTGGGTACAACTCCAGCTTTGCTAATGAAATGCTCACCTCTGTTTGGCTCCTGATAAACCTGAACCTTCCCCATCTCAACTCCCAGGCGCCTGCAGGAGCAGAAAACAAGGAGGAGTCACTATGGGGAAAGGAAGGACAAGCCAAATGCAAATCCCACAATGCAACAGTTACTGAAAATGCTGTATTCCACGGCAGAAAACCAAGGAAAGAAAAGTCCCAAACCACAAACCCAATAATTACAGTGGACATCTCTTTAAAAAGCACCTACAGTTTCCATAAGCTGCACTGTAGACTAAGCTAAACTCATTTTCAAGCCAAGCTCAGAAGAACAAGCAGAAAAAAAAATATGCTTGAATACTAAATCATGCAACAATTTCTAACTTTTAATATGTATTTCTTGCCCTATATATATGTATATACACATGGCAACATACACAATACTTAAAAACACAACTTTTAAGTTGTTCTCCTCTATAGAAAACAGTCAGTGTAGAGTGAAGAGGAAATACAGCAAGCACTGTTCTATGGACAATGGAAGACTAATGTCTGCTGTATTTATTCCATGCCAGGATTAGCACAGAGCCCCATCACTACAAAAAGGAGGCAGTTAACAGAATGTGACACACACTCATGCCCAAATTCTTGCCACAGGTAACCTGAGCTCCTTTGCAGCCCCTTTCTCCCCCTGTCCACACCTAACTTTGGGCACATAAGTCTCAGGAAGAAATCCATCACGTGAAATATTCCCAGTAATGTTATGCATCCTAATTAGCAAGGTGAAAATTTACTTAAGCCATAGAAGTTCTGCTGAAGCTATTCATGGGTTTAGGCTAAAGGAATGTTCCCATCCCAAACATACAGGGAGCAGGAGAGATGTAGTTTTGCTGCCTAAGAAAACCCCACTACAAGGAGTAGGAAAATGATAAAAGCTTCTGCCACGATTATTTAACAACTGTCCAAACATTAATTTTGCCACGTGTTTCCTGTAATGTGCTGCAGCCAATCCCAGCCTGCCACGGAACAACTCCAACACAAATGATTCTCCTTCTACTCCAGCTGTTGAAATATGCTGTGCAACAGAGCACACACCACGTTCTTGCAAACCATGGCAGTTTTGCCATGTGATTTTCCTTAAAGAGAGAAATCAGAATTAATAAAATACGACTGTACTTACTCAGCAATCCTCTTGGACAGTTCCATGCAGGACGAATTGGAATTAGCTGAAAACAGCACCAGCCCACCCTTGGTGATATTCATGATGGCCCCAATTTCAGTTGATGACACACAAAACATCAACCCTAAGTTGTTTTTCCACTTCTAAAAGGCTGCAAGAGACCAAAAGTCAGTTAGAGCCACGACGTTAAAAACAAGAAACAAATTTTCCCTGTTTCAAAAGTGAAGAATTCCCTATTAGCCCGTATTTTCCAGCATCTTTAGTACTTGTTTTCCCCACTTCAGCAGCTTCCCTAGAGCTCTCCAAAGATCCCCCTGAAAATCTCCTCACTTAACAGGCTTTTTCCTATTTTGAACTGTTTTCCTCAGGCTATCATCCAGTAACAGAGATCCTCTTTTCCATCAGCTTGTCCAGTTCATTTAACAGAACTGAGCAACATTTATTGACTTTTCCAAGATCACAGAGCCAGTCAGGGGCAGAATGGAGCTGAACAGAGCTCCTGGGTCCTGGCTAGAAGAGTCTGTTTCCACACTGTGTCTCTTTTCATCACTTTGCAATAAATGATAAACTTACAAATAGGGATGAAACCAAAGGAAGAGTTCAATAAAGCTGGCAGCTGTAAATAATGACCTCTTGCACAACGAATCCACTTGCTGAAGCAGCTGCTGTCATTCTTTGAGATTAATAATTCTCCTGTGAAAACAGGAGAAAAATATCACAAGGAAATCAATACAGTTTTTTTTGGTTTCAAATAAAGGCACAAACCACTAATCCCGCCAAGGATTTGAGGGGCTTCCATCTTTTTATTACTCTTTATAAATTACATTTTCCTGACTTCTTCTGCTGTAATATTTTAGTCAAATAAAAGAAAAAAAAAAAAATCACATTGTCCAGCAGCCCCTGACAGATCAAAGTGAAATTCAACTCAAAAAGTCCTAGGCTACTGCACTTCACTCACTTCTGTTTAAGAAATATAATCCCTCATCATCCATTTCAGCATTATGGAGAGGACTGGAAATATTAAATATGAATGACCTAAATTATGAAAGAAGTAACTTCTTTCCTGATAAACATCTCTCTGCTTAGAAACATAATTATTGAACAGTCACAGGTAATTATTTAGAAAAAACTGGTGGTTTATCAACTGTTAAGTGCTCCAAAACAGCAACACAAATGAAGAAACAACCATTTTTGTATTAGAGGGATAGCTGGCTGGCTCTATAAAGAAACTCTTCACCTCATCTTTGCAACTAGACATTCTCTTGGTCAGGCTGATTTTGTCACAGAGGAACCTGATTCACTCTCATGAAGAGCCAAAGTCAAGCCAGGAATTTCCTAACAACAAATCTCTTGATGCCCAGTCTGAGCTCTGCTTAACTGCTGTGAATGAAAACCTGCCTGTCATCAGAACCTCCAAAATGTGCAGAGAGTGAGCACAAACAGCAACAATTTCAGCCTCAGAACCCCGGGATGTTTCACTCTACTAGAACCACACCTCAAAAGCCAGACCTGTATCCCTCCCAAACAAAGTGCCCAACAATTTAAGGATAAACCTAATTCTAGGCTAGTGTTTCTCTGTTCTGCTGCTCAGCTACTCTCTGCAACTCCCAGCTGTTAACTAATGGCCATCACCCATCAAATATTCACAACAGTGCTCAAGATCCATCTCAGCTCCAAAGAAGGCACGGACTAGAAATGCTTTTAGGTCTCAGATCACCACCTGAGAGCTTGTGTGGCTGGATGGGAACAACGTGGATACAAGTTTCCCTGTTACTAAAAGAAGGCACTCTTTTTTCCCCTGTTACTATACAGAAGGCACTCTTCCCCCCCCTCCAGTTGTGTGCCTTCCTTCCACGGATTAGGGAAATGAGAAGCATTAAGAGATCTGCTGAAAGACAACAGTTGTTGTTCCCCATTACTGCTCAAGGTGCATTTTACACCATCATAAGATATTGATGTATTCAGCAACGCTAAACACTGCTCTTCACATCACAGGTCAAGGACTTCTTTGTGGTCATATTTCAGCAGCTACAAGTGGGCCACAGGGTGTGTGGGGAGGGAAGGTGCATTTAAAGAGTAATCAACCTTGAAACGGGTGTTGGGATGACAGCAAGCTGGCAGAACTTTATTAGATGTGCAAAGACGTGACTCCACATGGGTACCTGGGACCAAAACCCTCTAGTTTCAGGTGGACAAGGTCTGGGAGAACACAGGCACCACAGAGGCTGAAGCACCAACTCCTGCCCTGCCTTTCGGGCTGCACACAGTTACACAGACACGCCACGATGAACACAACAATTACTGGGTACACATGGCTTTACATCTCCATGAACTGAGCATGTCCGCACAGAAAGCAACAGAGGCAGGAATAACTGTATGGGATAACCGTGGTACTAAGCAATGGATCCCCGTGGGACGGAGGGAATCTGCACCCTCTCACCCATCTCCCCACAGGGAATTTTCCCGGCCCTCCACACTCATCTATCCCCCTGGGCTAAGGGACCCTTCCAGCCCACGCCTCCCTACAATCCTTCAGCTGCTCCAGGTGGGTTATACAGGCCCTGTGGTCCCTGCGGATCCCATCCCTCCAATACTGGAGCGGCCAGTGCACATCGCAGCCCCACGCCGCTCCTCCTCACCTGTGGGGCTGCCGGGGAGCCCGAGAAGCCCTGAAAGGGCCCGCCCGGGAGAGAGTCCCCATCCCCTGAGGGGAGGGCGACGTAGCCCCTTCCTCAGGCGGCAGAACCCCGTGTGTGGGGAAGGGGGGATGTCCTGCCCACACAGCCAGCTAAAGCGGGCTGAGCGGGCGGGAGCGCCCCTCGCTGAAGGCCTTACCTGCCGGCTCCGGCCCCCCGGCCCCGGGAGAAGGCGGCCCGGCCGGAGGGGAAGGAGGGGGTGAGGCAGAGGGAGAGGCAGAGGCGGCGGCGGAGCTCAGCCCCTCCAGTTCTCCGCGGGCAAGATGGCGGCGGGGCGTGAGGGAGGGAGCGCGGGCGGGAGGGGCGGGCCCGGGGCGACGCCCCCCCCCCCTTCCCGCCACGGGCTCGCGCCGCGCTGAGGGGACCCGCCGCCATCTTCCCCCTGAGCCCCGCAGTGAGGGGGGGACTCCGGGACGGGGTCTATAGAATCACAGAACCATCAAGGTTGGGAGAGACCTTGAAGATCCTCCAGTCCGACCGCCAGCCCAGCACTGCCACTGTAGCCCCTAAAGCATCTCACCCATCGCCAGATCCAGACGCCTCTGGAAAACACCCTCCAGATACGGTGACTCCACCACCTCTCCCTGGACATCCCGTTCCAATGCCTGACCACCTGAACAGTGAAAAAAAAAAATTTCTGGTATCTGATCTGAACTTCCCCTGTTGCAGCTTAAGGCCGTTTTCTCTAGTCCTCACTGCACGCACTGTAGAAGAGACCAGTCCCCACCTCACTGCAACCTCCTTTCAGGTTGTTGTGGAGAGCGATGAGGTCCCCCCTGAGCCTCCTCTCCAGGCTCAAACAAACCTTCTCCAGGTAAACAGACTCAGCTCCCTCAGAAAACACATTTTCTAGACCCCTTCATGAGCCAAAGAGGAAAGGCACTTCTGGGTCCCCGTCTGGCATGATGTGGGAACCAGAACATCAGCGCCGCACTTCAGCTCCCACCCACCAAAAAAGACCCTTGCCAGCATTGGGAGAGCCCCGGTGCAAAGTCCGTGTGGAATAAAAGCAGTGGACGTCCGCAGGGTGCCGTGTTTCGGAGCTCCCATGCCTGCAGCCCTGTGAGAGGGACGGATGGGCGGCTGCCACGCTGCTCTGGGCACCTCCATCGCTGTGGCTGATCCTCTCCATCTCCGCTGGTCCCCGTGGTACCATCTGGCCTTTGCCAGCAGACCCAGCAGTGTCTGTAGGGAAAGGGGCACTTCTGGAAAGTAAATTAGGAAAAGAAACAATCAGTGATGTCTCAGTTCCCTGTCACCAGCACACATGATTAATGCAGAGTCCCCTGTCAGGATTCCCCTTGCCACATACAGTGATTAAACTGCATGAAGATCCTTTTGACATCTGCAGTGAGATTCTTATTTTAAACACCCTGTTTAAAAACAAACAAACAAACAAAAAAACCCAACAAGCCACCAGCTTTATCCCAGGACACCCATGACAAAACTGTCCTTTCACTGCTTTGAGGAAGTTACAGTTATCCCACACAGACATAGGAGAATAAAGGTCCCTGCTTTAAATAAAAGCCCAAACATTGTGGGTTTTCCCCTAACTGCATGGCTAGAACCTGTTTTAAATTATGCTTCTCAGTATGCCCGAGATGAACAGTGTTTTTATGGATCAGAATTTTAGCATTTAGTATTAAGGTACAAATTAGGTACTTTTGCTGCAGCTTTTCTCACAAAAAGCAATTAAACTTGATTATTCTTGGCCTGCAGGGTGCACTGGAGCAAAGCCTAGCATCCCAGCAGGTATTTCTGTCCACGCTGGCCTTTATGTGAAAGAGGAGGAAAAGCCATTGAACGCCTCACTTAAACATGCCTGTGAAAGGACAATGTTAAATTCATAGTTTGAAATCATTATGAGCTGCATTTTCCACCTTAAATACTCATGGACGAGTGTTTTCCCTGTATTTCACATTTCCTTCTTGCTTCACTCATTCCAAGGCTTCATCAATTGTCTCCTCTTTTTGCTTTTTTCAGCCGACTGGGAGCTGGGGAAGGAGAAGCCATTTAACCAGGAGCAGCTGCCAGATGTCGAGCACTCCACTTGCAGGCTCACACAAAGCCAAGACATCTGTTTGAAATATGTGAGCAGAGAGGCCATCAGCCTCTTTGTACCCTCAGAGATGCAGCACTGATCCTCTGACTTTCCTACAGCCTCTTCCAAATTACAGTGGAGGGTAAGAGAACAGACCTCTCTCAGCACCTCGCCACCCCCACTGTTCCCAGTCTGTGTTTTCCTGTTTCCAGGCTGGTGCTTCCACAATTGATTTGGGGTCATTGACCCCAATAGGTTCTTGTTTTGTTTCAGGGCTTTTAGGACAAAAGGGAAGGGGTTTTGAGCTTTTTGTTGGCGTCTTCACAGAGCAGAGGAGATTTCTCTTGGCATCAGTCTCTGTCGCAGGATTTCGCTGCAGCCTGGTGGGGCAGAGCAGTTTGATGCAGAACAACTAGAAATGACACTCGGTGAAGCACTGACCCGTAATGCAATTAGCAGCCTTCCCCAGAAGCATTTTTCAATACCCCAGGGCACCCAGAACTTGCTGACTGTTTGATTTGTGCTGCCCCAAATTCCTGACATTGCTCAAGCAAGCCACAGGACCAGGAACTAAGAGATCCTGTCTTCCGATCCTTTTTATAACGGCACTGCCTTTGTTTTCTTAGAGGGAAAAAAAAAAAATCAATTTCTCCATTTCTCACCTCTGTTTTCCTGATCAGAGGAATGTGAGTTTAAATCTCAGCTCCCAAGGGAGAGGGATTTGTTAATCTGACAATGTGCTATCCAAACACTAAGAGTTCAACGAACAGTTGCTCCAAGATGAGCACACAAATTTTATTTCCTTTGCAATGATTCAATTAGCAGTCATCTAAGGAATGCTGAAAATTTGCTGGGTGTGAATACACTGGCTCACAGAGATTTGTTGTCCTTAATCCAGATGTGACCCTGGCAAGCAGAGATGTGCAAAAAAACCCCTCCATACACACCTAGTCCAGCCAAGGTGAGGGGCACTGCTCATCCAGCACTTGGCTGGACAACAGCCTGCATCCATCACCTGAGAGAAGATAAATGCTGCTGTCATCCAGGCTCCTGTGCTCCATCCATCACTGCTCAGACAGGTTGGCTTTTTTTTTATTTGTTTGTTTGGGGTTGTTTTTGTTTAAAAAAAAGATGGGATATTAAAACTCACCTACCAAACCACCTGACAGTGAGAACTATCAGACATGGCACACCAAAGAAACACTCTGATTTGATCCTGACAGAGTCCTGTGAATAGGTTTGGTCTCCCCCAACAGAAAGAGGATCCTACAAGGCATCCCAAAAGCATCCTCTACCCTACACAGTCCCTCTGAGCCTGCAGGGAGGTTCTGCAGCACAGACACCTCCACACTGAGCTCAGGTCAAAGGCCACCACCTCCCTGCTCCCCTGCCCTTGGCTTTTCTCCCTGGGGAACAACTGAGTTCAGTTTCCAGAAGATTCTGCCTTGGATATTACCCAGCTAGGGAGGCAGAACTCAAAGTGGCTATAAAATGCATTCAGAACAGAGGGAAGGAGGAGTAATTTTATCATGTCTTCGGAGTGATTTGGAAATAGCATCCCCCACGTCTGGGAAGCAAAGTGCCTTAAAAAAGGCCCTGGAGCAGAGAACACATCTTCTCTGTGTGAAGGGCTGTGGCTGTAGATAGCACTCATTGCTTTATCAAATATTACTGCTTGGCTGTCTGCAGAAAACAGGCACCCACTCATTTGTCACAGCCCTGTTCCCCCTGAGTCACAGAACTTTGACTGAAGGACTCCCCGAGCTCAGTGTGTTTTCCCGTTTCCAACTGTGCTCCCAGTTCCGGGTCAGTCTGTAATGTTTAACAGATCTGCCACGCCAGCTCTGGCATGGACACAGGGTTCTCTCCAGCCAGCCTCCCAACAAAGAGACGAGACGTGTGTGGGAATACTCGCTGTGGAACAGGTCCTGCAGACACACAGCTCGAGCTGGGTGCAAGGGTTTGGACAAACACTGCCCTGAAACAAGAGCCGGTGGTAGCCAGTCTTGCTTGGTTCCCAGACTGTCTTTGCTTTGCTGTGTGTGGGCAGCTCTGTCCTGCAAAGTCTGCATCACATCCTGCTCACATCCATCACCTGATGTTTATGGCTGTGGTTTGCCCTTTGATTCGCATTTAGACAAAAGTGGTTGAACTGGGCAGTGAAGTCACGCCATTTTAGGGAATTTGAACAGCTGCTCAGTTCATGCCAAACACTAGTTAGTGCTCTGTTCCTCCCTGTCCTACCCACTGGGTCCCAGCATGGTTTGCCATTCACCTCACTAAGCTACAGCTCCTCTACAGAGAGCACCCAGGCACCCTGCCCTGTGCAGGCATTTCGTGAGCACACAGGAAGGACTCGAGTTGGCCACTGCAGAGCAACTTTGCAAATTAAAGCAGAATTCAGTGCAGGAGAGCAGGTCCTGTGCCTTGGGTGCACAACTGGGGGGTGTAAAGAAAGATTTGGTACCAGCCCTGCCCCGTACACTGAGCAGGAGCTGGGAGAGGCGCAGGGAAGGAACAAAGTGCAACCAGCAAAGAGCACCCTGTGTCTGCCCCAGTTCAGTGCCAACCAGGACCAGCCCTGGCTCAGGAAGAGCAGGTTAACCCCCTTGCTGGGAGCAGGACCCTCACCCCTTGGCTATGCCAAGAAAGGCTGAGGAGACCTGGGTAAGGCCCAGCCTATATCACTTATTCACACTATTACCAACATCTCTCCTGCACAAAGAAGCTTTTGACCCATACAGGTCCTCTAATTTGCCATATCATTTCCTGCCTGATTTCAGCAAGCTGTGGAAGAGGTTCTGCTCTCAGATCACTGTGCACTGTCTTTCCTTAACCTTATCTAACAAATCCATTCCCCAAGCTCAAGAGTGAGACACTTAAAGATTTTACTCACCAGGAAAGTCTCACCAGAGGAGAGGCAGGGGGACTGTTAGGCTTCCCAGAGGCTTTTATTGTCTCATTAAGCTCTCCTTAATGAGAACTTCCTCACCTGCTGCAGTCTCCCTCCCATTCATTTGTATTCACTATCCTGCTGCTGGTACTTTCAAGGCTGTCTCAGTTCCCACTCCTTCCTCCCTCTTTCCTCTGAACTATTCTGAGCCCAGTTTCTATCTCCATGCTCCCATCCAGGTCCCAGGGAAAAAACACTTTCTCCTCTTGAGTTACCGCTTGCCATGTCCTCCTCAGCTGGTTTCCTCCCTGACACCTCTGCAGCTTCTCCCAGCTCCAGAGTCACCTGCAATAGTCTCTCCTCCAAAGCAAGGCAACAACAGCTCCTGGTGAAATCCCCGGTTAGATGCTTGCTAAAAACTTGCTTGTTCTCCCAGCTGAGGCTCTCCATGCACAGCTTGAACCCCCCCACACCTCAGTGGCTCTGCCCGAACCCCGCGCGCTCCAGTGGCTCCGCACGTCCCAGCCCACTGTTTGTAGGAGCGGGGCTGTCGGATCAGCCCCTCCGTGGGACCAATGAGGGCCTCTCACCAGCAGGGCAGCGGGTTCAGCACCTTTCTCAATGACTGCAAATACCGGGGGGGTTCAGGCTGTTCCACCCACCCCGTGGCATCTGAAAGAGCCTTGAGAGCAAAGCTGCGTCAGAAGGGGGCACAGCTGCCAAAGCGGCCGCTCAGCCTCCTTGGATTGCTGGTTGGAGAATTCCTCCCCCTTTTATTTCACTCAGGCTTTTCTAGATAAGCATATGGCAAATGTGAGTATCAGAGAGAATGAACAGCCTGTCTTCTAGTTGGGAATGAGGGACTACCACAATTATCCCTGTGATAAAGAGGTAGTCTGAACATGAGGGAACTCGATACAACAGGAGATTTATCTTGAAAGAAGTCCCTTGGCAGCCTGGCCCATATTCTGTCAGCACGGTTTCCCATTGCACAAAGGGCAGGGATCAGACCAGGGATGACAGATCCACCTATATGTCAAGCACATCCTGCTCCATGGCTTAGTTACCTACTGCTATTCCAGTGGCAATTCCTTGGATCACCCAGACACTCTCCTTCATTCAAATCATGTTGTCCCTTGGGAATCTTTACGCACCTTAGATTTCTAAATGACCCAGAAAATTGCTTTCTTCCCTACCACAGACCAGGTCAACACTTTAAAACCTGACTCTCGAGGCTGCCAGGATGAGGAGAGAGGCATGACAGGAGTCTGAGGTCCTGGTCCAGCACTCGTGGAGTCTCTTGTCACAAGGAATTACGTGGGATCTGCAAACAGATAAGGAAAACCAGAAAGAGCAAACGCAGGTCTGCACAACCTTGACACGGCAATCGATGCTGTAGTTCACCATAGGAGCAAGTAAATAGCCCTGGAGTTACGTGTTGCATAGCAAACATTGCAGTTTTATCTGAATGACAGGCAGCAATTTGTGGCAAAGGGTAAATCTCTCTGTTCACTCAAGCTTGACATATGGATGGTCATGTTACATTCCCTGTTCTCAGCGGGTTTGTGCATGAATTTAAGGTTAAGTACATGTGTGCCTTTAGGATCACGACCTTCATTCCATATTGCATGGCCCAGCAGACCCATAATTAATCCCCAGCATGTCCAAGTGACAGCTCTCACTCGGTAACGTCATCCATGCAGAACAGTGAGGCACATGCAGATTCATATATTCCAGCTGGGAGTCAGAGATTTTCCAGCCATCAGAGCAGCGAGGCTCCAAGGCAGATTTCTGACAGGCTGAACAGGACAATTGGTGGCTTGGGCTGTTTTACAGGTGAATTGGGCACGGCAGGAGAGGGGGGTGTGATACCCTGAGGAGGGTGGGCCGGGAATGACAACACCTCAACACTACTGTTCCCTGTTACGTGACCAACATTTTCTACTCACAAAAATTTAAGAGTTTCAGAAGCTGATGAAGCCTGGGAAGAAAACCTCCACCATCTTCCTCCAGGGAAGTTTGCAAATGTGAAATTTGACCAGACTCAGCTCTGCTACTTGCTCTTCTTTCTCCTCCGAGTCACTGTTTTTTTCAAATGTACCCAAAGGTCTGAAGCCCAGCAATAAGCCATAAGCAGGGTCTGGCAATCAGATCCATGTAGTCCAAGTGCCCCAGGCAAGTCCTCACACCCAGGTCATGTCCTGTCTGCTTCACTCAAGACAGCTGCTGCTAATGCCAGTGGTTTGTTTCCAAATTCTGGGTAATTAATTTTTTTTATCTAGTTGTTCTATTACCAAAGATAAACCTGCTCAGTCAGGTTGGATCAACACATGTTTTATCATGTGTTGATAAACACAACAGGCTGGGTAAGTTTTACAGAAGTTTATTGGGGTTTAATGTTCATTCACCAACAGCACAAAACATCAGATCCCCGCTGTTTAAGGGCTGGAAACGTGTCAAACACAAACACAAACCATCACTGCTCAGAAATAGTTATGCTGTTACATCAAACCTGAGTAACAGGAGCACAACCACCGATTTGTCCTTCCTGGGGAGAGAAAAGATGAGTGTCTTACAAAAAGTACGGAGACATTTCATTTAACCCTGTTTCTTTGAAAGATGCATGAACAAGAGTCAAAAGGCACAAGGAGTAAAATGCTGCTACTTTAACCCACCTTGCTGCAGCTCCAGAGAGTTCTTTCACTTCCATTGTGTCACAGCATGTTTGAGATACCCCCAAGACACCAAATTATACCTTGCACAGCCCTTCTCAGCCCCCAGTCCTGCCATTAGAGCTCTGAAATAAGGGAAACTGTAGAGAAACACTCAGAGCCTCGGGACCTCTGCTTCCGAAGCAGACCTGGACTTCCTCCGGCTGCTCAGGCTGCCCAGGACTGACTCCTCGCTGAAGGCCCCTTCGAAGGTGGACAGGATGGACTGGCGAAACTTCTCCTTGAAATCCGGCCCCACAAAGACATACAGGATGGGGTTGATGCAGCTGTTGAAGAAAGCAAGGCTGGAAACCAAGGGGATCCCTATGAAAAGGGCCAGTTTCATCTCATGGCTGGAAGAGTTTTTGGATATCTCCAGTAAGGAGAAGACGTGATAGGGGAAATAACAGAGGAAAAACGAGACTGTGACAGCAATGATGATTCTGTAGGGTTTTGCAGAGCTGGCCAACTGCCTTCTTTTCAGCCTGACAGCAACGATGCTGTAGCAGATGAGAATCACCAGGAAAGGGATGAGGAACCCGCACAGGAAGCGCGTTACGATCATGGCTTTGTGCCGCACCCTCCACAGCCTCCGCGTTGCCTCGGACAAGTAGTCATCGGACAGGGCAAAGTTGTTATAGCAGCTGGTGACGTTCCTGGAACTGACCACAGTGTCCCGAAAGACCAGGTACGGGGAGCTGAGGAGCAGAGCCAGGACCCACGTTCCCAGTGCGATCCTGGCCGCCAGCTCCGGGCTCCGGTGGTTGTGAGACCAGACGGGAAAGGCCACGGAAACGCAGCGGTCGATGCTGATGACGGTCAGGAGGAAGACGCTGGCAAACATGTTGAGGAAGGCGATGGTGCTGTTCAGCTTGCACAGCAGCTTCCCAAATGGCCAGTGGAAGCCCAGGGCAGTGTAGGCGATGCTGAGGGGCAGGAAAAAGGTGAAGATGAAGTCAGCAATGGCCAGGTTGAGGAACCAGACGGAGTTCACCGTCTTCTTCATCTTGAAGCCTGTGATCCAGATGACAAGGCCGTTCCCCGTCACTCCCAGCACACAGGCGATGCCGTACACCACCATGGACAGCATGTGCATGGTCTTCTGGAGCCCGGAGTAGTAGTCCTGGTCAGTGGCATTCTCAGGCAGCTCGGTGGGGCAGCTGGCAGGGAAGGGGGAGGGGGAAGAGGAGACGCTGTCCATCGCTCCAATCCAAGACCTGAAATCACAGCAGCACACAGCGCTGTTATCTGCGGCTCCTGCAGTGCAGGAGAGGTGGAAATCTTTGTGAGCAACCCTGCACAAAATGTGTGTACAGAGCCAGATTAGATAAATTAATATATCATTAATATAAAGTCCTTCTCTATAG
The DNA here is from genome assembly GCF_003945725.1 of Corapipo altera. Classification (NCBI taxonomy): domain Eukaryota; kingdom Metazoa; phylum Chordata; class Aves; order Passeriformes; family Pipridae; genus Corapipo; species Corapipo altera. The sequence goes on along the minus strand of NW_020884920.1, from coordinate 5,246,721 downwards.
CATCTGCAGCTGCATCTTACACAAACCACCACAACCAGAGAAACAACCCCGGTTTTGGTGTTGGTGCTCTCAGAGGAACACCTCCATCAACAGCCCACAGCAGCAATCCACATGGGATTGCTGGAATCCCACAGAAACCCAGATCCCCCTGCCTTGACAAGTTGTCTTTGGATGACCAGTGACAAATCAAGACAGCAAAACCCATCTGGACTGGCAACAATTATGTTAACAGACCATTTCTGCACCAAGTGCCTGCCAAGGAGGTGCACTCTGAGAGCACACCACCACCCGAGCTGTATCCAGGTGTAATCCTCAACCAACCAACACCCTCTCAGTGAGCTCCCCCATTCTCCTCGCCCCTCCTGCTTGCCCAGCTTGGCAGGTCCTGGCAGGACTCTCACCCTGGTGCTGTGTTCCTTGGCTGCTCTGCCCACAGCGGGTGGTCTTGCCTCCTGGCTGACTCCCCTTCTGCTGCTCCTCTCCAGAATGACTCACGCTGCCTTCCCATGGCTTGGGATCACGAGGAATTTAGTAGGATCACTTATTCCCTAATCTTGTTCCTCAATTTGTGGTGTGTTGATTTAACTCCTGAATCCCCAGCAGCCACACATTCCCTCGGGCTGGTTGGCCAAGCCCATCCAACTAACTTGGGCTTGAAGAAGGAAGGAAGCACGGCCCCTCTCCTGCCTGTGCCACTCATCCCACTGGCAGCTCCCTCCCTCCCTCCCACCTGGATATCACTCCGGGCACCGGGGCTGCCCTGCCTCGGTGGGGGGACGGGGCCAGCTCTGCTACCCACGACAGTGGCCCCATGCCCAACCCCTGCCGTGGCCTGGCACACCGGCTTGGTCTCCAGGAGGGGGGCTTTGGGGGTGGCCGGAACTGCTCCCTGCCCGGTGTAGGGTGGGGGGAGCTCCCGTCTTATGGGGGAAGCGAGAGGCATCCCTGGATCGCGGGACACCCCAGGGTTGGGGGAGAGGCACCTCGGGGTGCACGGCAGGCAGGGCTGGAGCTGTGGGTGACAGGAGGGGTGACAGGAGGGGTGACAGGAGGGTGACAGGAGGGGTGACAGGAGGGGTGACAGCAGGGTGACACCCGCGCTCCCCCGCCCGTCCCGCCCCGTCCCTCCCAAGGTCACCCGCGCCTCGGGCGCCACGTGTGGACCCCCCGCTGGTCCCCGCCCCCGGCGCGGGCCAATGGGGCGCGGGGAGGGGGAGGAGCGCGGCGCTGATTGGCCCAGGTGCTTCCGGAGCGCCGCCGTGCCTGGCGGAGGGCGGCGCTGATTGGCCCAGCCGGGGGGGGGCGGGGCCGGGCGGGCTATGGTAGCGAGCGCGCGGGCTCTAGCGCGGCAGGGATCGGGATCGGGACTGGGTTCGGGATAGGAACTGGGATCGGGATCGGAACTGGGATCGGGATCGGTGCGGCGCCGGTAGGAGCCGTGTGGGGCAGGGGAGGGAGGGCAAGGGTGAGAGGCGGGCAGGCAGCGCCGATCTCCGGGTCAGGGCAAGGTGGGCGCGTCACCGGGAGCCGCTCGGGGATGTGGGAGGAGATAGAGCCGGGATGCAGGAGGTGCAGAGCCAGGTGGGGATGGAGCTTCAGGGCTGGGGTTCACCCCTGCAGCAGCTGAGCTGCCAGGGCTGGACTGGTGTCCACCACGAGGGTGGGCATGGGGCTCTTATCCTGACTGGGGAATAGGAGCTCTGTGCTCCTCGAGCCTTCTATGGGTTTGCCAAAAGCAGGGGGTGCTGTAACATGCACTGGGGGGACAGGCAGGACCCAGCCATCCTGCTCGGGGCCAGAGCAGTGCAGTCTGCCCTTCCCTTCGCAGCCCTGTCCCCAGCAAAGCCCCTCTGGCAGTGGGGATTCCCACCCTGCCAGTACAGCCCTGGGCTGGATTGCAGCCGAGCATCCCTGCCCAGTGAGGGCAGCACAGCAGGCTCACAGGGAATGGACTTCGGCAGCTTGGCACAAGGAAACCATGTGGAATTGCTTAATAACCTGCTCACGGCCCTTCGATGTCCTTGCGGGGTTAATGAGTAAAAAGATCCATTGTTTTCTGCCAAGGCAGCAGCTGGGCTGTTATTCCTCCCTGGGAGCAGCAGTGGCATCGACCAGCCCAGAGGGCTGCCAGGCCTGGCCATCACGTGGAGCCAAGCAGAGGCAGAGCTCATGTGTTTCCCTCACCCGACAGCCCATGGCCAGTCCCTCTGTGTTCCCGGGGAAGATGTGGGATGGGAGCAGGCAGGGCATGGGGACCATCCCCACTGCCATCCCACAGATCCCACAGACTCCCCTCTCCACTGGCAGGTGACTCAGCCCCAGCAGGAACATGGCAAACTCAACACAGGGCCTCCCCACCGCCGAGCTCTGGGCCTCCCACAACAAGATGGTGATGGAGCCACTTGACACCAATGACCCGGAGGTGAGACCCCCTTCTGGAGCCCCCCCAGCCAGGGATGCTGGGGATGCTGAACTCCTTGGGCCAGGAACATGCCAGGGTCCAAGGCTGAGCTGATGGAACCCATCCATCCTCTGTGCCCTGTCTATGGGATCAGCTGCACCAAGAAGGGATCTTGTCTCCCTTCAGCACCTTTCCAGGCCCCTCTCCATGCCCTGTCCCCTCCAAGGGTGCAGACCTTATGGTGGAGCACCCATGTCTCCATGAGAGCTGTCATGGGTGAAGCTGTTTCTCCCCTCTCCCAAAGGTGCACAGCATCATCAAGAAGGAGAAGCAGCGGCAGAGGTTGGGGCTGGAGTTGATTGCGTCGGAGAACTTTGCGAGCCGAGCGGTCCTGGAGGCCCTGGGATCCTGCATGAACAACAAATACTCCGAGGGTTACCCAGGACAGAGGTACGGGGCTGGGCCGAGTCCCACCAACCTAAACCCTGACAGGGAGGGGGAGGGACCACCCACCCTGCCAGGCCTCACCTCTGGGAAGGAGGTGATGTCTGTGTGCTGGCAGCCAAGCTCTTCCAGGGCAGGATCTGACCCTCTTGGCTTCTGTCCTTGGCCACACATGGGACAATCTCAGCAGGGTCAAGAGTGCTGTGGCTGCCACAAACAGGGCACCACCCCAGGTTCTCCCCATCTTGGTCACAGGGACTGTTCTGGGTAAGGAGTTTGGTTTTACTCCCTGCCCCATCCTTCACCACAGATACTACGGCGGGACGGAGTTTGTGGATGAGCTGGAAAGATTGTGCCAGAAGCGAGCCCTGGAGGCCTACCGGCTCGACCCCCAGAAATGGGGTGTCAATGTCCAGCCCTACTCAGGTAACGGGGTGCTCAGCAGAGCCAGGACAGTTGCCCTGGTCTCTGTGTGCCCCAGCACTCACAGCCATGTGGTGGGCTCTCGCTGCAGGGTCACCCGCAAACTTTGCGGTGTACACGGCCCTGGTGGAGCCCCACGGCAGGATCATGGGGCTGGACCTGCCCGACGGAGGCCACCTCACCCATGGGTTCATGACAGACAAGAAGAAGATCTCTGCCACCTCTGTCTTCTTTGAGTCCATGCCCTACAAGGTACAGGGAGCTGCTCCAGCTGCAGCCAGGATGAGGCCATCATAAGTGTTGGTGCCTCTTAAAGTTAAACGTTCTGGCATGGGGCTCCCGGCACTGCATCCTGCAGGACAGCGCTGCAGCTGGTCTTCACCACACCAAGGGGGCTGAACCCTCCTCTTCCTCTCCCAGGTCAACCCCAAGACTGGTTACATCGACTACGACCAGCTGGAGAATAACGCCCGGCTCTTCCACCCCAAGCTGATCATAGCAGGTAAGGGCACACCTGTACCGACCTCCCTGCTGACACACCTGGCTGGGGGGGGCTCCCAGAATCCAGGAGCACTCCAGTAATCCCACGGATGCTGCAGCACCAGGAGACCTCCAGCACATCCACCCTGTGTGCTGTTCCAGCTGCAGGGCTGGAGCCGGGGCTGTCCGATTCCTGGTGCATCTGCTCCTGCCTCCTCCTCATCCCGTCCCCCCGCAGGTGTCAGCTGCTACTCCCGCAACCTGGACTACGCCCGCATGCGGAAGATTGCAGATGCCAACGGTGCCTACCTGATGGCCGACATGGCCCACATCAGCGGGCTGGTGGCCGCCGGCGTGGTGCCCTCGCCCTTCGACCACTGCGACGTCGTCTCCACCACCACCCACAAGACCCTGCGGGGCTGCAGGGCCGGCATGATCTTCTACCGCAAAGGTGCCCGGCCCGGCTGCGCTGCCGGGAGAAACGCTGCCCTCAGGCTGGGGGGTGCAAGTTAACGCTCCTTCCCACTCTAGGTGGGAAGGAGGGGGGGGAAGAAAGATCCTGGGAACATCTGGGGAGCTTCCCTGGGCCGACCCTGGCTCAGATTTGAAGAGGAGCAGCCACCATACCTGCTCTGAGTGGCTGGGGGTGAAAGCAGCTCATGGGAAGGAGAAGGGTGGCTGTGCTGCCTGATGAGTGACCCTGCCCTCCCGTCCCACAGGCACACGCAGCGTGGACCCCAAGACAGGGAAGGAGACACTCTACAACCTGGAGAGCCTCATCAACCAGGCAGTCTTCCCGGGGCTGCAGGGAGGCCCACACAACCACGCCATTGCAGGTATGCACACAGCTCCAGTGTGGCAAAGGTGTCCTGGAAGGGCTCTGACCCCTGGCAACAGCCTGGACATACCACAGCAAAGGGCAGCCGAGTGATCTGTCATTGCCCAAGGAGTGACCAGGCTTGCCCATCCTGCATTTTGGCTCCTGGCAATGTCACCAGCCTGGATATGGGGAAGGAAGGGACTGTCCATCAGTTTGCTCAGCTTCCTGGATGACTTGTGCTGGCATCCCCCAAAAGCTCACCCCAGCCTCCTCCCACCGCAGGGATCGCCGTGGCGCTGCGCCAGGCCATGACCCCCGAGTTCAAGGCTTACCAGCAGCAGGTGGTGGCCAATTGCAAGGCCCTCTCGTCGGCGCTGATGGAGATGGGCTACGACATTGTCACAGGTGAGGAGGGGTCTGGGCAGTGGGATGGGGTCCGAGCCAGGCCAGGAGGGCACAATGGGCAGAGCTCTGCCAGCATGATTCGTCAGGACATCCACAAACCTGTTCTGAAGCAGCCCCAGTTCCCAAGGTCAGGCCCCCTTTAGCCCCCCACACTGGGGGCAGGCCCTGGTGCAATCCCAAGCCTCTTGGCTGATGTTTCCTGTGGGAGCAGCATTTCCCTGGTCCCACATCACCACCAAACCCCTCTCCTTGCAGGGGGCTCTGACAACCACCTGATCCTCCTGGACCTGCGCAGCAGAGGCACAGACGGCGGCCGGGCCGAGCGGGTGCTGGAGATCTGCTCCATCGCCTGCAACAAGAACACCTGCCCCGGTGAGGGATCCCACCAGCTCTGCCGTGTCCTGCCCCACATGCTGGGGATCTCCCGTGGCCTGTGCAGAGCTTCCCACAGAGCTCCCAGCTCTCAGTCCACCCCCGATGCTGGGAACCAGGCTGAAAAACCACACCTGGTGGGTTCAGTGCCGGGTTTGGTCACGTGTGCCCTGTCCTGGTGCAGGTGATGTCAGTGCCCTGCGCCCCAGCGGGCTGCGGTTCGGGACACCCGCGCTCACCTCCCGTGGCTTCCGGCAGGACGACTTCCGCAAGGTGGCTCAGTACATCCACAGAGGTGAGCAGGGCTGGGATTCAGCTCCAGCAGCATCCTGGGCCAGGGCAGCTCCCCTGGATGAGGAGGCACTGGTTGGCAAGGGAGCACACCCACAAGTGAGGAATAACCATCCCACCTGCACATCTAGATGTGGGAGAGGACATTTGGCCACAGCTGAGACCGGCCAAACCCTTCCCTGTCCCTCGCAGTCTTGTCCCAGTTGTCCTCAGGCATCCCACACTGGTTTCCCAGGGCAGCAAGTCCCTCACACGGGAGGGAAGGAGGGAGCAGGGCTGTGTCCTGGGGAGCAGCAGGGCTGGGAGAGCCGTGGGATGCAGCAGCTGCGAGGGCTGACCAAGGCACCTCCCACACTGGCAGGGATCGAGCTGACGCTGCGCGTGCAGAAGGACATGAGCCCCAAGGCCACGCTGAAGGAATTCAAGGAGAAACTGGAGGAGGACAAATACCGTGTGGAGCTGAAGGCACTGAAGGAAGAGGTGGAAGCCTTCGCAGCCACCTTCCCACTCCCAGGGCTGCCTGTCCTGTGAGGGGAGACACCCGTGCTCTGCTCCCGGAACCCTGGGAGAACCCGGGATCACGGCACGCTCACACCCCAACACCCCAGTGCCTTCTCCCAGCACCTCCCTGCTGGAACTGCAGCAGCAGCTCATCCTTTGCCTCTTACTCCCCTCTCCCTCCAGTGTGGGGCACAGGGACCCCCTGAGCACAGCCCCTGTAGGGACACCAGCCTTTCACCACTCAGTGTCACCACTGGGACCGAGCACCAGGTCACCCTCACCTCAGAGCCAGGTGCCACCCAGCTCCTGCTGCCTGCGGAAGCAGCACATGAGGCCAGTCTGTCCACATTCCCTGGACACACTGCCCACAGCAGCCGGAGGGATGGAGGGTCCAGCTGCACAAAAGAACTCACAGCCACTAAAAGCCCCCCTGGTTTCAGCCTCAAGGATTCCCCTTCATCCTATGTGCCTTCTGCAGGCTCTGACAAGGCCAGGCCTTGTCCCTGACATCCCTCCTGGGATTTCCCTCCCATCCTAGCCAGAGCCTCTGGTATTTTTCTCAGACCTCTGAGCACAAAGCTTAGGTTGAACCATTTTTTAATAAGCACAGTAAAATTAAGAATTTAACCACAATGTATGACAAGAATTATAAGCTTTAAAAAATACGACCGATTTTTTTTTTTTTTTTGTATTTCAAAAATATCTGAACCCAAATAAATAATTTTTTTTTTTTTTAAAAGTACATTTCTCAGACTAGTCATTTGGTGTTATTAACATCTGTTAAAGTCTTGTGCAGTAACACTTACAGCACGACACTAAGACATGCTTCTTGGATTTCTCCCGCTCACACTCGCTCTAACTACGGACGCAAGCATTCGGCACGCACAGGCACACACACGGAACTCAACATGCAGGAATAGGATACAGTGCTTTAAAACAAGATGAGAATTCATCACAGCCTCCTGGCAGCCCTCAGAGGCAGCTCCGAGCCCAGCCCCATCCCCGTGCCAGCGGCGGTGCTGCCGGCAGGGCCGGGTACCCTGTTTCTGCCTTCCAGTTAAATCCATCTCGGGGAGCAGCGGGCGGCGGGTTTGTGGCCCCTCTGCTATCAGGTGCAGTCAGGGGCTCTGACATTGTGCTCTGGGGCAGGTGTTCTCCTGCAGCCTGGGGAGCTCCCTGAATTCCCATCACACCCTGTTACAGGAGCCTTCTCACAGCGCTGCTACGAGCCCGGGGGCCTGCCCAGCTCCCCGGAATCCGCAGCAGAATCTGCAGCATGGGGTGTCACCCACCACCAGACCGGGGGGCTCTGGGATCCCCACACTCAATGAAAACCTAAGAACTGGCCTGAGGGCACAGAGCCATCAGCTCCTGCCCCTGGAGTGCCTCTCCTACCCCTCCCAACACGGTGAATATTGCTAAAGTATAGGCAGCACCTCCCTGCCAAGGCAAGGCGGCTGTGGAGCTGCCCTGAAGGGATTGCTACCGGATGAAAGGAGATCTGAGCACTGTTCTCTGAGAAATGAAACCTGTGTAGGGTTAAGATCACCTACAGCTATGGCTGACCCTCCTCGGGTGGGAGCTGGAAGCGACAGGTTAGCAGAGAGCAGAGCAGGGGGGAAACGGGAGCCCTTCCTCCCGCCCCGGGGGGACTTTGCTCTGATGAATTCTCGGTCAGGTTTAACACCTCCTCTCCCCGGCAGCGAGGAGGGAGCCGGCGCGGCCGTGCGGGAGGAGGGGACATGCTGGGCTGGCAGCACTCACGGAAGCAGGCGAGGGCCACGCCAGGGCACCGCTGGCTCTGGCAGCTGGAAAGGCTGGTGAGGATGGCAGTGCCAGGAACCTGCCCTGCTCCTGGTGGAAGGATGGCTCAGGCAAGCCGACGACACACGTGCCAGGACTCATGGCGGGGGCTGTCAGTGCAAAGGTGGTGACTTGTTGTAAGTCTGTGAATATCAGAAACGGGTGAGGTACCACAGCGAGATGGGGAAAAGTCCTAAAGTGCCGATACAGGGATCTGTACTGTACAGGAGCAGAAGGTCAGGCAGAGGAATCACTGAGGAAAGAGGAATTCAGCCCCCAAGCATCAGCTGTGCTCGGAATCCCCCCCATTTCTGCCTCCACAAGCAGTGAGGGCAGGCTGGGCTCTGGCTGCACTGAGGTGCCACAGCCAGGTGTAACTCCCACTTTTCCAGTCCAAGCTCAGAGGTTACAGGGCCAAGAGGAGGACAAGCACTCCAGGGCACGTTTCTCCACAGGTCCCAGTTGCAGATAACCACTGAGCTCCCATTTGGAATGGGATGATGTCCCAGCCAAGCCCCCGGGGCATCCTCCCAAATCAGAGCTGCTTTGTGGTGCAGAGGTGAAGCAGGTCAGACAGGTGGTAGTGCAAGTATTGCTCAACACAGCCTTGAAAATCAGATACTACAGGTTTGACAGAGGGAGCAATGAGAAGTGAGTTATTTATCAATTTGTGAGCACAGCTGAACACCAGAGGTCGAGACCACTGTGACTAAGAGATGAGCCACCACTAATCATCCTCCCGCTCTGTGCTGTCAGCCTGGAGGAAGACGGTGAGTGAGTCAACAGGAAAAAAGTTCCTCCTTCCCTCCCTCCTCAAACCCAAACAGCACCAGGTTGTTTTTCATCAGGAAACAAGCTCCTGTTCTGACCATAGCTCCAGAGCAGGACACTGGGAGCTTTCATCTGCCTAGTGGCACCTGCATTACTCATTTGCTGAGATGCCTCTTCCCCCAGGGAGTTTGGGTGCACATGGATCAACACCTTGAGTCACTTCAGGAAGCAGACAATTTGATGGACACAGAGGCCTTTCACCAGCAGACCCAGTTCACATGCGACAGGAGGGCAAAGGTAGGACAGAAAAAGGCTTTAAACGTGCTTTAAAGGTGAGCAGCCACAAGAGAGACACACAGCTCACCTTAAGCAAAGGCCACACCACACTGCTTTCAATTCTGACCTTAAAATACCATCACAAACAACCTCTGGCCTGGGAAATCTCTTTGGAGAGTACCACAAGCTCAACTGACTCAGCTGAGCCACCAGAAACAGCAATAACCTTAAAACCAGCCTTTCTGCACTGTTGGCCTATACCCCAGAGAGCCCTTTCCAGGGGAGAGGAAGAGGTGGCAGCAGTACTGTAGAGTTGGTTCCAGACAACAGCCTCCCCAGAGAGCCTCCCTGCCTTTGGGACACGGGTTTTGGAGCAGTGCAGGTCTCACAGCAAGTCTCAGCGAGGCTTCAACCACACTGGGGAAAGCCAGGCTGTACACAGAAACTTCCCAGGCTCAGAAGGAAGATCACATTCATTTCCAGCACTGCCTCACATCGTCACCAAACAGAGGTTTAAAAAAAAGCAACAAACCAAACAACGCATTAGCTCTTGTACGATCTCAGCTGTTCTCGCCCCAAAATCAGTGTTAAAAAGAAATAAAACCAAGATTATCTTTCCTAGCAAGGCTTTTCTGGCTCAGAAGGACCACGGGGGCTGTTACTGCCACATGGCACCGGGCAGAGCAGCCCGGGCTCAGCATCTCCAATGAGACTCCGGAGGGAAGCGCTGTGCCCGGGCACAAAACTTTCGGCACTGACAGGAACAATCTGCGAGTGTCACCACACTGGTGGCACATCCTTTATGGCACAGAAGCTTTAAAAGGAGAAGTTCTCAGTATCCAGGCTCAGAGAGCAGTAGTTCTGCCCTGTCCAGAGCCATCCAGGAGCCCCAGGAGAGGTAGTTGTGACACGGCAACGGCTCAGCCAGGAGCGGCACACAGCAACGCCAGCCTTGTTTTACCACAAAGCACAAACGTCAACTCCCCAACAAACAAAAAAAAATAAACTATTACAGATACAACGTGGAATCCAGTACATTCATCCCTGATCTCTCCTGAGCACTAGTACCTCACTAGCCAGGCAGCCTGTGCTAACAGCCTGCTGTTTCACAGCGTAGCTCCAGCTGAATCGCGTCACTTCCCCATCACAAAAAGCACCTAAAAATGAGGGCACTCACCCTCATTCAGTTCCCTTCTCTCCTTTAAAAGCCACCCCTGACATCACATGCTTTGAGGAATCCCAGTCTCCCTCCAGCCTTCTCAGAGGTCACCCAGCAAATAGGACGTGACAAATGAACAAGGCACAGTGCTCTACATTCATGGCAGCCGGCGCCTCGGGGCCCAGCGTTAGGGAGTGCTTCCACCTTCCTGATTTTAACAGAGCTGGGGGAAACTGTCAAACACTTCCTGGAGATAAGCACATGCGCCTTCACCGTGCTCCCACCCACCCAGGGACAACCTGTCCTGGGAAGTGCCAGGAAACTCAGAAAATGCAGGAAGGGACAACCATCCGCACGACTGCACACAGATGGGTACCTGCAAGCTGCCACCCTGCCAGGGAGCTCCGAGCTACACTCACATGACACACCAGTGGATTAAAAACTTCACGTGGCCTTGACATCTCCCCTCTGGTCTCTGCCCTGGCTCCACGGAAGGGACTGGCAGCACTCAGGGCTCTGGCACAAGCGTGCGGAGCACTGTGTTATTCCGGGGGCTGCACACTAGTAAGTGTTGATCCCCGAGACAGCCCCACCTCTCTCCATGCCACAATCCCCCCGGGATGCTGCCAGGATCCTCTTCAAAAGTTAACAGTGCCCCTTCTAACATTTACAGAGTGCCCGATGGTTTATGTGATGGAACACGTACGCTCTTGGCCACAGGGAACAGCCATGAATCGGCTCCTGCAGACAGGGATTTCTGCGGAGCAGAGACACAAACCCCTCGGCCCCTTCCCGGCGCGTGAGAGCTACTGCAGACAGCGGCAATGTCAAGCACGGATGAGCTCTGTCAGACTCCGAGCACGCAGGCACACGGCCTGGGCAAGGCTAGATTTTGTACAAAAAGCTGGGGACATAGTCAAATCTGAGCAGGGGGCTCCCCCCCCTCCCCGGTTCCTGAATGTAGTGCAGCTTCAGCAGCTCGGCCAAATACTGCACGATTTTGACATCTTCATTGGCGAGGCCCAGCTGAAGCTTCAGGAAGTTCATCCTGCGGTTCACGACGGATTCCTCCGGTTCCCTTTCGCTGATGGGAAGGTGCAAATGATGGCAGAAGGTGAAGAGGAAGGCTTTAGAGCACAGCTGGGTGAGGATGCTTTGGACGTGCATGTAGTAGGTGCTGCCCCGCTTGATCTGGGTGCGGTGGTCGGCCAGCCGGGCCACCACGGTGCCCTTGTAGAGGGGGCAGCGCAGAGTCTTGCTGTCGGCGTCCAGGATGCTCAGGTAGCGGCTGTACCGGCTCAGGGCGTGCAGAACGTTCACCCCCGCGGGGGACACCGTCCTGGAACAGCAAGGAGAGAGGTCACGGCTGGAGGGGAGCTGTGTCTGTGCCCTGCATCTCACGAGCTTTCCCTCTAGTTCATGAGCTGGTGTGAGAGCCTCTGCGGGAGAGCGAAGTCTAGCATGGAAGAGAGGGGACAAACAGCCTCTCCAGCCTGCCAGATCCCAAACAGACCTCGATTCCCTGGCCCCCACGTGCCCTGATCTGCACTATGTGTGTGCTACTGCGTAAACCACCCCACTTAAGGTCAGCTTCCTTCCTCAGCAACACAGACAGAGAGTGATAGGACATCTCTGGTGAACAGACACAAACCCTACAGCAGCTGGAAGCTTCTGGATGTGACAACAGGGACTCAGAAACCCAAACCAGCCCCCTCTTTCCATGAGCTCCTCTTTCCCCCATATCACTTTGGGATGGAGCTGCTCTGAGGTGGTCGAAGCCCTGAGTGGAGCAGAACCTTCCACCTTTCCTTTACAAAAGAGAATAAAACCAGAATATTCCCTGGCAGAGCCTGTCCATTTGTCACTCAGGTGCAAACCCACAACACACCAAGCTTAGCCTGATGTTATTTAAATGCAAATCATGAGCCTCCACAAACCTTCAGCTCCTCCATTCTCTGTCTCTGTGGTGACAGTCGCTGGGCTGAGACAGCTCCCAGCCTCCAACTGGGAGCCCCAACTGGTGTAAGGGCTGCCCCCATGCCCAGGCAGCACCTGGCCTTAGGAGAGGCAGGATCCTTAACAGAATAAATTATTTAGCCTGTAAGTTCCTTCCCAGAGCCCTCGTACAAATGGTTTGCTGAGAGCACCCACATTAAACCCAACACTTAATTAACATTCCACGGAGGAGAGCTGAAATGACTGACACACGTTACAGGCAGTGCTTAAAAAAAGATTTCTGTTTATAAAAATTGCATCTAACCACAAACATTGAGCAACGAGTAAACACTTCGGGCTTTTAAAAACCTCACTGACAGACAGAGAGCTCGTGAGCAGCTGTTGCAGAGCTGTCATCCCGCCTCACATGCACAGAAATGAGGGTAAACTCACAGCTTTGGGTAATTTCACCATCCACAACCCCCAGCAATGCAATACTCAGCAGCCCAGAAAGCAGCTTTCTGTGGCTTAAGTTCCATGCTGCTCAGAAACACTCAGGAGCTATTCCAGCCCGGCTCTGAGCACTGGGCTGCCACTCTGACTCATGTTTTCCACACTGGTAACAGCAGTGGCCATTCCCTGTCACACCTGCACCCAAACACGTCCTGCTAACACACGGAAAAAATCCTTTTCATAACAGCAACAAAGGCAGGGCTGAAATCTTGAGCTGAGCAATCACTGTTTGCTAATAATGAGCTGTGAAGCCACAGTTCAGGACTGGGTGTTGGGAAGGGGTGCTTGGTTTTGGGATGGTCCTCGGCCCAAGCAGAGGTTTCCTGCAATCCCAACACTGCACCTGCACAGCTCTGAGGGCCTTTTTTACTCACCAGCACAGCCCAAGGTGCTGCACTCCAATTTCTGACCTACAGATCTCAGCACTCTTCATTAGGGTCCACAAGGAAAAACTCTCCCCCAGAGCAAAGCACCATTTAAACCCCAAAAGTCCAGCTAGAAACATCAGAAGGGTTCCAGCAGGAGATGGGAAAGCAGAGCACACAAGGGACTCTGGGAATACTTGTATCAGGTCGACCAGGAACCCAGCAGGACTCAGGTGTTTGTTCTCCGCTTTGCCAGGCAAAGACCTAAGCCAGAAGGAAACCTCCTGGCCAAATAACTCACCTGAGGCAGGCAGCAAACACCCAGCAGACTTTTAAATATTAACTTTCGAGTGAGGCCAGACATAAAGAGACAAATCTACCCTTTTTCCAAAATAAATCCCACAAGCAGAAATTCGTGGCAGCCGTGTAGGTTAATTAGAGACCTCCCCTGCACACCCCTTCCTCTTTGAGGTGGAAGTTCTTACCACACACCTCGACACCACTAAAGCAAACAGATCCTTGGATTTACCTCTGGAGTCCGATCAACTTCCACTTCTGGAAATCCACCAGGTGCAGAGGGGAGGTGACCCAGTGCTTGACGGGCTTGGCGTACGCGCCGCAGTTGGGCACGAAGATGGAAAGCGCCGTCACCAGCTTCTTGACCATGGCCTCATCCTCCCCCAGCACCACCAGGGTCCTCCCGCTGAGCAGGGAGTAGATGGCGGGGTGGGCGAAGGGGTACTGCCGGATGAACCGCAGCGCGTTCTGCCCGGCCCTCTTCCTGTGCCTCTCTCCGGCCTGGCAGGCGGGATGGGCGGGAGAAGGGGTCCTGTCGGAGCACGTGGAGGCGGCGCTGCTGATGTAGCTCGTGGAGTCCAAGCACTCGTCCAGGCTGCTCTTGCTGACCTCCCTGCTGCCCGACAGGTAGCGTGAGTCGAGCTCGTAGGGCAGGAGCCCCCCCGGGACGCCGTCCTGGGCGGGGAAGCCCCCGCGCAGCCCCTGCTCGGCCGCCCGGTACGGCTGCGGCGGGATCCGCACCACGCCGTCCTCCTCGCACGGCTTCTGCCCCAGCTCGGGCAGAGGCTCCAGGAAGTTGGGGCTCTCCTTCCCGATACAACAGGCAGCATCGACCTGCACCAAGCTCTCCTGCTTTGAGACGTCGTCCTGCTCGTCGGCGACGCCCGGGCTCAGTCTGGGGGCGAAGCGAAGGCCGCGCTCGTCGTCGTTGTCCGCGTAGGGCTCCTCGTTAATGGCACTTGGGTAGCTCGCCTTGAAATCCTCCGGGATGAGGGACTCGGAGGGACACGTGCTGAGCACCTCGATGCTGTCCTCGCTGACCGTGCGCCGGCTGCCCACCTTGCTCCGGCCCGCCTGGGGGCTGGGCATGACGGGCAGGCTGGCCTGGCTCTCCGACTTGGTCAGCCCCGACCCCGACTTCTCCGTGCCCAGCACCTCGATGCTCTCCCCGCTGCTGATGCTGCCTTTGATGTCTGCATCCAGATAGTCCAGGTTCTCCTGGGGCTCGGATGTCACGGACTCAGACATTTTGGGTTCTTCGGAGTCCTCCATCTCCTGCTCCATCTTGATGGGCACACACTCCACACTGGACTTGTAGGAGCCCAGGCTGACGACCACTTTAGGGGTGAGGGACTCTTCCAAACACTTTCCATCCATGGCATCTTGGCCAAGCCCCTGGCAGCCTCTGTACTGTTTTTCAGGAGGTTTTTCATCCAGAAAAGACACATCCTCAAAGAGGAAGTTGGTGACACTCTGCTGTTTCAGGAGTGCCCGGCTAATCTGCTCTGTCAGGAGGTAACACACGTCACCTCGGAAAGTCCTCTCGATATGGTGCAACTGGTCAAGGGTTTGGGTGAAAAAATAAACATCACAGAGCTCCTCCAGCGTCTTCAGCTTCTTGTCAAAGCACTTGGCAGACTTGGCTTTGATGAGCTTGGGGGTGTAGGATGGGATGTGGGTGTAAAGGTGCGTTTCACCAGGCTCTGCAGGGTCAGAGGGAGCCGGGTCCTGATCACACCCCGCATCGGCCTGATCCAGTGCACACTCTGGCTCGTAGGGGTGGAACTCTGACTCCTTCAGCTTCCTGTAGGGATAGGACCGGATCTGTCTCAGCAGGTCTTGGTGCTCAATGATGGACTTTTCCACGCTGGCCAGCTCGTTGGCCTTCTCGATGGCCTGGGTCGTGTAATACCCTTTGTCATTGGCTCTCTTCTGCGCCTCGGTCTCGTTGTGCAGGACAGTTCTCGTGTAGTCGAGGTCTTTCAGTTTCTTTTCCAGCTCGTTGGCAAAGGCTTTCCGGTTCCCTGTCTTGAGGCATTCGGAGGCTTTGGAGAACTCAGCAGAGAGTTCCTGAAACTGCTGCATGATTTTGTGCTCGTCAGCAGAGATGTAGGCCATGCAGAAGGGCCTCACGAAGCCACGGGCTTCCAGGTCATACAGGGTCAGGTGGTGCACATAGGCGAAGGCCCCTTCCTTGGAGTCCCCCAGCACCACCTTGGAATCCTCCACGAAGTTCAGCTTTGGGTAGGCAGAGCCAGGGGGGTGCCCCACGAAGGACGCCTGGTAATCCACAGACATGATCCGCAGGGAGAAATAGTTGAGATCGAAGGTGCCCGACACCTTGGCGTCATCGGGGATGGTCAGGAGGGGCTGGGGCCCCACTTGCTCCGAGAACTCGGAGATGAGGATGAAGTCCCGGGTGAACTTGGAGCCGGCGACCTTGGCCCAGGGGTTGGCGCCGTGGCCGGCGAAGGGGAACAGCGGCACCGAGTACTCCTCGGGCAGGGGCGGCTCGCGGTACAGATCATCCTCCAGCTCCTCCTCCCTGGTGAAGGCCACCACGTCAGGGGCGCTGATCATATTTCCCGCAGGACGGGGCCGACATGGAGCGGCGCCGCGCCCCCGGTCCCCTCCCGCCGCGGGAGGCGCCGCCGCAGCCCCGTGTCGCCCTCAGGCCGCCGCCCCGGCCCGGCCCCGCCGCCGCCGCAGCCCCGTGTCCCGCTCACGCCGCCGCCATGGCCGGAGCCGCCTCCTCACGGCCCCGCAGCCATCTTGGGGTCACATGACGCGCGGCCTCCGACCCCGCCGGCAGGAAGCGACACCGCCGCCACCTCCCCCTCGCCCGCGGCTGTGGCTGATATTTCTACCGTGGTCGTCCTTTGTCGTTACCGATCCAGGGACGGGTCCGGCGGCGGGAAAGGGGGGAAAACCGAGGCGGGGCGGCGGCGGGGGGGACGCTGAGGATGAGGCGCGGAGGATCTTGGGAGTTGTAGTTCCCTGGCGCCGCGCGGCATCCCGGGAGTTGTAGTTCTCTTTGCGGCAGGACGTGACGGTGAGGAGAGAGCGACCGGGAGAGCGCGGGAGGGAGGGAGGTGAGGGGGAATGGGGGAAAAGGGGGGGGAAGGGGCAAAAAAAAGAGAAAAGAGCAGAGCCGAGGGGTAGAGGGGAGGGCAGGGGCTGCCCTGGGTGAGGGGGAGCCCGGGGCGGGCCGAGGAGGGGCTGCCCAGGGTGAGGGAAAGCCCGACCTTAGGGGGAAACAGAGCGGGAGAACCACGGGAAACCGGTGGGAAAAGGAGGGGAACCGGGGAGGGAAAGGGCTGCCCCAGATGAGGGAGAGCCCGGGGAGTACCGGGGGGGGGGGGGGGCGCGGCCGCGGGGGCGAGGGACGAGGGCAGGAGAGGCCCGAGGCCCCGCCGGTGCCCGGGGGATGCGCTACCCTGGGCAGCGGCGTCTGGAGGGGGTGACACCTTCCCCAGCCCCCCTGCGGGCCCCAGGGGGCTGCCCTGGACCCTCCCCGCGTGGCTGAGCGGGGACACCAGCGATCTCTCTCCATGCCCGCA
The DNA here is from genome assembly GCF_003945725.1 of Corapipo altera. NCBI lineage: Eukaryota > Metazoa > Chordata > Aves > Passeriformes > Pipridae > Corapipo > Corapipo altera. The sequence goes on along the minus strand of NW_020884920.1, from coordinate 5,229,905 downwards.
GGGACGCGGAGCAGCACCATGCCCTGTCCCCGCGGGAGCCGCCCCTGCCCCCCGTGATGATCCTGCAGGTGAGGCTGTTGGCCAGGGGCAGGATGCTGCCCCAGCCCTGGCGCCTCTTCTCCCGGGCCGCCGAGGACAGGGCTCTCCAGAGGATCCGGAAGGTGCTGTGCGTGGCCGAGAAGAACGACGCTGCCCGAGGGATCGCCGATCTGCTCTCCAACAGCAGGATGCGGCGGGTAGGGACACACCACATCCCACTGCTCCCTGGGACACCTAGGGACTCATCATATCCCACTGTTCCCTGGGACACCAACAGGTGGGGCTCAGCTGGCTGGGGAGGGGCCGCAGCACAGCCCTGGGCTCAGCTGTGTTCTGTGTCCTGTGTGGGAGCCTCAGGTCCTCCCACCTTGCTGAGGCTTGTGGAAGTTTCTGGGTTGTGCCTTTGTTGTTTCTTTTCTACAGGAGCAGGATGATTTCTTCCTTGATCGGGACTGTCAGCGCTCAGGTTCTCAATAACACCTTGCAGTCAAATAAAGGAGGTTGTGTGAGGTGGGGGGTTGCCCTCTTTTCCCAGGTAACAAGTGACAGGACAGGAGGAAACGACTTCAGGCTGATTTTTGTCTCTGGACACTTCAGACCACTTGAGGGTACAAGAATGGCCTTCCTTGTTCTGTGGACAAACACCACTTGGCCAAATGTTTCTGGGAGTCTCAGATCCCTTTTCCTTGTGCTTTAAGTGCTGTTGGAACTCAGCTCCCTCTGCCCGGACTGCCTTTCCCAGGCACTGATCTCCATGGTGAGGGCTCCCTGTGTCATTCCTAGATTTGCAGCGTGTGCCAAAGGCTTCAGGAACTGAAACCATCCGTTGGCATTTCCCAGTCAAAAAGCACCACTTTTGCAGCATCAGCAAGTGTCAGGGGTTTACTGGAGTTCACAGAAAAAAGCAAAGATGGCCTGTGGTTTGGAGAAGAGGAAATCAAAGATCTGTCCTCTCTGCTGCTCTGTTTTGTGACCTTTAACAGTTTGCATAATCACTTATTTTCCAAACTAAGGAACTAGAAGGTGATTCTAGACCAGAATCAGAGAATCATTAAGGTTGGAAAAGACCTCCAAGATCGAGTCCAACCTGTGACCAATGCCCACCTTGTCACCCAGCCCAGAGCACTGAGTGCCACATCCCGTTTTTCCTTGAAAACCTCCAGGGATGGTAACTCCACCACCTCCCTGGGCAGCCTCTTCCAATGCCTGACCACTCTTTACAGGAAGAAATTCTTCCTAATGTGCAACCTGAACCTCCCCTGGCACAGCCTGAGGCCATTTCCTCTTACATGAGAGAAGAGCCCAACGTCATAGAACCTCCTGTATTTGACTGCAAGGTGTTATTGAGAACCCGAGCACTGGCAGTCCCAATCAAGGAAGAAATTATCCTGCTTCTGTAGCAAAAAGCAGCAAATACACAATCTAGAACCTTCTGCTAGTCTCAGGTTGGAGGTAGCCTTGGGGACCCGGAGCTGGGACACTTCTTGTCATTTGGAGCAGGACAGGTGTTTCTCAGGAATTTCTGTGATTCTATGGTCATTGGCCAGCCCTGTTAAACAAATCAGTTCTTCATTATCCATGGGGAGATAACCATCCCTGAAGGTGACTTCAGGGTTTAAAATACCCTTACCTTGAAAATCACCATTTCAGCGACTCCATAAACGATAACAGGCAATTTCCATTCCTCTGCTGTAATTCCCATTAGCCCCAGGGCCTGGTTCTCCGTTGCCCTGTATCTCCTGTGCTCCATCACAGTGTGTACAAAGCAAGGCAGGATGAATTTTGTTTTCTGTTAAAGAACCAAAACTCAGGAACTCTCTTTTTCCTTCTAGAGAGAAGGGTTTTCCAAGTTCAACAAGATCTACGAATACGATTACCAGATGTTTGGCCAGGTAAGAGTTTCCTTTCAATCTGCTGCTGGATTAATGAAATGCAAATACTAATTAATAAAAGCCATTTGTCAGGAGTTATGAAACACATCTCCAGTGCTGAGGATGTTCTGCCCAAAGATGAGGAAATGTCAGATGTTGTTTTCTTGGCTCGACCACCTATTTTGTTGCTTTAAGTCTCTGAACTTTCTGGTTTTACGTCCATTAAAAATACATTGTAGTTGTTTAGAATTGGGAGCTTCCTGTAAAAATTGAGGATAAGGCTGTGGATTTACCTGTCAGTAGAGAGGAGAGCTTGTTATGACATATTAGTTGTGGGTGTCCCATCCCTGGAAGTGTTCAAGGCCACGTTGGCAGGGGATGGAACAAGATGAGCTTTAAGGTCCCTGCCAACCCAGACCTGTTCTGAGATTCTGTCATTAACAGGAGAGAGGTGTCACTGGTGGTGTCAGTTGAGAACTGGAGGAAGATTTTGGGGCTGTGGGTAGTTTTTAGTGAACGATGGGCACTAATTACCTCGCTCTGTCTCTTGCAGAACGTTACCATGGTGATGACATCTGTGTCAGGACACTTACTGACTCATGAATTCAGGATGCCGTTTCGAAAATGGTTGGTACCTCATGCCCTTGGCAGGGAGGGGTCTGTCACCTCCTGCCCTCCACAGGAAAGGGTCTGTCACCTCCTGCCCTCCACAGGAAGGGGTCTGTCACCTCCTGC
>NW_020884920.1:5218797-5227250 GCF_003945725.1 Corapipo altera | reverse complement strand
GTCTGTCACCTCCTGCCCTCCACAGGAAGGGGTCTGTCACCTCCTGCTCTTGGCCCTGAGCCAAGCGGGGCACTGCAAGCTCAAAGACAAGGGGGCACGGAGGGACCCTGACACAGAGCAGGGTGACGGCATCCAAATTTTATGGAGAATACAAAAATATTGTTTCAAATTCCTGTTTTCAGAGCGCTGGTTTTTGATTCTGTTGCTTTTAAGTGTTACTCAGCATTTCACGTGACCTCTGTGTTGTCTCAGATAGGCCTGCAATAAAATACATTATTAATTCCAGTACTTAGGCAGCACTAGTTGTGCCTCACAATATATGTTTCAGTTTTTGTAATGCACACTGTTTATCCTGTGTTTCCCAGGCATAGCTGCAACCCTTTAGCTCTTTTTGATGCTGAAGTTGAGAAGTATTGCCCTGAAAATTACCTGGATATCAAGGTACGTCGTGGTCAAGAGTTACCCTGAAACTGAGTTCGGGGTTTGGTTCAACAAATACTGTCCCAGGCAGAAGGATGATTGCACCTTTGTCCTTCACATCCAGATTTCTAGTTTAGCAGATTCCTCCTGCATTTCCTAGGACTATTAATGCTGTTTGTTTGAACATTGAAACTCTCCTGCTCATGCACAAATAGTGCAGGAAAGGAACAACTACTTTGCTAAAGATAGAAATGTTTTTTTTCCAACAAGGTGGGGTTGGTGATTGTGTCTCAGTTTTACAAAAAATTACATTTTTAGAAAACAGATTGTGGTACAACCCGCTCCTGGCCAAGCTTTTTAATGGAATTAGATATAAATAAATGACTCAATTCTTTTGAAAGCTGCCTAATCTCATGAGACACACAATTACCGAATGTTATTGCAACAATCCATCTCCATGGATACACGCTGCATTTCGTGTGCAGTGAGTCATTCCAAAATTAAATGACAAAGCGAGCGGCCTGGAATGTCTCCCTGTGTTGTTTTCTCCTCTCAGAAAACCCTTGAACGAGAAATCCAGCAGTGCCAAGCCCTGGTGATCTGGACTGACTGCGATCGGGAAGGGGAGAACATCGGCTTCGAGATCATCCACGTGTGCAAAGCTGGTGTGTAGAGTGTCTTCATCAGTCTGATTTCCATTAAAGGTTTAACAGCCCCTCAGGGATCTTTTTAGCAGAGGCATATTGTCAATTTTCTTGTGTCCAGGTTGAATGCTGACTGTAGTTCTGATAAATAAATGTGGCTCTGATAAACCAGAAATACATTCAGCTGTTGGAAAGCTGTAGAGCAGGTTGGCAGCACAGTCTTTTGGAGGCAGCTGTTTATTAGTTGCTCCTCTCCATTGGTGTTTGAGTCAGTCTGATTTCTTTTTCCTGTGTATCTGGCAGTAAAGCCAAACCTCCAGGTTTTCCGAGCCCGTTTCTCAGAGATCACCCTTCATGCTGTCAGATCAGCCTGCGAGAACCTCACCCAGCCGGACCAAAGAACCAGCGACGCCGTTGACGTCAGGCAGGAGCTGGACCTCAGGATAGGTCTGTAAACATCTCTTCCTGTATGCTCAACACAAGGCAGAAATGCCCTCTGTAGTGTCACATACCTGATTTTTTGATCAGATACAACTTAATGACATCTCGTGTTTCACTGGAAAACATGCTCTTGGAATGAGAGAATCATTTAGGTTGGAAAAGACCTTCACGATCATCGAGTCCAACCTGTGACCGATGACAGCCTTGTCAACTAGACCAGAGCACTGAGTGCCACATCCAGTCCTTTCTTGAACACCTCCAGGGATGGTGACTCCACCCCTCCCTGGGCAGCCTATTCCACTGTTTAACAACCCTTTCTGAAGAGTTTGTTTCCCTCACAGAAGGAGGAAATTGCTCCTTGAATCAAATATCAAGTTCATAGGCCACACAGCACTGACAAGCCTCTGCAACTGAGTATTAAACAGAGTAAAATTAATACTCAAGAGTAAGAAAGAGAACCATCTCAGGTACTGTGATTATCATTCAACATTGTTGTATTCAGTTCTGCTGCACATTTTGTTTTCCCAGGTGCTGCCTTCACCAGATTCCAGACGCTGAGGCTGCGGAAGATCTTCCCTGATATTTTAGCAGATCAGCTGATCAGCTATGGTAGCTGCCAGTTCCCAACGCTGGGATTTGTAGTTGAACGCTTTAAAGCCATTCAAGCCTTTGTTCCTGAAACCTTCTACAAAATTAAAGGTGGGTTTGGGGCTCCATCTCAGAGGGTTTGATGTGCATAGGAAGGAAAAACATTGGAGCAACAAGCACACAATGCTGCAGAAGTGGTTTCCTCTCCCTCTGCCGTGACCGCTGAGCAGAATTGGAAGGTTTCCAGGTGCTTTTTGTGATGTTACCATTTTGTGACTGCTCTATCAGCCAGCTCTGTTGTTCCCCACAGTGACCCACAACCACGAAGACGGCAGTGTGGTCTTCAACTGGAAGAGGAACCGGCTCTTCAACCACACAGCGTGCCTGGTCCTTTACCAAATGTGTATGGAGGTAAGAAAGCTTGTAAATAGCTCTGTAATCCAGATTCAGCCAAACATTCCCTGTATCAAGACGTTTAAAGAACAGTTTGTGCAAACTCCTAAAGGAGATTTGGGTTTTGCTTACTCTGTTCAGGATCCGGTGGCAACTGTTGTTGAGGTTGTGAGCAAGCCAAAAAGCAAATGGAGGCCCCTGCCCCTGGACACTGTGGTATGTTTGAACTTTGGAAAGGAATTCTCTGAAAGGAGCTGTGAACAGATGTTTTACTCACCACCCTGAATTATGCACTAATGCTTCTGGGTTTTTTTTCTGGCCCTTCCCACCGCAGGAACTCGAGAAGTTGGCTTCCCGCAAACTGAAGATAAATGCAAAGGAAACCATGACAATAGCAGAAAAACTTTACACTAAAGGGTAAGAAAACAAGACTTGGCTTGGTAAACTTCATTATTTTAAAAGTAAATGGCGTTTTGTCCAAACTGGGAAGCATTTTGGAGCACCCCTTTAAGTGCTCTCCTGTCTTTCTTCCTAAGGTTCATTAGCTACCCCCGAACTGAGACCAACATTTTCCCCAAGGAGCTGAACCTCTCTGCCTTGGTACAACAGCAAACAGAGGACCCAAACTGGGGAGCATTTGCACAGAGAATTTTGGATCAGGGTGGGCCAACCCCTCGGAGTGGAACCAAATCCGATCAGGCTCATCCTCCCATTCACCCCACCAAATACACCGCTAACCTGCAGGTGGGTGAAACCAGAGCTAACTCATTTGTGTTGCTTGATAAATAAAGATAAAAGCCTTAATAACGTGGTCATTAGCACAGGATCCTCACCTGAGATCCCACTGATTTCTGGATGGGAGGACACTGACTCTTTTCACTGTTTGGTGTCAGGGCAACGAGCAGAGACTCTACGAGTTCATCGTGCGCCATTTCTTGGCTTGCTGCTCTCAAGATGCCAAGGGGCAGGAAACAACTGTGGAGATCGACATTGCCAACGAGCAATTCATTGCTCAAGGACTAATGATCCTGGCCCGAAATTACCTGGAAGTCTATCCTTACGACAAATGGAGTGATAAGGTAATCCCCTTGGATAACATAGGTGGGAGAGGCTAAAGTAGCATTTCACTGCCAACTTCAGACCCCTCTGCAAAACATCCTTTGACTGTTTCTGGTTGTTTCACCGAGAGCTTTCTCTGCTGGAAACCTGTGCAGGTTTATTGTGCCAGCTCTGAGTAGATTCTCCTATGTGTGACACCGCAGCAGAAACCATTCAGGGTTGTAGGGTTGACTTTACCCACCAAGAGCAGCTGTCCCACGGTCTCTCTGGCAGCTCAGTGCTGGCTGATCCCGAGGCCCCTGAGGCTGGATTCCCTCCAGAACAGGCTGCTGCTCTCTGACTGCATTGGCTGTTGGTGTGGCATTTTGTCCTGAGTGAATGGACCAGGAAGCAGTTTCAAAGAGATTCTCCTTTCCTTCAGGTTATCCCAGTGTATCAGAAAGGGTCTCGCTTTCAGCCCACCACGGTGGAGATGGTGGATGGGGAAACCAGCCCTCCATTGCTCCTCACGGAAGCGGATCTCATCGCTCTCATGGAGAAACATGGCATTGGTCAGTATTGGCAGCGTGGCCTCTCACTCTTGGCAGAGGGAATTCTCTAAATGTCACTTCAGATAAGAAATCACTTTAAAAAGCAGAACAAAGGGTTGTAGAGACCTGTGGGCAAAGTCCAAACATCCTACGGAGCCCGCGGAGTGCCTCCAGTGCCAGGGAGATGGGTGATTTCAGGTCCAGGCCTCAGTGCCAGTGGGGTATGAGGGCAGTGCTCACCATAAGTTGTGTCCTTGTCCCTTTAGCCCCTGCACTCTTCCCCCAGGCACAGAGGAAGTAACTCCTTGGTACCTGCTCCCACTGACCCCTGTCTCCTTCCAGGGACCGACGCCACTCACGCCGAGCACATCGAGACGATCAAGACACGGATGTACGTGGGCCTTACAGCAGATCAGCGGTTCCTGCCCGGCCACCTGGGCATGGGGCTGGTGGAAGGTGAGGGCAGTGCCCACCAGCAAGGTGGCAAGTTCCTTATTTTCGCCTTCCTTTCGCTTACCATTCCATGTATTCCTCAGGCTATGACTCCATGGGCTACGAAATGTCCAAGCCTGACCTTCGGGCTGAGCTGGAGGCTGATCTGAAACTGATCTGTGAGGGGAAGAAAGACAAATCTGTAGTGTTGCAGCAGCAGGTCCAAAAGTACAAGGAAGTCTTCATTGAAGCTGTGGCCAGAGCCAACAAGTGAGTCCTGTCTTTGCCCTCTTCCCTTTGCTTTGCTGTTCTGGGAGATGCTGGCTGCTCATCTGGGGCTCAGCCTGGAGTGGGGGATCCTGTCACACTGTTTCCCTGGAGCTCTGCCCGGTGTGTGTGGGCATTTGCACAGCAAGGGATGACTCGAAGCCTGGCACACTGTCATGAGTTTGTGCCAACTAAAGGTTTAAACCAAGATGAGCAGTTAAGATTAAATTTGGGGATGGCAACATGCACTGACCTCTTCGATGTTGTTCCCATGCCTTCCCCGTCCCAGAAATGTGGTGCTGAATCAACGTGCTCATGGAGAAGCTCGGAGGGGCAGGAGGTGCTGAGTCACTGCAACACCTGATTGCTCCTTGCAGAGACACACAGGATGCTCTGCTTGTTTCATTACAGGTTGGATGAGGCCCTGGCTCAGTATTTTGGAGAAGCTGCAGAGATTCCAGAGCAGGATGAGGTGTATCCAGCAATGCCCGTTTCCGTTCGGAAGTGTCCACAGTGCAACAACGACATGGTCCTGAAGACCAGGAAGAACGGCGGGTTGGTGACCTTCCCTCTTGTAGCACCTTCTGTGCTGGTTTGTGTTTTCCCAGGCACTTTTTTACCTCATTTGGTAAAAACTTGGAAGCCTTGGGCTGCAGCTCACTGACTCCACCAGCCCCATAAGCTGTGTGGACTCAGCTGAACCTCTTTTCAAGTAGGTATTTGCCCTTAAAGTGGGTTTGACAATTTCTGATGGCTCAGAAGATGGGAGAATGGATCACTAACTGTCTTGACTTTGCCTCTTCCTCATGTGGTGCCTTTGTCCCACGGCAGGTTCTACCTGAGCTGCATGGGCTATCCAACCTGTAAGACTGCAGTGTGGTTCCCTGATTTTGTGCTGGATGTGACCAGGGATGAGAGCATCTGTGATGTGTGTAAACCCCATCCGGTTCACAGGTAGGTCATACCAGTTATCCCTGGGGGAAACACGGCCCCTCAGGCATTACCTGAGGGTAATCAGACTTCTATGGGCTAGGCTGGGAACCATTTTCCATTCCAGTCTTGGAAAGCTGAAGCATGGTGTGTAATCCCCAGGGCCTGGGGATGGAAAGAACAAAGAGGGGTTGGCGAAACTGGTCTACATATAGCAGAATTAAAAATATGTGTAAAAGTTCAAGCCTAAACTGGGGTCTGTTGATGAGAAATGAGATGACCTGGGAGACTTTGACTCCTTCTTCCCCTGTAGACTGAAGTTTAAATTCAAGAGAGGCAGCGTTCCGCCCGTGATGCCCCTGGAGTTCGTTGGCTGCATTGGGGGCTGTGATGAGATGCTGAAGGAGCTCTTGGACATCAAGTACTTACACAGACCATCCCAACCCGCGTCGTCCGCCGCCCAACCAGCGCAGCACCTGCAGGTCAACCGCTCCTTGAACAGAGCCAACAGTGAGAACAGGCAGGGGAGGGGGACCACAAACCCGGCACGGGGACACCTGCTCTCTGTGATCTCCAACAGAACATCCAGGGATGCTCCTCCGGCCGCTGCAGAGGACGGGAGCAACGCCGTGGTGTGCAACTGCGGGACAGAGGCGCTGCTGCTCACCGTGCGCAAGGACGGGCCCAACCACGGCCGCCAGTTCTACAAGTGCAGCTCCAGCTCCTGCAACTTCTTCCTCTGGGCCGACGAGCAGACAAAGGACAGAGGCGCCGCAGCTCCACGGGGGTCTGTGCTCCCCCAGCCCACAGCAGGGAGGGGCCTGGGAGGAAGGAGAGGCCCGGAGCCGTTTGGGAGCGGCAGCTCCGAGCCTGGCGGTGGCACGGTGTGCAGGTGTGACCAGCCCGCCGTGACTCGCACCGTGCAGAAGGACGGGCCCAACAAGGGCAGGCAGTTCCACACCTGCCCCAAGCCCCGGGAGCAGCAGTGCGGCTTCTTCCAGTGGGCAGATGAGAACGTGGCACCAGGTAAGGCCGGGCTTGGGGTGGGACACAAAGGCTGGAGGATGTTCTTAAGCTGCTGGAGAGGGTCCAGCAGAAGCCAGGAAAATGGTGAGGAGTCTGGAGCAGCTCTCTGATGAGAGACTGCAGGAGCTGGGCCTGGTTAGTCTGAAGAAGACAGAGGGGGTCTCATTAATGCATATAAATATCTCAAAGGCAGGTGGCAAGAGGATGGTGCCAAACTTTTTTTGGTGGTGCCCAGAAACAGGACAAGGAGCAATGGCTATAAACTAAACCACAAAAAGTTCTACCTCAACATGATTTTACACTGAGAGTGGCAGAGCACTGGAACAGCTGCCCAGGGAGGGCATGGGGTCTCCCTCTCTGCACACATTCCAAACCCACCTGGACATATCCCTGTGTCACCTGTTCTAGGCAGGTGACCCTGCCTTGACAGGGGGGTTGAATGACCTCCAGAGGTCCCTTCCAACTCCAGCTATTCTGGGATTCTGTAAACTGAACACACCTCTCACACATGCTCGTGCTGCACAGCTCTTGTGGCACCTCATACATTTAAGGCGTCAGGTTTGTCTTCAGAACATCTGTCAGCAGCTTTATAGCACTGCAAATGTTGCTTTTAACAACAAAGTCTGGCTTACCTCTCCGAGTGCTGGCAGGATACATCCTCACAGCACACATCTGAGCTCTGAGCAGGATGCTTGGCTTCTGTGTGCAGTGAACTTGACCATCTGTCTGTCCATGACTCATTGGATAAAGCCCAGGACTCTTTCCAACAGTCTGATTGGGAATTTGTCCTCCCAAATCACAGTGCTCAGCTTTGTGAGAGCTGTTACCGACTTGGTGCAGAGTTGAAGCAGTGGCACCACTTCTGGAGATCTTAAACCCCACCCTGGCATGCCAGGGAAACTCTGCTGCTCCCTCTGCCCTAGTTTAGGGGTGTAGGGAAAGGCCAAGTCATTCTGGAGCTTTGATCAGAGATCAAACAGAGTGTGAGAAGATGCTGAAAACAAAAATAATCACAAAATAAGGATGCAAAAGAGAGAGCACTGATAAAGGGACAGTAACCAAGTACAGAAGGGGAGATGTGGTCTGTGAGGGATCTTCAGCACTGACCTCCTCCTCCTCCTTAGAAATGTGGGCCTAAAGGGGTAGAATCAAGTTTTCAAAACTGTTTAAACCCCAGGTTTTCCTCTGGCATGTTTTGTTTCTGTTTTAGCTGTAGACCAGAGCAGCTTCCCCTGTTCTGTTCCCACATGTCTCTAATGCTGCAAGACAAATGGGTTACATTTAACTGTTCAAACAAGTCTGAAACAAGTGCAGGTTCAGGAATAATCTGAGAATCCTGCTATTTTGAACTTACCTTCTGTTTCTCACCTACTTATATTTTCAAAGATGCTCAAATTCAAGTCATTTCTCTCTAGGTCCTTCTGGAGATGTCTCTCTGAACAACTTTGGCAGCAGTGAATACTCAAGAGGGTTGGGAAGCAAAGCCAAGAGACCAGGCAGTTTCTCCTCAGGATCCACTGCCAAGAAACCACGGACCTGTGGCATTTGCCACCAGCCTGGGCACAACAGGAAAAACTGCCCTCAGAACCACTGAGCTGGGATGGACCCCTGAGAGCCTGAAAGGACCAGGATTGTGAGCTCCTACAGGAGCAACTACTGCCACAGGAAACTGCAGTCTGGAAACAAGTCCCTTGAGTGTTTTTTGGAAGAGCTGGTTGCAGGC
>NW_020884920.1:5190864-5218787 GCF_003945725.1 Corapipo altera | reverse complement strand
CTGCAGTGCTCAGGAAAAGCCTTCATTTTAGATAGTCACTGAATTTGAAACAGAGTTCTTCCTCAAACTTTGAGACATGCCTTTGTGATGCTGCTAGCTGATGAAAACTATTTTTGTCAAACAAGTTTCTTATTAAAATACTATTTAATTTTTAAATTTGATGTGGTGACACCTTAACTCGGCCTTGTTATTTCTTCCTACTTAAAACAGTGAAGCTTTTACTGCAAAAGCATCCACCCAAATCTTGCTCTTTCCACTCACTGGAACAATGCAGGAGCTTTCTTGGCAGACACTCCCTGCAGTAATTTAGAAGTGAACTGCAGAGGGGTAGGACAAGTGGTTTTATCTCACCAGCTGGATCTGCTGCTGTGCTGCTGCCCCAGGACAGGCAGAGCTGGCTGAGCTGAAGGGAGGCTCTGTTTTCCTGCTTGGAGTTCAGGCTGAACTCCCTGGGAAGCCAGGATGTCTCTTCCCTCGCTGTTGGGGCTTCCTCTGCACATCAAAGGAAGGAGATCTGCAGGATTCCTGTGTGCTCTGCTGCTCAGGATCCTGCTCAGGCCCTGGGCACGCAGCAGTTCCCAGGGTCAATCCTTTGGGAACTGGCAGCACATGGGGTGGGCAGGAGGCTGGAGCACCTGGAGGGCAGCAGAGGTTCACTTGAAGGTCTGCACGAGACAAGAGAGCCTTAAACCCTGCAGCAGCTCATTGCTACCAGGCCTAAATCCATGGAATTACTCAGGAGAACTTAGGATGCATTTCCCTGAACCCCTCACTCCCACCACTAACAGCTGTGCCCTAAAAATACAGACCCGTGGGCTAAAATAACAGGATTACGAAGCTTTGGAATGTGATAAAGCACAGCAGCAACCACCTTGGAATGGCAACAGCAGTGGGAAGCACTTGTGCAGGACCCAGGGAGCAGGTTAAACCTCGCTGGTGGCTTCAGCCAGGACCAGCTTTACTGGTCTAACCCTGGTGAATGCTTAGATGAGCCCTGGGAAAGTGGTACTAGCTCAGCATCCAGACAGCTCACACACTGCAGCCAGGCACTCTGGGGGGCCAGGGGTTTGGAAGAGGAGGAGGAAAACCTTGCAGGAGGGGTTTTGACCACCACCAAGCTCTCCACACAGCGAGGGGATGCCCTGGGTGGTTCCTGGGAAGGTCACCACAGCCGAGGAATCACTTCAGGCCTTACCAGGGAAAGGAGACAAACCAGAGCTGACACCAGTGTGCACAGGGAAGGTTTATTCTCATCACTAACACCTGGGAAGTGGTTTGGAGGAACAAAGTAATCTTCAGACAGGGAGGAAAAGCAGGTTTTTTTCCTCCCATAAACAAGATGATAGTTGTAAAGAAAATTAAACCACAACAGCTGCTCACGCTGAAGTCCACAGGATTTCTCCAGCTCCACCCTTGTGCAAAGCCAGCTCTTCCCATTAAATATAAGAATAAATTCCTTTGCCCTGGGACTAGAGCCAGACCAAACCCTACTAGCATCCACTCAAAAAGAAAACCAAAAAACCCCAACAAAATACCCAAACAAAACATATTTTCTTAATAAAAAGCATAAACCACTTCAGTTCTTGCAAGCACTCTGCTTACAGCATCATTCCTGCCCTGCTTCCCCACCCCATATCGTGGGGCTCCAGGGAAAAAGGACCTCAAGACAGCAGCACTACATGTGTGAAAAGGTGACCAGACAGACTGGAAGTGACACTGTACCCACAGACAGACACTGGCAGCCACCTACCCACCGGGGAGGGGACACAGCCCTGCTGCAGCCTCCAAGGGACTGACACCAGGAGCCTCCCCAGAGCCAGCAGCTCTTTTTCAGGACATCTTCCAGCAAAACACTGCGTGGGAAAAGAGCCATGAAGCCCCAGCTCCGTGCTGGAAGCAAACCCCTTCCTCGGGGGGAACAAAGAGGTAGAGCTGAGCTCACTCCTTTTGGCAGCTGAAAGGGTTTCCAAGGAATAAACCCCCAGCCCCATTTGCTATGGCCATACCACCCAGTGCCCAGACAACCACCCAGGTCATCCACAGGGCATATTTTGGATTGGCAACATCCTACAGGCAGGTGAGGCTCTGCCACCCTGTCCCAAGTGCTGGCACAGTAAGACCAAGTGCTGGTGAAAGGACCCACCCAGGGCACTGCACCTGAGGGGCCTGCAGGACAGAGCAGCAGGAAGGAGCTGCTCCCCTCCAGCTGGTCTGGGAGCACGAGGGGAGCCTGACAGCTGGGACAGGCAGAGGACACTGGGAACCAGAGAGTAAACATGCTTCCCTTGGCTCCCAGCACACGGGACTCACCTGTGGGTACTCCAGGTTCGGGCTGCCCTCGCCCCGGGTTTGGCAGAGCCTCCCAGCCAAAGGCTCCTTCTGCCAACACCCACCTCTGCTCAGGCCCGTTTTATTCACACAGGAACCATTTTTTTTTTTTTTGTCATGTAGTGCAAGAACTTTGCCTCTTACTGACTAGTCAACTAGAAGCATGGCAGCCCTCACAGCAGGGAGCAGCAGGCGGGTGAGGAACATCCCACATCCAGGAGCTCCCGACGCACTGGTCACTCCAGCAGGAGCTCTGGCTCAGACATGGCCCTGTAGAGCACAAAGCCCATCTCATCGATTTCCTCTTCCAACAGCCCGGAGAACAGGTTGATTTTGGGGTTGAAATAGGAAGGCAGGACCCCTTTCTCCAGGTAGGCCACCAGCTCCTCGAGCACCTGCTGGAACCTGTCAGCCAGGCTTTCCTCTGCCCAGTCGGAGCCGGAGTCACTGAGGTGCAGGATGACGTGGGTCACAGGACTGCCCCCCAGTTTGTGCAGGGTGGGGTGGCTCCTGCAGACACCGTTCAGGATGCGGAGGCAGCGCTGCCGAGCCCCGGAGTCGCCGGCATCCAGCTCCTTCACCTTCGAGACCTCTGCCCTGTAAAAGCTCTCGAGCCAGAGGTTTTCCACCAGTCCCTCAGGAGGAACAGCCAGAAGAACCTTGTCCTCCATTTCCACCACTGGGAAGAGGGTGATGCTCAGCTCGACCTGATCGTGTTTGACCTCCAGCTTCAGCTCCCGGGAGGCCACGACGGGGTGGATGACACACCCCAGCAGGCCGCCGATGGCAGGCCAGTTGATGGAGGCCACCAGCATCTTGTGGAGGGTCTCGTTGAGCACGTTGGAGGAGAGGTACCGGCCCACCATAAACCTGTCCCAGGGGCTGCACCCACGGGGGAAATACCCCAGGTCGACCCTCTTGATCATCCAGTACTGGGGGTTCCTCACCACGGTGTCCTCTCCCGGGATGAGGCTCCAGAGCCCGGCATCGAGGACCACGGGCAGCATGAGGTGGATGTGGTCGGCTGCCAGGACCTCCAGGCCGTCCAGGAGGGCTCCGCTGAGGAAGAGGCGGCCGAAGGGCAGCTCTGGGCACTTGCTCCGCAGGAAGTTCTGCAGTTGGGTGCTGATGCTCCTGGCCAGCTGAGGGACGAGGGACACCTGGATCTCGGGCACGGCCAGACGGCTGCTGTGGTGTGAGAGGAGCTTCTCCTGCAGCGTGAGGCAGGGCAGAGGGCTGGGCTTCACCCGAGGAGCCCCCACAGAGGCAAAGCATGCCCTGGGATCTGTGAGAAGGGATGGAAGAAGTCACAGCTCTGGGCAGATCATCTGTAACCCACAGCAGCAGCTTCTGCTGCAGCCAAGGGTGCTCATCCCACCATGTCCCTGAGAGTGTTGCCCAAACACTCCTTGAGCTCTGTCAGCTCCAGGGCCCTGGGGATCCTGTTCAGTGCCCCACCACCCTCTGGGGGAAGAAACTTTTCCTAATATCCTAAACCTCCCCTGACACAGCTCCAGCCATTCCCTCGGGTCCTGTCACTGGTCACCAGAGCGAAGAGATCAGTGCTGCCCCTCATGAGAGTCCTGCAAATGATCCTGCCCCAGGTCCAGTATCTCAGGACCTGCCCTGCACCGAGCCAGGCCGCTTTCCCACTTGGAAAAATGCCGTCTCTGTAGGCAGCTGGACAAGGCAGCCTTTGTCTGCAGCAGCTCCCGAGCGCACCTTCCTGCAGGCAGAGCTGACCCAGAAAACGAGGGCAGCCAACACCACTCCAGAGGAGACAAACCCCGCCAGCCCCTGCCATGCTGCACTGGCCAGGACACCCAGGGTGTTATCAGAGTTCCTGTCTCCACAGGCATTGCCTAAAAAGGGGCCATGGCTCAGGAGCCTCCCAGGAGGGCAGGCTCCATCGGGTCGGCTTCCCGGACACCGAGCTAAAAATAACACAGGGCTCCCAGAGTGGTGGAGCAGGGCACAGCCAGCCCAGAGCACAGCAAGGTGATCTTCCCAGCTGCACACCCTCACCTGGCACCAGTGGCCGAGCTGGGGAGAGCAGGGGCTCGCTGAGGTCTTCCCTTCTCTGCTTCTTGGGGGGCTTTGGTGTAGTCTTGATCAAGGCCAAGTCCTGCCAGGTCTCCTCCAGGGTCTTCTGCTCGGCTTTGGGATCACCTTCATCCCGAGGGCTGGTGGCTCGGTCGATCAGCTGGAGAGAAGGAAAACCCACAGGGATAAGTCGTTATCTTTGTTTCCCCTGAATTGCAGGTGACAACAGCCCCTCTGGTGCACACAAGGGGGGGACACAGCCCCACGTGGGGCTTCCACTTGGAAAAACACCCAGTTTGGAGGGCCACAAAAGTGCACATCCTCTTCCCGTGGATTTTAAGTGGAAAACAGGTGCCCAAATATGTCTTAAGCCCCAGGTGCCTTTCTGGATGGGATACTGCATCCCAGGTGCATGCTGCTCCAGGCAAATGGAGCACGGGGCTGTTCACGGTGGGAATGGGCAGCTCCACGCCCACAACACTGCTGCCAGCACCGGTGGGCATTTGTGCCAAACGCGAGGGACCAGCTCGGGAGCAGCCAGCCAGGTTTGTGGCACATCTTTCCCCACCACGCTGGGGACCCAGGCAGCAACCCTGACCCTGCTCCCGTGGGTGCCAGCCTTACCCTCTTGACGGCCAGCGTGGCGATGGCCAGCACGGCCGCGCCGCTCACGCCCAGCACCAGCCTGGCGTTGGCCAGCAGCACATCGAACACGCTGCCCAGCCCGTCGATGAGACCGCCCAGCCCGCCGTGCTCCTGCCGCCGGCCCCGCTGCTGCCAGAACGCCGCCATGGCCGCCCTGCGGGGAACAACGGGGGTCACCCGGGGCCGCGGAGGCACAGCCCGCGGGGAGGGAGGTTTTTTGGGGGGGCGGGAGGTTCCGCCGTCCCGCTTCCCTCCACCCCCGGGGCAAAGGCTCCTGCCGGCGGCGGGACGGCTGGGTGGGGCGGAGGGGCAAGGGTCACCCCGGGGAAGGGTCACCAGGGAAAATGGGCACCCCAGGGAAAGAGGGGGCATCCCGGGGAAGTGACACCCGAGGGAAGGAAGGGACAACCCAAGGAAGGAAGGGGAGCCCCGGGGAACGGACACCCCAGGAAAGGAAGGGACACCCCGGAAAACGGGTATCCCGGGGAAGAGACACCCTAGGGAAGGAAGGGACACCCTAGGGAAGGAAAGGACATTTTGGGGAAGGAAGGGACACCGCGGGGAAAAACCGCTCATGCCGGGGAAGGGTCACCCGCTCCTCACCCGGCCCTGCCGCAGCCGCCCCAGAGGGCACCGGCGGCGCTGGGGCGGTACCGCGGGCTCCAGGAGGGACCGGGACGGAGACCCCCCCGCTGCCCGGGGGGAGGCGGCCGGGCCGCGGCACCGCCGGGAGCGGGACCGGAACAGGGACAGGGAGCGGGTCCGGCCCCCCCCGCACTTACTGCGCGCCCCCCGCCTCAGCCAATGGGGGCGCGGCCCGGCCCGGCCCCGCCCACCCGCGCGCGGAAGTGGCTCCCGGCCCCGCCCAATCGCTTTCGCGCGTCACGGCCGGGGCGGGGCCGGGGGCGGGGCCTGTCAGGGCGCGGCTCCGCAGGGTCCCCCCGCCCCTCCTTTCCCGTCCCGTCCCGTCCCTCCGCCATGGCGGCCACCGGAGTCCTGCCCTTCGTGCGCGGCGTCGACCTGAGCGGCAACGACTTCAAGGTGCGGGGGAGAGGGAACGGGAGTGGGAGCGGGGACGCCCCGGCCACAGGGATCGGCGAGCCCGGGCCCCGCGCGGCGCTGTCAGGCCCGGTCCGGCCCCCCCGGGCTGGGGAATCCCGGTACAGCGGGGCTGGTGTCCAGGGTGGGCGGTCCCTGAGCCCCCACCCTCTATGGCTGGGCAACCTGCGGGCCCCCATGGGGTCCCAGAGAGACAGGTGGTCCCTGATCCTCTGCTTCCCAATCCCATTGGACTGGCGGATTCTGACCCCCAGCCCCACAGTGCTGGGGTATCCCAGCCCCTCAGTTCCCCATCCCATAGAACTAGGTGATCCCAACCCTCTCCAAATCCTAGTCCCATGAAAGCGGGTGATCCCGAACCCCAGTTCCCAATTCCATGGCACTATGTGATCCCAACTCCTAATGCCATAGGACTGGGCGATCCTGGTCCCCCAGATCCCAATCCCATGGGACTGTGTGATCCGAGCTACCAATCCCATGGGCTTGGACAATCCTGGTCCCTCACCCCCAAAACCATAGTACTGGGTGGTTCCAGCTACCAATCCCATAGGACTGGGTCATCATGGCCCCGAGCTCCCAGTCCCATAGGACTGGGTGATCCCAACCCCCTCAAGCTCCCAATCCCATAGGACTAAGTGATCTCAGCCCCACAGCCCCCAGTCCCCCAGTTCCCAACCTTATGGGATTGGATGATCCCAGCCCCCCCAACTCCTGATCCCATAGTAATGGACAATCCCAGGCACACAGGGCCGGTCAGAGTGAGGTCCCCAGTTCCCCACCCCACGGGGCAGGGGGTCTCCTCACCCTCCTCCTCCCGCAGGGCGGGTACTTCCCGGAGCACGTGAAGGCCATGACCAGCCTGCGCTGGCTGAAGCTGAACCGCACAGGACTCTGTTACCTGCCCGAGGAGCTCGCTGCCCTCCAGAAGCTGGTGAGCCCCACGTTTCAGGAGGGAATGGGGCTCCACTGTCCCGCTGGAGCCGTGGGATCCGATGGGAGCCTGCTCCCTGCCAGCCCTGTGGCTCGTTGGCGGATGCTCCAGTGTCTAATAATAGGGCTGAGCTACGACGTGTGGTTGAAATCAGATGCAGGAGCTGTCAGGAGTGGGGTTGAGACAGGCTGGTAGTTGGTTTCACCTTGTTTTCCTAGAAAACCAGAGGAAAAACCATGCTTAGATCCTATGCCCCTTAACAGATGGGAAGGGGGATGGTTAGTGTGGAGAGAATTAAGGTTTTGGGGCTTTTTCTTCCTCCTCTTCTGCTGAAATATATAAGGAGCAGGAGCTGGCAGCTGCCTGCCTTTGTTTTTTGAGTGGCTCTACCAGGCCCTTCCTTGCTGGAGCTCCTTGGTGAGCCCGTGGCTCAGCTTTGCTTTGGTGGTGTCCAGGAGCACCTCAGGAACCTCTTTCAGTTGGTTCAGTCAGACAAACACAGCACTTTAAACGCTGCCAGGAGTCCCCATCCCTGTGCCAGGTGCAGGGAATCCCTCCCTGCTGCTTGGAGCCGCGCTCCCCCTGGCCCTGCCACATGCTCGGGGGACACGGCGAGACTTAAATCCTTAAATCCTGGCATCCCGCCCACAGCCTGCCAATTCCTCCTTCTCCTGAGCAGGCAACAGCCGGGCTGGTGATACCCAGAGGAAAACATTTCCCCTGGGAGATTCCTCCCACCCCCCACCTACCCCCACATCTTCCCCGTTTCCAGGTCACCCTGTGAGAAGTGTTGATTTCCCGTTTCCAAGGACTGGGATCTGTTTGCTCAGGGACTGTGTGGGACTGCCACAGGCCAGCCCAGTGGCATCCCAGAGCAGGGCTGGGGTGTCCCAGCCAAGGCTACCCCAGGAATGAAGGATGTGAGGGCAGCAGGGGCACTCTGGGGCCAAACAACCAGTTTGAAACTGGGAGTGTCCCAGCAGCCCTGTGAGGGTCAGGGCTTCCAAGTCCCCAGTTCTTTTGGAATGGAGGAGCCCCCACACCCATGTGGGGTCCCAACTGTTGCTCTGAGCAGCCCTGGCTCCTCTCACTGGGGCTTGTCTGGGTCTTCCCTGCAGGAACATCTCTCCGTGAGTCACAACAGCCTCACCACGCTCCATGGAGAGCTCTCCGGCCTGCCCTGCCTCCGGGTGAGTGTCCCCCTCCTGCACCAGGTGTCCTCAGGCACCTCTTGGATCTGGGGGCACACAAGGATCATACCTGGCCGCCTTGGGATGCTCAGCAGGCGGCTGAATTCCTGCCCATCTCCCCTTTCCAGGCCATCGTGGCTCGTGCAAACAGCCTAAAGAACTCAGGAGTCCCTGATGACATCTTCCAGCTGGATGACCTCTCGGTGCTGGTGGGTGCAGAGTCTCCTCCTGAATCCCATTCCTGCACCTCAGTGTCCCCTCGTGCTCCTCGAGTCCATGCCTGAGCTCCAGGGAAGCTGCCTATGGGCTGGATGACCCTTTGGCAGTGCCTCCAGCCATAGCTGGGTTCCCCATATGCTGATCCAGCTCCTGCTGCAGTGCCCCCAGAGATGCCCCTCACTCCTCAGGTTTGGGAGGTGGTGGCTGGATGCAGGGCTGGGGGTGACACCTGCTTTGTGCTCCCATGTTTCCCAGGACCTGAGCTACAACCAGCTCACGGAGTGTCCCCGGGAGCTGGAGAATGCCAAGAACATGCTGGTCCTCAACCTCGGCCACAACAGGTGGGTCCAGACCCGAGGTGCCCATCTCCCATCTCCCCCTGGCCACGGCCACCTCCCTCTGTCACCGGGTGCTGCTCTCTGCCCCTCCTCGAAGGAGGCCCGGGGCTGGTGCAGCTCCCAGGCAGCCCTGCACATCCCCATATTCCCACAGCATCGACACCATCCCCAACCAGCTCTTCATCAACCTGACCGACCTGCTGTACCTTGACCTGAGTGACAACAAGCTGGAGAGCCTCCCGCCGCAGATGAGACGCCTGGTCCACCTCCAGACCCTCATCCTCAACAACAACCCCCTCCTGCACGCACAGCTCCGGTAAGACCCTGCTTTTCAGGCTGGATCCCAGTCTGCTGGTGCCTGCTCCATCCATCCTGAGGCTCTCCCTGGCCTGTGCTCCGCAGGCAGCTCCCAGCAATGACAGCCCTGCAGACCCTCCACCTCCGGAACACCCAGCGCACGCAGAGCAATCTGCCCACCAGCCTCGAGGGCCTGGTGAACCTGGCAGGTAGGCCCGGGGCCCCATGGAGCCCTGCAGGGGCTCTCCCAGCCCTGGTATGGGTCTGGCTGCTGTTGTCACCGTGTTGTCTCATCCCCCAGACGTGGACCTGTCCTGCAATGACCTCAGCCGTGTCCCCGAGTGCCTCTACACCCTGGGCAGCCTGCGGCGCCTCAACCTCAGCAGCAACCAGATCACGGAGCTGTCCCTCTGCATCGACCAGTGGACCCAGCTGGAGACCCTCAACCTGTCCCGCAACGCGCTCACCTCCTTACCTGTATGTCCCTTTCCATATGTGCCATCCCTGCCCGTGCCTCCATGGTTCTCCCTCACCCTGCCTTCTCCCCCTTCCCCAGTCGGCCATCTGCAAGCTGACCAAGCTGAAGAAGATGTACCTGAACTCCAATAAACTGGACTTTGACGGGATCCCCTCCGGCATTGGCAAGCTCACCAACCTCGAGGAGTTCATGGCAGCCAACAACAATCTGGAGCTCATCCCCGAGAGCCTGTGCAGGTAGGAAAAGCCCACAGCTGGATCCCAAGAGGGGACACACAGACTGTGTGGTGACAGGACATCACCCTGGGCTGGCCCATCACCAGCATCGCTGTTCCACAGGTGCTCCAAGCTGAGGAAGCTGGTGCTGAACAAGAACCGCCTGGTGACACTGCCGGAGGCCATCCACTTCCTGACGGATGTGGAGGTGAGCACCCAGCACCCCCCTGCCTTGGGCTGGCTGCACCACAGCCCCAGTGAGTTCCTGGGATCCCAGGGCTGTAGGGTGGGGTGGGTGAAGTGAGGTCAGGGGGGCTTGAGGCACTCTGACACACGGTTCTGCCCAGGCAGGGAGAGGACTCGGGGCTCTCTCCACATCCCCTCACCTCACCAAAGCCCAGGGTGCTCCAGAGGTCTCCGTCCCACGCCACATCCTCAATGTCCCTGCAAGCAGGTGCTTCAGAGCACTGAGGTCTCTGTCCTCTCCTTGGCAGATCCTGGATGTCCGCGAGAACCCCAACCTGGTGATGCCCCCGAAGCCGGTGGATCGGACCTCGGAGTGGTACAACATCGACTTCTCCCTGCAGAACCAGCTCCGCCTGGCCGGAGCCTCCCCAGCCACTGTTGCCGCCGCTGCCGCTGCGGGTCAGTGTGCAGGGATGGGAGGGACAGCCCCTGGAGAGCCTGGGAAATGAGCTGTGCTCCATAGGGTGCCCCACAGGTGTCTTGGCTGCCTCTCACCCCGTCCCCGTGTCCCCAGGGAGCGGCACCAAGGACCCGCTGGCCCGCAAGATGCGGCTCCGGCGACGCAAGGACTCTGCCCAGGACGACCAGGCCAAGCAGGTCCTGAAGGGGATGTCAGACGTGGCCCAGGAGAAGAACAAGAAGATAGAGGTGGGAGAGGGGCCCCGAGGGCATCACAGTGACCCTGGCCCACCCTGTGTGCCAGCAGGGACCCGGTTGTTCCCAAGTTGCTGACCTGCCCCCGTCCCACAGGAGAGCGGGGAGTCAAAGGCACCGGACCTAAAGACGAGGCGGTGGGATCAGGGCCTGGAGAAGCCACAGCTGGACTACTCAGAGTTCTTCAGCGAGGACGTGGGGCAACTGCCTGGCCTCTGTGTCTGGCAGATTGAGAACTTCGTGCCCACGCTGGTGGACGAGGCTTTCCATGGCAAGTTCTATGAGGCTGACTGCTACATCGTGCTCAAGGTAGCCGAGGAGGACTGAGGGTCCCCCACATCCCCAGCCTGGGGATGCAGCTGTCCCATCTCACACTCTGTCCTTTCCCAGACCTTCCTGGATGAGAACGGTTCCCTCAACTGGGAGATCTACTACTGGATCGGGCAGGAGTCCACGCTGGACAAGAAGGCCTGTTCCGCCATCCACGCTGTCAACCTCCGCAACTACCTGGGGGCCGAGTGCCGGTGCATCCGGGAGGAGATGGGGGACGAGAGCGAAGAGTTCCTCCATGTGAGGCCAGCCCCTGGCTCCCTTGTAGCCCCCAGCCCCTCCTCTCCCACCCTCACCCCCTCCTTGCCCCCAGGTCTTTGACAATGACATCTCCTACATCGAGGGTGGCACAGCCAGCGGCTTCTTCACCGTTGAGGACACACAATATGTCACCAGGTACTGCTGGGGACAGGGGATGTGTGGGGCAGGCAGTGCCCCATGTCCCACCATGGCTGTCCCTCCCCCAGGCTGTACCGTGTCTATGGGAAGAAGAATGTCAAGCTGGAGCCAGTGGCACTGAAAGGGACATCACTGGACCCCCGGTGAGTGGCCAGGGGACACCAGGCCCCTGCAGAAAGTGCAGCAGGGTCCACCTGAGACAGTGTAGCTGCAGCTCTGGGATGAAAATGGGCCATTCCAGCACTTTCCTACAATGATGTGGGTCCAAACCCCACTTGGCAGATGTGATGCCCTGCAGGGACCCCCAGGGTGAGGGGGACACTTGGTGCACCCCACTCTCTCCTAACTCTTCTCACGTGTCTCCACCAGGTTTGTCTTCCTCCTGGACCACGGCCTCGACCTCATGGTGTGGCGTGGGAGACAGGCCACACTGAGCAGCACCACCAAGGCCAGGTAGGGCTGGTGAGGGGGCTGGGGGTGTGGGGAGCCCAGCTGCCATCTCACCTGCTCCTGCCACAGGCTCTTCGCTGAGAAGATCAACAAGAACGAGCGGAAGGGCAAGGCTGAGATCACGCTGCTCACCCAGGGCCAGGAGACCCCCGAGTTCTGGGAAGCACTGGGGGGGCAGCCCGAGGAGATCCGGCCCTGTGTCCCTGATGACTTCCAGCCCCACAAGCCCAAGCTGTACAAGGTGGGGAGCTGTGTCTGTTGGGCTGTGGGCACTGCTGGGGTCCTGCAGCCCCCCCTCACCTGTGTCCTCGTCCCCTCCGCAGGTCGGCCTCGGTCTGGGCTACCTGGAGCTGCCCCAGATCAATTACAGGCTCTCGGTGGAGCACAAGAAGAGGCTGAAGGCTGATCTGATGCCAGAGATGCGCCTGGTAGGATGGGGCGGGGAGGTTCTCCCAGTCTGACCAGTGAAACTGGTTTCATGCCCTCTCTGCCTCCAGCTGTGCCCCGGGAGAGGCAGGTTCGGCCAGCAGCGCCTGGCTAGGGGATGCTCTGCTCTTCCCTGCTGTTGGGAGCAGGCAGGGTGTTTTCCAGCTGGGAATGCCTGACCCTCTGTTCCCTGGGATGCCCTCAGCTGCAGAGCCTGCTGGACACCAAGAGCGTGTACATCCTGGACTGCTGGTCCGATGTCTTCATCTGGATCGGGAGGAAGTCGTCGCGGCTGGTGCGGGCGGCGGCGCTGAAGCTGAGCCAGGAGCTGTGCACCATGTTGCACCGGCCCAAGCACGCCATGGTCACCAGGAACCTCGAGGGCACCGAGTGCCAGGTAGGATACAGACCCTTTGGATGGGGTGCTTGGGTGCCAGGGAGGGTGCTGTGGCCCAGGGTGTGTTATCTGCTCCCCAGTTTACACCTTGAACATCTGGAGGTGTTCCAGAAACGACGGGATGTGGCACTCCGTGCTCTGTCCTAGTTACTAGGTGGTGATCGGTCAGAGGTCGGATTCCATGATATTGGAGCTCTTTTCCAACCTTAATGATTCTGTGATTTAGGTGTTCAAGTCCAAGTTCAAGAACTGGGATGACGTCCTGCGCGTGGATTACACCCGGAATGCCGAGACGGTGCTGCAGGATGGTGGCTTGGCCGGCAAGGTCCGGAAGGACGCCGAGAAGAAGGACCAGATGAAGGCCGACCTCACGGCGCTCTTCCTGCCCCGGCAGCCCCCCATGCCCCTCAGCGAGGTAGGGCTAGGGGCTCCTGTGAGTCCTCCCCCCCGGCATGGGCTGGGTGCTCGTGGAGGGGCTGGATGTCTGACAGAGCACGTGGGGTCACAGGCAGAGCAGCTGATGGAGGAGTGGAACGAGGACCTGGATGGCATGGAGGGCTTCGTCCTGGAGGGCAAGAAATTCGCTCGCCTGCCCGAGGAGGAGTTCGGCCACTTCCATACCCACGACTGCTATGTCTTCCTGTGCAGGTGACACCCAGCTTGTGCCCACTCTGGGGCTGTTGGACCACCTTGTCCCCCACCTCCCTGCCCAGGCCCCCAGCCTGCCCCATCCCTCACACCACTCCCTGTTCCGGCCCTCAGGTACTGGGTGCCAGTGGAGTACGAGGAGGACGAGGAGAAGAAGAAGAAGGGTGAAGGCAAAGGGGAGGAGGAGGGTGAGGAAGAGGAGGAGGAGAAGCAGCCAGAGGAAGACTTCCAGTGCATCGTCTACTTCTGGCAGGGCCGGGAGGCCTCCAACATGGGCTGGCTCACCTTCACCTTCAGTCTCCAGAAGAAGTTTGAGAGTCTCTTCCCTGGCAAGCTGGAGGTGACGCAGCTTCTTGGGTGACACGGGTACCCCTCTCTGCTTCCAAGGCTGAGGGCAGGGGACAGCAGAAGAGATGGGGGCTGGCAGGGGGGTGCAGCTGGAGCTTGGGGTTGCGTTTGGGGGGGTCCCCATGGCCCTGCTGACACCCACCCCTGTCCAGGTGGTGCGCATGACCCAGCAGCAGGAGAACCCCAAGTTCCTCTCTCACTTCAAGAGGAGGTTTGTGATCCACCGGGGCAAGCGGAAGGAGCGGGCCAGCCCTCCCCAGCCCAGCCTCTACCACATCCGCACCAACGGCGGGGCCCTCTGCACCAGGTCAGTGCTCCGGGGGCTGCTCTGGGCCAGGCAGCACCCACACGTTCCAGGGTCCAGGTGGAATACCCACCGGTGGGCACAGCTGCCGGGTCTCCTGCTGATCTGTGCCTCGGGGGCTCCTTCTCTAGGTGCATCCAGATCAACACGGACGCTGGTCTGCTCAACTCCGAGTTCTGCTTCATCCTCAAGGTACTGCTCGGGGCTGAGCATCCTCAGGGGTGCCTGGGTGCCCTCCTGCCCCCCTGGGCAGCCCTGACTCTGTGTTCCCCAGGTGCCCTTTGAGAGCACAGACAACCAGGGCATTGTCTACACGTGGGTGGGCCGGGCGGCTGACCCTGACGAGGCCAAGCTGGCTGAGGACATCATGAACCACATGTTTGATGACTCCTACAGCAAACAGGTGAGTGGGGCTGAGCACCAGCTTACCTGAGTGACAGGGACCACCCAGGCCACGCTCAGCCCTGTCCCTGCCCTCACAGGTCATCAACGAGGGAGAAGAGCCCGAAAACTTCTTCTGGGTGGGCATTGGGAGCCAGAAGCCCTACGATGAAGACGCCGACTACATGAAGCACTCCCGGCTCTTCAGGTGGGTGCTGGCCCAGGGAGGGCTGCTCCAGTCTGTTGGTTCCCTTCCTCCCACAGAGCCCAGGCTCCTCCTCTCCCATCTCTGTCCATCCCTTGGGAATCAACAAACCAAAACAGAGCTGCTCCATCACGTCCATTCCCTTTGCAGGAGCTGAGTCCTAGCAAACTCATGCCTGATGCTGTCCCCTTCTGGCTCTCCCCACAGGTGCTCCAATGAGAAGGGTTATTTCTCCGTGTCAGAAAAGTGCTCGGATTTCTGCCAGGATGATCTGGCTGATGATGACATCATGCTGCTGGACAACGGGCGAGAGGTGAGCTGGGGGGCAGGAGGCTCTCCTGGGGCTGGATCTTCCAGTGGCTCCATGTGCTGAGCCCAGCTGCTGCTCCTTCCCACAGGTCTACATGTGGGTGGGCACCCAGACCAGCCAGGTGGAGATCAAGCTGAGCCTCAAGGCATGCCAGGTAAGGCCTCCCTCCTTCTCCAACTTGGGGCTGTAGGAGGGAGGATTTGGGCACTTCCATCTCCCCTCGAGGCCCTGGTCAGGGTGGTGCAGAACTCCTGGGCTAGGGAATGCCAGCCCTGGTGGTGGGCGAGGGCTGGGGACCCCCACGGCTGTGCTCTGCCCCAGGTCTACATCCAGCACATGCGCTCCAAGGACCCCACGCGGCCCCGCAAGCTCCGGCTGGTGCGGAAAGGCAACGAGCCCTGGCCCTTCACCCGCTGCTTCCACGCCTGGAGTGTGTTCCGCAAACCACCTGCCTAAGGACTGGGGGCACCTGGTGCTCCGGCCACAGCCCCCCCCGGCACGGCCGGATCCCGGCACCCTGCGCTGCCGCACACGCCTGCTCCCAGCCAGGCTCGGCTTGGAGCCGCTTCCCCCCCGAGCCGGGGCCAGTGGGGAGCGCTGGGGCTCTGTCCCCCCCTTCTCCTGGCACAGGGCCCCTCCCCTTCCAGGGGGGCCCCTGTTATGCCCTGCTTGGGGATGCTGCTGCCCCAAACCAGTGCCGAGCTCCCCCTGCGACTGGGGGACAGGAGCGATTCCCAGTGTGGGGGGAGGATGCTTTGCTAAGGAGAACTGGGGAGAGCCGGGGGCTCTCAGCCCTGGGCCTTACAGCTGGGGGATGTACAGCTGTCCTGGGGGATGGAACCCTGGCAGGGATCAGCCCATCAGGATCATATCAATAAAGGCTGCACTTCTCACCCCAACGCTGTCTCAGGCTCTGTCTCACTCCCAAGTGGGGTCCTGCCCACCCTGATCCTGCCCCTCAGGGGAACCCCAGCACTCACCTGGCTCCAAGGCTCCCCGAACACCTGCAGCCCGGGCAGTTGATATTAAATGCTTTATTTTCAATATTAAAAACCAGTATTTTTAATAACTAAACAATGCTAAATTCATCTTACCAAAAAAAAAAAAACCAAAACAAAAACCAACAAAAAAAACCAAAAACCAAGGATGAGGTGTGGGGGGGGTTCTACCAGGGACGCTACAGCCCCGGCCTCGGCCGGCAGCGACGGAGCCCGACCCCCTCAGCCACACATGTACCGCAAGAGAGCCCGTGGGGGGGCCACAGCGGCCCTGGATCCCCAAAAAGAGAGGGGCAGGGACCAGGCTGAGCCCCATGGGGACAGCTACCATGGGCCAGGGGACAGAGCCGGCATCACCACATCCCCCTGGGAGGGCAAGGCTGGGCTCAGAGCCCAGGGGGGGATTTGGCACAGTGAGACCCCCAGGGTGGGGCAGCCCAGCCTGGGGCAGGAGGGGGCTGGGGCAGCCCCATCTGCCCCCCCCACCCAGCACCAACACGGACCAGGACCAGGAGCTGGTGTGTATTCCCACAGCATGATCCCATCCCAAACCCACCCGTGGCAGGAATTAGTGTCAGAAAGGAGCAGCAGGCACGGAGCCCAACCTGGAGAATAGCCCTTGGAGAAGCCACTAAGAGAAAAAGGCCACCTGTGACCCCCCACTGTGCCCCTCCCCGGGCTGCTCAAGGCCTCCGGTGCCTGCCTGGGAGCCAGGGGGTCCCCGCTGGGCTCCTCTGGGAAGGGGACAGTCCCTGTATGGCAGCCGGAGCTGGCAGGGGACGGGGCTGTAAACTGCAGGGAGCCGGGCATGTAAACACAGACCAGGGTATGGGGGGGCCGTGCCCAGGGGCTCCCGGCCCCCCACCTCCCCGAGGGACCAAAACCGGCGGACAAGGGGGATCCCACGAGCCCCAGCCCTCCCCACGGAGCCGGGGAAGCAGCAGCATCCCCCAGGAAGGGGGCTCTGGAGCAGGGGATAGTGACACTTGACCGTGTATAAAAAAGAAAAATATCTTCCCCGGGAAGAGTTTGTGCCCCACAGGCCCAGCTCAGGGGTCCAGGGCCGGCGGCCAGGCAGGGAGGTGTGGGGGAAGGTGCCGGAGCCAGGGCGCGCCGGCGGCCGGCGCGGTGTTAGAGAAGAGGCGAGTCTACGTTACATGGGGAGGGGGCGCGGGGGGTCCAGTCGAGTCGCGCATCCCGGGAATCCGAGCACTGAGATGGGTCAGGGAGGCCGGCGATGCCTGTGGGGGACACAGCCCCTGAGAAGGGGACCAGGGGGGCCCGGGACACACGTCCCCCCTGCTCCCCTTCCTCCACAAGCCCCAGGGACCACAGCACATTCCCATTCCTCCCACGAGGAATTTGGATGCCAGGGCGTGGCGTTGGGTTCCCAGGTCCAAACCCCACTCCCACCCCAGGGACCAGCCCCTCACAGACCTCACTTGATGAGGATCCCCGTGGGCCGGGCCTCGTCCTCGCTGGTGTTCCTCAGGTTCCGCTCTGCTTCCTCTGAAGACCTGGGGCAGAGCAGGGTCAGGGGTGGCTGAGGGCACTCCCACAGCCCCTTGGCACCAGTCACCCCATTCCCACCCCACTCACGCCAGGAAATCCTTCACTTCCTCCACGGTGGTGTCCCCGGTGGTGTCCAGCGGGTTCTCCAGGCTGCTGTTGGGGGAGTCAATGGGGCCAGGCGAGAAGGCAGCCAAGTGCTCCTCGGGGGACCCTGGAGAGCGATGGGGACGAGAGGGATTGGAGGCAGCCAGGCCATGAAGCCAGCCCCAGAGCAGAGCCCACGGGACATGGTGTCCGTGCCGGGACAGGGGGATCACTCACGGTCGCTGTCGGAGGGGGAGTGCCGGCCCTCGGGGCTGCGCGGGACGTGGGTGCCGTTCGCCTGTGGCAGCTTCGGTGTCGCCATCAAGCTGTTGCTGGAAGGAACGGGATAAGTTACATCCAGAGCCGGTGCCAATGGGGTGGGTATACAGGGCTGCTGCCACAGCAAAGCCCCCCACGCCCCCAGGGCACGTCCCACCTGAGGCAGGAGGTGTCCTGGAGCCGGGCGACCTCCAGCCGGCACAGCGGCTCCGTCACGTTCCTGGCGCTCAGCGAGAAGCGCTCGAACTCGGACGGCGAAATTAGGTAGAAACCTAGAGAGGAGACAAAAGGGAGCCTCAGGGGGCTGCAGCAAAGGACAACGTCCCATCGACATGGGATGTCACCTGGTGCCCTCACCTTGGCCATGCTTGGTGAAGACACAGGAGGCGATGCCGCTGATGTCCTCCTTGCGGATGCAGCCGTAGTGGACCTGGGGCCGCAGGCTGGGCACGGTGAAGATGTGGATGTCCCCCAGGTTGGTGAGACAGGCCAGGCAGTTCTCCAGCCGCTCCTCGGAGCCGGCGCTGGCCAGGCTCACCAGGGCCACCTTCCGCACCCGGCAGCCCTCGTGTGCCGTCAGCTTGAACTTGGTCTTGGCACTCACTTTGGGCAGCGTGAAGACCTGGGAGGGGGAGAGGAGCCAGGTGTCAGAGGGGAACAGGAACCTGTGGGGTTTGGGTGGGCACCTGTGCCCTTAGGAAAGGGCAGCACCTTCCCCTTGGATCCACCACTCCAGGGACAGGCATAGGAGGGCTCCCAGACTTGGTTGGTCACCTCGAGCCCTGTTCCTCCACAATGGGGACGCAGGACATGTTGTGTCCCACCCCCTCCACAGCAGGACAATGAACCCCACGCTCACCTTGAACTGCTCCTCTGAAGAGATGAGCATGGAGTGGCTGCCCTGCATGTCGGGGGCCTTGGCGAGGTCCCGAGACACCTCGTAGGGCTCAGGCAGGGGGTTCCCCCGCCCATCCAGCACTGCAATGGCCACCACTGGCGCCCGGTGCATCAGCTGGATCTCCTTCCCCAGCACCGCCTCCACTGCCCGCTCTGAGAACTTCTCCTGCGATGGCACCTCCAGGGCGTAGGCAAACACCGACCCCGAGTTGGTCCCTGCCCACATTGTGGGGCCGTGGTGGGCGGCTGCAGGGGTGGGAGCAGTGTCAGAGCCCCCTCCCCAGAGCATGGCACCAGCCAGACCCAGCTCAGGGGCTTTTCCCAGCGAGGGAGGGGGATCTCACCGTCGCGAAGGAAGGTGTCGGCAAAGTAGAGGCACCGCACGACCCCCGAGAGCGAGTCATCGGCCGAGCGGGGCTCGATCCGCCGCTGCACCGGCGTCATCTCCACCTCGGGGGGCCCCGCCTGCTCCGCCAGCTGCGCGTTGGCCTCCTGCACCTGGGGAGGGGGACACGGGGTCAGTCCCTGCCCGGCGAGGACAGGGACCCGCCGTGGTGGCCCCCGCTCCCTGCCCACCTTGCTGGAGGGGCTGCTGGCGTTGAGCCTCTTCTTGCCAGACACACGGCTCTTGCGGATGCGGCGGAAGGACTGGCGCAGGGACTTCTTGAGAGACTTCACGCGGGACAGGGGCCCCTCCATGGCCAGCGAGTCGTTGGGGTGCAGGGTACACCTGTGGGCACCGATGCTGCTCAGCACCCAGACCCCACCACGTCGCTCTGGGGTGTCCCCAGAACCGAAAGCCCCCATACCTGGCCAGCACGGGGTTGCGCCGGTAATAGTCGAAGAGCCCGAAGCCGTGGCTGGTGCCGAAGGCCACGAGGTTCCACTCAGAGTGGAGGGTGACAGCAGTGACAGCAGCAGGAGGGACACACTGCACCAGCACGCTGGGCTGGAAGCCGGAGGCGAAGTGCAGGGGGCCGTTCCGGGGGGCCAGCCGGTCGTGGCCCTTCCAGGTGAAACCCTCACGGTCCTGCAGCAGGTCCACTGTGGCCACGCTGACCGCATGCTCCGACTTCTCATCACTCAGTTCCATCACCAGCACCTGCAGGGACAAGCATGGTTGGCGGGACACACGCTGGACCCTCCAGACAGCCACCTTGCAGCATGCCACACGCTAAACCCCGTGGGTAGGAGCCCTTCAGGGACAGCCATGGGGGTCTGTGGGGTCTGCAGCCCCCACCATGCTGTGGGTCCCCAAGTGGGGAGCTGAGAGGTTCCCAGGAGCCCCCACTCTGCTCTCCCTGCCCTACCTGCCCTGCTGTGCCTGCCACCACCATCTTGGCCGTGTACTTGCAGAGTGCAATCTTCTGCACGCCCAGACGTGGGTCGTCGCTGTAGGGATCAAAGCAGCCCACCTGTGGGGGGGAACAGGTGAAGGGGGGCTGGGACCCTTCATACAGCTGTGGGGTGGGCCCCCCTGCACCCCCACATCCTCCCAGCAGCTGTGGCACATGGCAACACGCCCAGGGAAGGTCTGTCCCCACGCACCCCCCAACTCTCCCCCCTCCACCAGGGCAGACCCGCGGGACGGGGCCCACGGAACAAACGCCCCTTGTGTCCCCACGGTGCGTCACACGGCAGCTGTGCCCTGAGCCGGGGGACACGTCCCCGGGGCACAGCCGGGACGGCTCCGGCAGGTGCACCCCCCGTGCCCGCCTCTGGGCTTGCCCCCCTCTGTGCTGGCAGAGCCAGGGGTGTGCTGGGGTCCATGGCAGTGCCCCCCTGCCCTGGGCACCTCACCTTGCGGAACGGCGGCCACTCCTCCTCGCCCGCCTGGTTGAGGCTGTCGTTGTGCTCACAGTCTGTCTGGAAGATGCTGGCAGTGCCCAGCTTGTAGAGGGGCTTCAGGGAGACCCCCGAGGCGTCCCAGAACCGCACCGTGCCGTCCTCGTGCCTGTGCGGGGGGGCCCTGTCAGCACGGGGCCCCGACATCTGCCCGGCTAACAAGAGCTGCCTGTGTGCTGGCAGCCACTGTGCCAGAGGGGGGGACAAGGGAGGACAGCGCAGAGGGTGACACACTCATGCCAAGCAATCAAGCTGAACGAGGAAGGGCAGCCCACCCCAGGAAGAGTGGCTGGGCCTCACCACCACCCCATCCCAATCCCCCACCGCAGGAAGGGGTGAGGATGTGTGTCCCCCAAGTTTGGGTTTCCCAGGCCCCCCTCCCACTTGCCAGGCCACTCACCCAGTGAGGAGAAGCCCCCTCTGCGTGGGCTCCTGGGCCAGGTTCTTCCCCCCATCGATGGGCCAAGCCTGGAGGGAGGGATGGAGAGTGGATGGAGGGAGGGAGGGAGGGAGGGATGGAGCCCACCAGCCCAGCCTTGGGGGCTCGGGGGTCTCCCTCCCCACCACCCCCGTCACTGACTGCAGAGGATTGCCGGGGGCTCTGCTGCTCGCCGACACTGACGATCCTCTCCCAGAGCTTGAGGGGCACGTTGGAGACGTGGCAGGAGCAGGTGATGGCAGAGGAGTGGAGGGGTGCCAGGTACGGGGCAGGGATGGTGGGCCAGCCTGGCGTCTGGAGGTCGATGGCCACCAGCTCCTCCTCCACCAGCACCACGAGGGCTCGGGGGTTCTCAAAGCCTGGGGAGAGGGGAGATGGCTGCAAGGAGAGACCCCCACACCACCACCCGCTCCCCGGGGTGGCCCCAGCTGCACGTACCTCCCTCGGGCACCTCCGCGCCCTGCACGGTGAAGAAGTCGATGACGCGGGAGGTGAAGTCGAGCGTGGCCAGGCTCTGGCCCTGCAGCACGCTCACACAGTGACGGTCACCGTAGCTGGCCCGCGGCATCCCCCCACTGAAGATGATGAAGGGGTTCCTGGGTGGGAGAAAGCAGCTTCCATCAGACTCTGGACCCCCCTCGTGCCCCCTGTGCCCACCTCCAGCCCACCCACGTACCCCGACTCGCAGGTGCGCCAGAGGATTTTGCTGATGGCTTTGCAAGGGAAAGGACCTGAAAGGAAGACACCGACCCTGTGGTTGTGGTACCAGGTTGGGGGAATCAGCTCCCAGCCCCAGAGGCCCCCCAGATCCCCATCCTATACCATAGGGGATGGTGGACATGACGGGCTGCTGGGTCCTCTGGCCGGTGCCGCTCACCGCCCACACCATGTACCCGCCGTCGCTGTGGGAGCTGACGATGCTCTTCCCGCTCTGCTCCCAGGCCAGGCTCTCCAGCTGCTGTGGGGGTACACGGGGGGTTCAGTACCAGGATGAGGACACACACACACAAGGTCACAGCCCTGCCAGCCCCCTGTCAGCCCCAGTACCTGGTTCCCCAGGAAGAGGTGCTGGACAACACGCGTGCTCTGCTCCCAGAGGACCACCAGCCCCCGGCTGTACCCGATGAGGAGCCGGCTGCCATCACGTGGGTGCTCCTGGATGGATTCCACTGGCCCCAGCGCCTTCCCGCAGCGGTAGTCATCGGGGACACTGCGGGGGGACACACACACAGGGGGTCAGGGGGGACTAGGGGTGGTGGGGAGGGGGCACGGGGCCTGCAGGGCTCTCACCTCTGCAAAATCTCATCTGGGAACAGCGTCTTGTCCTCCAGCAGCGTCAGGGTGGGCAGGGTGAGGAAGTACACAGCACCGCCCTCGGTGCCCAGGCAGACCAACGTGCCGGCGGACATCGGCAGGACCACTGTCACCCGTGTGATGCCGGGGGAGCAGCTGGAGGGGGGGTTGGAGGCTGTGTGAGCACCGTGCAGACAGTGACTCCGAACCTTCCCTGCCCTATCTGTGCATCCCCATTCCCCTTGGGCCCAGGAGAATGGGGACAGGGACGGCCTCAGTGCTGGCAGCAATTAGAGCCATTAATCATTCCAGGGCCCTACCAGCACGTACAAAAAGCCCAGGGCTTCGCTGCATTCCCCCAGCACCCCTGTCGGGATTGGAGGAGGATCTTGGTGGAGAAAACACCACCACTGAGGGGACCTTGGCCACCGTCCCGCCGGAGCAGGGCGGCTGCTCCCACGCGCCGTTCCCAGCCGGCAGCGGTATCGCTTTGGCCGCAGCCCCGCGGGGGAGCGGCCGGGACCCCCCCAGGCAAGTACTTAGTGCTGCCGGACCCTGGGCGTCCCGGGAGGCCGAAGCTGCGCGTCTCTTCCAGGTGGGAGCAGCCCTCCTTCTGGCAGACCTCCCAGAGGTGCACCGTGTTGTCATCCAGCAGAGAGAGGAGCCAGCCCTGAGGATGGGGGGATAATAGTGGGGTGTGGGGGGGTCCGGAGGGCTGCTGCCAGGCCCCCTCAGGACACCCACGTACCTGGCCAGGCAGGAAGTGCAGTTGAGTGACAGTGGCTGTTTCCTTGTGCAATCCCGTCAGCTCCACGCCCGGCGCACCATATCTGGGGGGGCCGTCAAAGAAACAACAAGGGTAGAGCCCCCCCCGCCCCGAGTGAACCCCAGGACCCCCCCCAGTTCCTCTAGGTCACAGTTCTGCCAGCAGGTGCCAGTTTAGCCTCCTGTCCCTGGGAGAGCCAGGGCAGAGCATCCCTGTTGTGCCACATATCGGAACCGGCCTTGGCACCACTGTCCTCAGCTGAGATCCACCAAGAACCTCGGTCTGGGACACTGCAGGCCAGGCTGGGATCCACCAAGCGCTTCCAACTCCAACCGGGACGTCCCGGGTCAGGCTGTGGCCAACACAGGGCCGGGGTGGGTGTGTGAGAGGCGCCGGGAGCCCCGGCACGCACCGGCAGCGGGGTGGGGTTCGGCATGCGCCGGCACAGCCTCACTCACCCAACTGGTCCCGGCTCCTTCAGCGACGCCACTCGGCAGGAACCGGGGCAGGACCCACACAGTGGCTCCAGCACCGCACGGAGCACCCCAGCCTGGCATCCCCAACACCCCCCGGACCCAGCCAGCTGCTCCCCCCAGCACGGTGTCACCGGTGCATGGCACAGCCACGCCTGGGCACGCCATGTGCCGGGGGTCCTCGCCCCCAGCTGCCTCCTGGTGCCCTCAGCACAGGGAACCAGTCCGTCGGCTCTGCCCAGCCGGACAGGCAGGAGCTGTCTGGCAGTGCCCAGGCACAGCAGAGCCAGCAGACCCAGACAGGAGCCACGGAGTTTTGGGGAGAGCAGACAACAGGGTGTGCCAGGTGGAGCATGCAGGGGGCTCTGACTGCTAGGTAGAGGGGGAATGCCACCCATCCTCGCTCATCCTGGGGTCTTTCCCCACCAAAACTGGTGCCGCCAGCTGAGAGCCCTTGGGACAAGCAGCTCAAGAACACTAGTGTATGGGACAGGGGTCCAAGCCCAGGGACCCCAAGCTGCCCCAGGAGACCCCCCCAGGCGATGGCATCCCCTCGATGCTGGACTGCCCCTGCAGCCAGATCCACCCAGCCCGGCTGGGGAGTACCCATGGGTGCCCCCACTAACCAGTAACGCCAGTCAGGCCAGCTCCGGCTGCCACCTCACCCGGCCCGGCTTCCCCAGCACCGCCAACCTCCAGAAGCATCTTTTTGGCAGCAGCTGGAACGGGGCTGGGTGGGCATGGGCTGCAGGATCACACTGGTGGTACCACTCCAAAACCACCCCCGCAGAGGATGCTCGGGGCACCGCAGCCCCCGCAAGGGCAGCCCCACAAGGGTGGGGGGGGCTCAGCCGGGACCAGCAGCCCCGGGCGGGCAGGCGAGCGGGGCGGCCGGCGACGTCGCGGCCGGGCTGGCACCCGGGCGGCCCCGGCAGAACAAAACACGCCATCTTTGTGCTCGGGAGGCCGCGAGCCGCCGGTCTGGGGGAGGGGGAGCAGCGTGGCCCCCCCCGCACCCCGACCCCGACCTCGCTGCGGGCGCAGCCGCCCCCGCGCCCCCACCCCGCATTCCTGCGGCGCGGGGCCCCCCGAGCATGGGCCGCATCCAGCCCTGGCCGCCCGCCAGCAGCCCTCTGAAGTCTCCCTGCACGCTGCCGGCAACAAAAGCCCGGCCGGCGTCCCCTGCTTCGGCCCCCCACCCGGGACCGGGCTCAGCGCCCACCGCAGCCCCTCACCCGGCGCCGGGCCGGCCAGAGCTCCCGCTGCCCACCCCCTGCCCCCCCCGAGGGCTGCGTGAACGAGGCCAGGATGCACAGGAGCCCCCCGGGATGTGGGGGTGACACCGGGAAGGACCCCCACTTGGGATGCCACCCAGGACGGCCAAGCCCCTTTGCCCCCCTGCCCCCCCCGATGTTTTGGGTGAGGTGGGGGTTTCCTCCAGCCTCCCCTTCCCTGCCCGGCCCAGCTGCAGCACAGCTGGACGGGTGGATGGACGGATGGACGCCAGCGGAGCAGGGGCTGCCGGATGGGCCAGAAGCAGCACAGCCACGTCTCCAAGCATTCCCCAGGATGGAGAGAGCCAGAGGAGTCCAGAAGGGCTTGGGGGGGGTCCTTACCTCCTGCTCATAGGGGGGAAAAGGATACAGCTTGACGGCTCCTGCCTTGGTGCCGATGGCCATCACACGCAGCACGGGGTCGTAGGCCAGGGCGCTGGGCTGGCTGGGGAAGCCGTGCTCCACTGTCTGCCACGGGGACAGGCAGGTCAGAGCGGGACCCTCCATCACTGACTGCCCCCCAGACATCTCCCACGGCTCCCTCTAACCCCCACAGCTCTGATCTGCACCAGCCTGAGCATCACCCCTACAATGGGGGATCACAAAGATGCTGTCTGGTCCCCCACTGCCACCAAGGGGGCCCTGGGGAGCGGGGACATCACTTCTCACCCCATTTCTACTCAGCAACCTAAGAGCCACACTGAGGACCGGAGTAGGTCTGAGCTTGCACAAACCACTTCACCACCCACCGGCCTTTTCAGATGTGACCCCCTGCCCGAGGCAGGGACACCCCAGGAGGGGCGAGCGGGACCCCCACCGTGGCATCACCGGGGGTCCCCGATGCCGGGCGGCAGAACCAGGTGAGCGGGACCCGCCAGCACCCGGGACGTCCCCGCTGGAGCCGCGTGCCGCCCGCGGGCACCTTCCCAAGGAAGTCCCGGCCGGCGATGGCGTGCCTGGACTCGCCGGCAGGGGAGGGGCTGCCACTTGGCAGCGGGGGGACGCGGGGGGCACCCACCGCCCCGGCCCCGAGGGGACCGCAGCGCTCCCGGGGGCAGCTCGGCTGAGCAGCCACGGCGCGATCAGACGATACGGAGCCCGCCGGAGCCAGACTGGCCGGATCCTGACCTGCTCCCTTTGTCTGGGGCATCCCGAGAGGCGCAGCGGGGCGGCTTTTCACACCCGCCGGCGGCAGCCGTGATCACCCAGCTCCTGCTCCCCTCCCAAGGGACACCTTCAGGAGCGTGACAACGTCCCCAGCCCATGCAAGGCGCCCCAGCCTATCCAAGTGGGTCCCAGCCCATCCAAAGGGTGAGGTAGTGGATGCTTGTGGGTGCTGATCCCTATGGCAGCCCCACCCAGGGTCACCCCGATTCCCCCCAGGATGCACGCTGGGCTGGAGGAAGGAGCTGGGACAGCAGCAGCGCAGGGACGCCACAGTGATGCTTTAGGCCGGGGTCCAACACGATGACAGTGGCAAAGCCTCCCCAAAAAGCGCTGTCCCGGCTGCTCCCAAGCACTCCCAGCCCCGGACGGGGGCCCGGCTCAGCCCCCCGCCCGCAGCCCTCCCTCCCGCCCGCAGCGGGGCCGCATCCGGCAGGCTGTGCCGGCCGGCCAAGGCGCGCTCCCGGCCAAATTACAGCAAATCCCAGGCAGATCTGGAGCTCGGGAGGAAAAACAACCGTTAATGGGAGGCAGGTGGGCAGCCGGCGGCCTCAGCACTGGGACGGTCGGAGCGGGGCTGCCCCCGGCCCTCCCCCAGGACATCCCACCGGCACAGACCCCACAGGATGCCCCCTCGGGCAGGATCCAGCCATGAGAATGTACTCCCCAAAAACGGGGGGCTCCAGCTGGGCTGAGCCTTGCACCCCGGCCAGACCCCCTCCGGGGGGGTCAGGGCTGTGCTGGGCAGGGGCTGCTGGCTCCGAACTTACCCCACAGCACACCCCGACACCTCCCAGCTCGGCCCCACCGTGGGACAACCCCGGGATCCCTCTGGTGCACGGCGGGGAGTTGGGCAAGTACCCAACGGCAGTGCTAGGACGTGCCAGAGGATGGACAGACACGGTTTGGGCTCATCCAGGGGCCACTACCGGTGGTCTCCTACCCCCCGGGGCCATCGCGGGAGGGTGGTCCCAACGCCGCGGGGCTCCCGGGATGGGGTGCAGGGAGTCCCAGGCGGGCACCCGCCGGCACAGCCCGATGCCCTGAGGGAAAGGTCCCCCACCCCACGGTTCGCAGGGTCCCTCCAGCGTAGTTTGATGAGCTTGGGGGCGTCCCCCACCCGAATGAGGGAACCGAGTGGGAAACGTCCCCAGTGCCCAAACTCTGCGAGTCCGATGACCCCCAAACCCCACAGACACAATTTGGGGTGCAAGGGGATCAAGCCTCGGGGGTCATCGCCACAGCCCTTCCTGCCGACACAGGGGGTCCGGCACCACCAATATCCCACTCCTGCGGGGATTGGGGCGAGGGCCTGAGCCCCGCACGGGGGGTGCAGCCAGGGATGCTCCAGGGCCAGACAGGGTGGGGGACCACGGGACACCCCGAAACGCCGGCGAGCGAGGCCTGGGGGAAGCCCCGGGACAGGGTGAGTGTGGGAACAGGGACGCTCCGGGAAGGGGCTGGGAGAAGGGATGTTGCGCCGGTGCGGGGGTCGCATCCTGCCCCCGTGCACTCCGCGGGAGAAGCGCAGCCCCCCGGGGCGCATCCCGCACCCGGGAGCTCCCGGTAGCCACCCCCGGGGGTGTATCCTCCCGCACCCCTGATCCCGGGGGTCCCCCGCCCCGGCAGCCCCGTCCCACCGAGAGTGCCCCCTCCCCGGGGGTGCCGGGGGGTCCCGGTGCGCGGCTTCCCGGGGATTCACGGTGCTCCAGGGGGAGGCGGTGCCCTGCACGCCGCCCGCCTCCCCGCGGGCAGCATCCCGCGCCGTGGGGTCCCGCAGCGCCGCGCCCCCAGGGACGGGGGGTGCCCGCACACCGCACCCCGCCCGGTGCCTCCCGATGCCTCCCGGTGGTCGCCGCCCCACCGGGACCCTCCGCCGCGCCCCGCGCTCGCCCTGGACGCACCTTGCTGAAGGCGAAGAGGTCGTGGCGGAGGCGGTCGCGGTGCGGGTCGGCACCCTGCCGCCGGAACCGAAACTTCATCATGGTGGGGCCGGCGGCGGCGGCGGCAACAGCGGTGGCGGCGGCGCGGTACCGGGCGGGGCGGGCGCGGCCGGCG
>NW_020884920.1:5171156-5190464 GCF_003945725.1 Corapipo altera | reverse complement strand
GCGGGTTTAGGTTCTCACCGTGTGCCCCACAGCCATGGGGTGCATCAACATGGCGGCGCCCCGGCCACAGGGCCTGGAGCATCCCGCCGGCTCCCAAAATTAATGTTCGAGCCTCATTCCTGGCTGGCGACTCATTATTCCCACCGTGGCACCGGGAATGTTGTTCCCCACTCCCCCCACGGCACCGTCCCGAGGTGGGAGGGGGAGCGACCTGCCCCGCGCCCGGTTTTGGGGTGACTCACCCCGGGCAGGGCACGGCTTCCCCTCCCTGCTGACTAACCCCGGCCCGGGGAGATGCGGCTCTGGGGCGACGCGGGGTTTTGGGGGCGGAGAACAGCGTGGGGGGGAAGCGGGGAGCGACGGGCTCACGGAGAGATGGAGGGTCTGAGCCACAGGCACAGCCCCGGGCAGTGAGGGTGGAGAGGAGGGAGCCAGATGTGGGTCATGGCTGGGGAGGAGGGAGAGGAGGAGGAGGGGAACAGAGGGGAGAGGGAGAGAAGGTGGGAGGAAGAGGGGGAAGAGGAGAGAAAGAGAAGAGAGGAAGAGGAGAGTGAAAGCAAGAGGAGAGGAGGGAGAGGAGGAAAAGAGGAGAGAAGAGAGGAGGAACAGGAGAGAAGGAAGAGAAGACAAACAGGAGAGGAGGAAGGAGAGAGAATGGAGGCACACGAGGCCAGCAGCCCCCTTCCATCCCCTCTCTGGCACCTCACCCGCATCTCACCATCTCCCTCGAGCAGGAGGAAGGCACGAGGAGGGTGAGGGGCTCCACATGAGGCCGAAGCAGAGGGTGCTGGGCCCATCTGGATCCAGGCTCCAGCTGTGGGCAGGGTGGGAGCTGCAGGAGAAGGAGGAAGAGGGCAGAGAGCCCTGTCCCTGCTTTCTAGGACAGCTTAGGAGGCACAGCCACCACATTTGGCTGCCCCATCCTCAGGGAGCCGGTGACTCCCTTTATTTAGAACCAGTTCCCCATTCCCAACCACCTCTTTTCTGCCTGGGGAAATCAAGGCACATCCCAGCCCACGGCATCACCACACAGGCAGGCAGAGCGATGCTTTCTGCTTTTATTCAATTAATGCAGCAATCTATACAAGAAAAAAAAATAATAATGAAACCATGAAATTCCAAACCCTGACAGTGAAGAACCAAATTCTTCCTAAGAATCAACCAGAATTAAAAGATTCCCCCACGTCAGACTGTACATAAAATAATCTCTGCCCCATTTACAGCGTTTCACACAGTACTTCTCGTATCTCAAACTTCAGAACTGTACAACTTTGTTACAAACCACGCTTTTTCCTAGGAAAAGCTTACGGAAAAAAATATTGCCACTTTCTTTTTTATTTATCTTTTTTTTTTTTAATTTTTATTTTTATTGGTAACCAAAAAAAAAAAAATTAGAATCTTTTAAAAAACAAAATTAAAGTCAGCCAGAACTTGTTAAGTGTGGGCAGGGGAAGGAGCACAGGCGCTTCTTGGCCAAATGTTTCTCCTCCCAGTGGGGAAAGGGAACATTTTTGGCAGGTAAAAGACTCTTTGCTGCTGGTGGGGGTCCAACCCCAGCTCCTCTGAGCCCTCCTCAAAGCCTGGCAGCTGTTTTGACCCTTGGACTTCGATAATTCCACCAGTGACTCTTCTGGAGATACAGGCAACAGCAACAAACCCCAATTCCTCCTGTTCTTCACAGAAAAGCAGGGATGAATCCCACTGAACTAGAGATGAACCCCACCTTCCTCCCCATTCCTTAGGAAAGACAGTTCTCCTGGTCTGGGCTGTGGGTCTGGGAGCATGGATTGTCACACTGGATACAGCCTTATTCCCAGTTTGGGGCTGAGCAAGGACACGTTGTGGGTGGATGGAGAGGAGGTCAGACCACACAACTGGATCAGACACAGGACAAAGCCGAGGGGGTCAGGGCTGTGCATGAGCCCATCCCACGGAGCACATGGGAAAAAGTTTTGCCTCCAAAACAGAGCTCTCCGCCCTCCACACTCCCACACCAGCCCCATGGCACCAGCCTGACCCAACGCCTGCGGGCAGCCCAACAGAGAAAAGGTGTGGGATCACCAGGAATTCCGAGCCACAGTTTCACCAGACAGGTTACAGGAAGGGATCCCCAGACCTCTGGACCCACGTGAAAAATGCGTCTTCTGGTTTCGAATCCAGGTTTCACTCCGATGTTGTTCAGTGCAAAAGAGTTAAAAAACCATGTTATCTACACATATACATCCGTGTCTATAGAAAATGTCTGTACAAGTGGGAAGATGGCCCTGCCTGCACGCTGGGGACTCCTCTCCCAAGGGACGCTCCGGGTCCCACCGCTTGCACCCCACTCCCTCTCTCTCCAAGGTGTCAACCCCCAACCAGTCAGGTTGAAAACCGAGCTATGAGAAGAGATGGTGGCTGGAGCTCCTCCTGCCCCCCCAGCCACGGCTGCCAGCTCTGACCCACTGCACGGATGCGAGGCAGGGAGGGAGAAGGGAAGAGCTCCCAACCATGGCATGCAGGAATTCCAAAACAAGCTGGGAAAGGATACTTGCACACATACGGACTGCACAAGGACCAGGATGAGGTGATGCCCGATACCAGGCAAGAGGTAAGACCTCAGGATGCCTGGTTCAGCCTTTGGCAGAGATACAGCCAGCACCTCATCCCACAGGAATCCTGCTCTGGGAAGCTGCCCTCAGAAAGGCAGGCTACCTCCAGCTTCGTTTTGAGCTGACACCAAGGTAGAGTATCCATATTGCAGAGGTAGGCATAAAACTGGGAGCCAGGAAGGGAGAGGGGAGAGCCAAGACCTCCAGCAGTGACCACTGTCACTGTCACACCCATGGCAGAGCCCGGTGCTGTGGTGGGCACAGCCAGGATGAATCCAGAAAGACAAAGCCATAAGGAGGAGAAGGAATTGCTGCTCCCCACATGCGGTTTTGTTATCAGGGGAATGCCAAGCTTTCCAAAACAGGGGGTTTGCAGCCAAGAGCTGGCCTGGATTCGCAGCAGGAAGCTGGGAGGGTGAGAAACATCGCTTCAAATGCTACGTGTGGTCTGAAAATGGCATTTTAAAGGTTTCAGAAGTGGCAGAAGCATGAGCTTTCAGATCTCTGGGCAGATAAGATGGGTTCCTTCAAAGGCTCTGCCTGTACCTCGGCAGGGAGCCAGCGGGGGCTCTCACCAGGAAAGCAATCGGATAAAATAATCAAGAGACAGGCACGGGGTACCTCAGGTACAGACCCCCACAGACCAGCACTGTGCTGAAGGTGATGGCAACATCCTCTGTGCTACTGTGACCACAAGATCCAGCCTGAGCAGAACCCCAACAACAGGCAAGCGCCAGGAGCTGCAGAAATAATCAGCAGGGAAGGAAAAGGACAGTGGGATCCAGATGTCAGCAAGTATTCTGCAGGGAATAAATGCCTGGGTGGCTATTTTAGACCAGGAGCCCCTCAAGACAGCAGCAAACGGGTTTCAAAATATATTACATCTTTTTATTGCCAAGCGTGCAGACCACGAAGTGTGTGGGGGACACAACACTAAGAAAAACTACAATTGGAAGGAGGGAAAAGCAGTAAAAATTTAAAAATAAGACTACTCCTTACAACTGCCAACACTTGGGTTCAAAGAATCAACTGGAGGAAGTTTTCCTTAAAAGTAGGGTTCTAAATATGGTGCTGGGCCCCAAAACTTTGCAAACGCCAAGGCTTTGGTCTGGGCTAACACAAACCGGGTGGGAGGAGGATGAAGGCAGATGTTCTAACACAACTCTACGGGGCCGAATGCCTGATTCGTCTCAGCATTTCCTGTAGCAACCAGAAAGCTCCCTACCATGGGAATACAGGCAGGAATAAGCCAGGAGAAGGCAGGCAACTTCAGTGCTCGATGCACTGAACTGGGGCCAAACCAGACCCCTGCAGTGTCCCCACTCCCAGCCTTGGAGGGGACAGACCATGGCCAAGGCCACGGCAGCGCCTGTTCCTGCTCTGGCAGAGCACGGCCAGTCCCTCAGGATGGGACACTGTGCTGGGATGCTGTGCCTCTCAACTCTCTCCGCCTGAAAGGGGCAGTGGAGAACAGCTCCTCCCCGGGGTCCCAAGGCACATGCCCTCACAAGCACAGCGTCTCTCCTACTCCTCCTCGCTATCCCCAGCTCTGGGAAGCAGCACATACTCAGTGTGATCCCTCACTCGGCAGCCCCAAGGTTCCAATATGGATCTCAGGACAATGCTGGGCCATCCTCAGGGAAGCCAGCCATGATTCCTTCCTCCCCAGTCACAACACAACAACACTCCCCTGTCAGACCAGCACTGAGAAACCAGAGCTCTAGTACATTCTTCTCGGAGAGGGCAGCGCAGCGACACAAGGCTGCGAGCCCACGCTGGCTTGGGAAAAGGGTCTGGAAAGGAAACCTACTGCATTTAAAACACTAAAGTGCAACGAAAATGTCCTAAACCCTTTGAAATCAATCGCAGTA
The DNA here is from genome assembly GCF_003945725.1 of Corapipo altera. NCBI lineage: Eukaryota > Metazoa > Chordata > Aves > Passeriformes > Pipridae > Corapipo > Corapipo altera. Next base: position 5,186,002 of record NW_020884920.1, on the reverse strand, counting down.
AGAGGGGTCTGCAAAGCTTCAAACTTCCAGTTACTGCAGGGCACCCTTAAAACAGACCCAACAACCACCAGGAAAGAGCAGACCAAGGAGCCCTTTGGTAAAACAAGGAATATGATGCCACCATGGAATTTCAGCTCCTGGGGTCAAACATCATATTTAGAACATTTGGAAAGGAAGAGTGTTAAAGCGAAAAAAACCCAAACAAAACAAAAATACAATTCTTGAATCTTGCGCAATGAAACAGTTAAACTTTTTGGTGTTTTCAAAAGAAATCCCAACAGACAGCCTGGCATAACTTTATCTGCTTCCTAAGGGAGAGATGCCCGCTCGACCCATGACTCAGGACAGCATGTGCACTGGACATGTTCCATCCTTACGTATGTCTCAGCATTCCTCCATTCATAAAACTCAAATCCTTCCTGTTTACTCTTCAGCCTGAAAGGAAAAACCAAAACTGAAGCTAGATGGAAGATAGCCAGAGGGAGGAGAAAGTTTTCACAGACTGGAGGCCAATCTCATCAGCTCCACGAGCCTGGAAAGAGCAATCCTCAGTGCCGCCTCATTTTAACTTTCCTGGCCGGGCTGCCGTCCTCCTCCTCCTCCTCACAGTCCTCCGTGTACTCGTACGACCGTCGCCAATAGTTCTCGGAGCTGAAGTTGCTCCGTCTCCTATGTTTTGGTAAGAGGACCGAGCGCCTGTTCTCCTCTTTATCCATTTCTAGGATCCGTGGCCTACGGAGAGAGAGAAAGCAGGAGTGAGAGCACAGCCAGGGTGGGATGCAGGCATTCCTCCTGTGGACACTGTCTGCAGTGCTGCACACTCGGAGTGACAGCCCTGCCTGCTTCCACAGCGCCTTCCCAGCACCGGGCACTCAGCAGAGCAGGAACAGATCACCAAGCTGCACTTCCCACGGGGAGCTGAGAATTTGCTTTGATGGTGCAAGTCCTTCCCCTTCCCAGGGCAAGCTTTGGTCTTTAATCTCCACCAGGAACGCTTCCAAACAAGCCCAGTCACCTCTGGGTTTTTTTAAGTGCAGCTTGCGACCCCAAGAAACATCCCTTGGGCAGTGGGGTCTGTCTCCTGCATCAGAACTCACAGCACAGAGCTGAGCTCCTCATGGTGTAGGATCACAGCACAGCTCCAAAACCTTTTGTCCTCTCAAAACATTAGCACAGTGCAATTGTTATTTTTGCAGAACTGCCTCTGATCACTTCATAGCAGGACTGGGCTGGTGGGCTGCACAGACCCCCTTATTTTATCTGAGTGGTTCCTCTGAGAGATACCACTATGATATGTGTGCTAATTACCTGTTATATTGGAGTCTTTGAGGCCACAGGAAAAGAAAAACATGTTTTTCACACCCATCTGCTGCAGGAGCCTATGCAAGCCATCCCCCACACCCTGATAAGGTCACATCAGGCTGAAAAACAGCTCTGACAGATCCGCACATTTGTCCTGCATGATCGCTTCCCTAATCGGACACTGCGTGCTCGGAGGGAAGCTGCATTTGCAGGCCAGCTTCAATTCTTCATCCATCTTCCCAGCCTGCATCCAGGTGAACGAACACAGCTCACAAACAAGCCATCCCCACCCTCCTCCCTCCAGGACAGGTTGAAACAGGGCTGGGACCGCACAGCAGCCAAGTCCCGCGACCAAGGCGACTTTTGGGCTGTATCCAGTGGGCAGAGAATGCCACCTCGATCCCCAGGAAGCTTTGGAATTGGACTATCCAGGCCAGCTGGCAGACTGGCTATCACTCAGGGCTATCGGTGTGCTCACACCAAGGTGTTTAAGGGAAGCCTTGCTGCAGAGCTCAAGCTGTCTGAGACCTTGGCAAGGAGCTTCCCTGAAGGTCAGGCTTAAGCATCCACACAGTCTGGTTTCTCACACAACAATATACCCACGCAGCTCTGGAATCACAACAGGTCTGAGAAGCTTCCCAAAAGGCCTTCACCCTTCCCAGATAGCAAACCCTCATGTTCTCTCCCAGGACTGCTTTCATAATATAGTTTGATGCAGCTGCACAGGTTGCTTGGCAATAGAGGTCAAAAATGATTAGCTGCAGGGAAACTATTGTTCTGAACGACTGCATTATCAAAAGCCAGCCAAATCTATTGCTTCTTCATTATGCCACTCACAGGATAAACAATGTAAGCTGCTTACAGCCAGAGCTCAGCCTCCACAAGTCTGGGAGCAACATATAAAGAGCTCATTCTGATAAAACAGATCTTGGCACCACAGAAAGCACCTGCCAGCGAGGTGCAGCGAGGATGTTTTTAAGTGTGTTGTGCAGCCAAGGACCTCAACCATGCACTGACCCAGAGACCCCATCCCAAACATTGCCCTTAGGAGAGATCACCCTACCTGTGAGCAGCATCAGGATCTGCTTTGCGATGGGACCGCTTTGGTTTCAGGATCTGGTCCCGGTTGCTTCCCGATAGACGGTCAGAGTTATAACCTGGTGGCAACACAGAGCTACTCAGGGATTTTGTTTCCAATCGAGGTGCATCTAGTCTTGTTCTGCAAATATTTAAAGAGAAGAGAATTTGCAAGGAGTTTCTACAGAACCACCAGTGTGCTGCAGCAAATATCTGCCCAGGATGTGCTGCAGGAGAGCCCTCCATCCCAGCCACACAGCTCAGGAGGAGGGGCAGGATACCACACTCCAGAGCAGAACAAGCTGCAGCTTTTTGGTACTTCAAGCTTCATAGAATCATGGAATGGTTTGGGTTGGAAGGGACCTCAAAGCTCACTCCGTTCCAGCCCTGTGCCATGGGCAGGGACACCTTCCACTATCCCAGGTTGCCCCAAGTTCCACCCGACCCGGCCTTGGACACTTCAGGGATGGGGCAGCCACAGCTTCTCTGGGAAACCTGTGTCAGGACCTCACCACCCACACAGGGAAGAGTTTTCTACTAAGAGCCAATCTAAACCTGCTCTCTTCAAATTTGAAGCCATTCCCCCTTGTCCTGCCAGAGGAAAGAGGAAGCACAGGGACACGTAGCCATGAGGTGAATGCAAGAGGTGCTGGGCTCACTGCAATCCCAGTGGGATACAGAGCAGAGGTGCAGGAGCAGCTGTGAAATCACAGTGACTAGTCAATAACTCACAGCTCCAGTTAATCCACCTGGGTGGGAGATGTCCTGCAAAATTCATCACCACCTCCAACAGTAATAACTGCTTCCACCTGGAAACTCCCTCCTGCCCACAGATCTCACAGGGTCAGGTGTTCCTCAGCTTGACTAAGAGGTGCAAAGAGTTGAAGTACGAGTCAGGAGCGGGTGTAGCAAACAGGAGCTGCACCACATCCTTTCCAGCAGCACAGCACACACTCAAGATACACCAGAGAGCAAACACAGCTCATCCCAGAGGAGAACTGTTGCTGGCCCAGCTACGACTGCAGCCACACACGTGTGGAGGGAGGCAGCAGGAATGAAAACTCAACGAAGCAGCATCTTATCCCAGTGCTGTGACCATCTCCAATCACAGCACAGTCACCAGGCTCAAGTTATAAACTCTGCTAAAGTCTATTTCAAAACACAGACTGAAGCCTAAGAATGGGCAAAATATAGTAAAAGGTGCTGGTGCTCCAGAGCTGCCGATTTCAGGAGGATCCAAGCTACTTCCCAGAAGGAAAGGCATCCTGATGCTGTTGTTGCAGTCTGTCTCCCTCCTTAGGATAAGGAGGGACTACAGAAGGGGTCTGGATAAAAGAAAGGGGAAAATCACTACTTGTTCTCCAGTGCTGAACTTTAGCTCCTGAGGGAGGTTTCCACAGGAGAATCCCAACCTAAACTCCCATTAAGAAGCACATCCAGCTGCCAAGGTACACTCTGCCACTGAGGAGAGCCTCTTCAGTTAAGCAGGGAGATGCCAGGCTGGCACAGGTGACGCTGGGCATGGCAGCCTGAGTTTGCCCAGCATGCCAGAAACAAGGAACACTTCCACAGGCAGCTGCCAGGCTGGAGCCTGTGATAGTTCACGCTGTTGTCCTGAGCTGTTCTCAGCTCCAGGACTGGACCCAGTCCAGCCAGAACACCATAGGCATTGCTGATCCTGCCCCAGACAAGGTGGTTTAAATATCTCTCAAATACAACAGCAACTGCAGGGCTGCAATTCAAACAAACCAACCCTCAAATACACTGGAAGGGCAAGGGAACACCAGCCATGCTCCCTCTGGCCACAGAGCAAGGCAGGAGCAGGTTCAAGTTAAATAGAGTAACTCCTATTTATGAAGCAGAATGGTAGCAGAAACCCTCTAAAATTACTTTCAAGACCCACTTCAATAGGTCTCATTTCTATCCCCCCCTCCCACATTACCTCTTCCAGCACCTCATGAAATTGAGAGCAGGTTCCTCCACTCTCGCTCAAAGCGCTTCCAAACCTCGCTGGCTCCCACAGCCCTGTGCTCTGACACGCAGGAAAACACTCAATATCATCACACTACAGCACTGAGGTGTTTATGACCTACTTGGTAACCACGCTGCTCTGGAGCATCCTGCAAAATCCTGCTGCTCCTCCAGCTCCCACAGCTTTGTTCTCCTGCCGCTGTCAGCGAAAACACGCTCGGAGCAGAGGCAAGAGCAGAGCCAAATGCAAACGTGTCTGGGACCCAGCAGGCTCTCACATTCAGAGCTGAACATCCCAGTTCCAACTGGGGTGACCCAGCTGATCTGATCCCTCTGGGAAGCTCAGGGCTGATCCTCACCACGAAAACGAGGAAGAGGAGTTTTACGAGGCCGCGGGCTGCTCCCAACCCTGCCGTGCCAGCAGGCCACCAGCGGAAGTAGCTGCTTTCCCGATTGCATAACACACTGTTTCAGAGAAAAGTCCTGTGATCCGGGAATCGGGAGTGGCATTTGTGCAGTGATCCAGGGCGTGGGGACACAGCACAGACAGGGGTCACCGCGGCCCTGCCGTGCGCGCACGGACACGCACGGAACACCGGGAGATGGCCGCCCTCACCAGGGATAAACAGGAATTAATAAGCTCTATTTGGCAGCAGCTGGAGCACGGCCTGTGGCAAACAGGGAATTGCCATGGATTCACAGGGGCTGCTAAGCTCTGCAGAGGTTACACGGAAAGAATCACCAGGGGGGTTTCCGCTTTGCTCAAGAGAAAAACCTCCGTGTTGGTTGTGTCTGGCCTGTCAGTCAGGTCAGCCCACGGCTGTGTGACTGGGCAGAGACACTTCTGCTCTAATGTTAAGCAAATCAGACCCCAAAAATGAGGGGAAGGCAGAAGGACACACTGCTGGAGAGGGATGTCTGAACAAACACAGCTGGTATGGCTCTGGTAGGAGCTGCAGGCTTTGTCTACTCAGCAGTGATGCACCAGGTCAGCTGGCTACACCACTGCTCCTTCCAGGATTTAAAGGAGCTTATAAAGAAAAGGCAGAGCTACTTTTTACATGGATAGATTTAGATTAGATATTAGAAAGAAATCCTTTACTCAGAGGGTAGTGAGGCACTGGCACAGGGAGGTTGAGGACTTCCCATGTTTGAAAGTGTCCAAGGCCAGGTTGGACAGGGCTTGGAGCAACCTGGTCTAGTGGAAGGTGTCCCTGCCCATGGCAGGGGGTTGGAATAGATGAGCTTCAAGGTCCCTTTTTTGCTCAGTTGCACTTTGATGGCAGCCAGGTTAGACTGAAATAACCCAACATTCTCAGCTTACAGAGGCTGGAGAAAGCAAGAGGCAGAGCCAGTTTGAACAGGTATTTTCAATATCTGCAACAGATATTGGGCAGCTTTAGCTTATTTATCCGAATCTGTCTTTCCCAGGGAACTGCTCCACAGCCAAGAATAGGCAGCTTCTCTATCCTAAATCCCAACCAAAGCAGCTACACGACTTGGAGATGCCTCCTCGTCAGCACTTTTCATTGGTTGCACCAACACCATGAACACAACAGCTTTAAGTTCTTATCACAACCCCCTTACCCCAAACCTCATGTGGCCATAACCAGCTGTGGGGTGGTTTGGCTACATCCTGTCTTTCATCCCACTCTATCTCCTGCCACATGTCATCCTGCCTCCCTGGGTCTGGGCCGATTTTGCCTGGCTAATGCCTCGGGGCTGCTGGTTTTTCTGCCTTCATTTCATGGGTCTCTCTAACCAGATGTCCAATCCACTCCACTGGCTTTGTGCCACATCTTCACAATGTTGCCAGGCTTGTTTTGAAACCAACTAAGCCATCCAAAAGCTCATCCAGTCTGAATCCACACCACTTGCCTGATAGCCTTGTGCCAGCCTGGGCCAGAACCACAAGCCCTGCCACCAATGCCCACGCTTTTGGTTGGGTTTACAGGACTCAAAATCGTTGTGTTTTCACTTACAAAAAGATTTCTTGACAGCAGAATTACTGCTAACACCTTCTAAGTCACGGTCACCATGGGTCAACGTGTGCCAGTCACATTTTTTGGTCTCCTAGTAGGAGGAACTAATAAGAGAGGACATTTCTGGGCACAAAAAAAGGTAATATTTTAAGGAGTTTGGGGTGGGGTTGGCCTATTTTTTCTCCCTTTTCTTAAGAGTTTTAGGAACAAGCAATGCTTGATGAAATGCCATCAAGACAGTGTAGATACTAGAACAAGAAGCATGTTTCTAAAACAGCTTACAGAGCTTGGCTTCCCAACACAGACTCGAAGGACAAGCCCTGTAAAGTGAGCACTGAATTCACTTTGTTTCCCTCCCAAGTCAGTGTCTTCCTCCCTCTCCCCAGGAAACAAAGGCCATGCTACCAAGTAAACTTCATCTGCTTTTATAGGAGATTCTTCATCACAAGCATCAGCTTCAAAGGACTGTCCAGGTAACTCACACAGAGAGGTATCATATGACCAGACACCTGAATACACAACCTAAAACAAGACAGTTTGAAATCTGAGCTGTTTGGAGCTGGGCAGCCAAGGAAAGACAGGTGTTTGGACACCAACAGGGCTTGCAACCCCAGCCCTTTCAATGAAGTGCTGCTCACAGAGCCAAGAAGTGATTAACTCTGCAGGAACTGGTTCCAGCTACTTCCACTGCCGGGTACGGCAAGAGTGTCAGAGTGACATCTAATCAAGGTGTAAGATCAAGCCAGCAAATTAACAAGCAAGGCAGTTTTTAAGTGTTTAAACATCACAACACCACATCCACGTTTATCTTACTGTCCGGAGGGCTTCCACACTTACTTCCTCAGGATGATGACAGCTCTTCTCTCCTTGATGTCCTGTGGTCGAATACAGTGTGTGATTTCGTCGGCCGCATACCCACTGACAACAGAAACAAAAAGCCACTGTGAGAGAGATGCCAGGCAGAGGCAGAAAGTGGTTTCCAGCCTCGACAACTCATTTTGGCCAGTATTTCCAAACTTCCACCAGGAATTCTTCCTCCAAACACCGTTCCCCAGACACACGGGAGCTAGACTTGTAGGAAGGAACAAACATCAGGAAAGAACATGGACAGCCAGGGTTTGGGTTTTTTTTTGAGGGGGGAGCTTTAGGACTCAATTTTTTAGCATACACCAGAGGAAACTGCCACCTGCTACAGCGCTGTGAAATAAGACATGTGGAAACGCGTGTATGGGTTGTAAATTCAGACAATTCATTTACAAAGAAATTAGAAAGCAACAGGGGAAAAATCAGCACGTTCCTCCAAAGAACCTCCTCACGCACATCCCTGAGAAAAGCCATCTCTCACGGCTGAGATGTGCAGCACACCCAGACATGAACACGAACCAGAGTCAGTGAGATTTGTTAGTCATGGAGGGGTGCAGTGATGGCAAGAGTTGAGCCTCTCACCCCCCTCACCTGGGCACAGATTCTCTCAGCACCCTCATCCTCCCCGCTCCCCATCACGTGGCACATCCTCAGCCATGATACGAACATCACCAACCCCAACCCAAAGCACTTGGGTTATAACCTTCAAACTCAGACCCGCAAACCAAGCTGCACTCCCAAAACCTCCCTGTTACAGGGAGAAACAGCTCCCTGGGCTGAGGAAAACGACCCCAGGCTCAAGCAGTAGCCGCTCTGGGCAGGAGTGTTTCACTGTGTGAGGTGACTTCAGATATTCCATGTTTCCAGCAGGCTGGAGAAAAGCCAAGGCCAAGGACGACCTCAGCTTCCTACAAAACACTGGAGCATTTTTCTCGTGGCTGCTTCTGTTGTCGAGCAGGTGAAATCACAGTGGGTCCATGGAGAGCAGCCACCCCCCCTGCTCGGACACACAAACCACCCTGCAGGAGCACATCCCGTCACTCCCATGGATCCAGCCAGAAGGTCCGAGAGTGGGGCCTGCCCTCTACCTGCCGTTTGGAGAGTGTCAGCTCACACAGAGCCTTCTAGACTCCGGCACGGGAAAGAGAGAAGCTAAACAGAGCTTCCTGGAACACCTGACAAGGGCAGGAGCACCTTGAAAGGGATTTGGGCAAAGGCTGCTGAAGCCACACAACGCTGGCACACACCCGCGCTGTTTAACTTGAATCAGAAATCACCAGGCCCGCGGTCCCCACGAGGCTTTTCCTGGCACACCGGCTGCCAGGCAGCCCTCAGAAGCACGGCCAGGGTCAGGGGCTGGCAGGTTATTCAGGACACTCAGAGCACAGAACACATCTCACACACGCAAGTCTTCTCCGGGGACGGGACCGGGTTTCCTTGATCTGGTTAGATAACCCACCCACTCACCCAGAAACACGCACCTCTCCTCAAAGACAGATCTACTGCTTTAGGAGGAGAGTTAAAAAGCGTTAAGTCCTGATCAGTTAAAACAGGGGTGATGTCCATGCCCCCCTCCCCTCCAGACACTGCAGAACACGACAGTGTTATGCCAAGGGGCTTACGGTGATGCTCTTTTATGTTCCAGGAATCTCTGCGTCAGGCTCCAGAGAATTCATGAATATCACCCACGTTAACATTCAACTCAGCGCATCCTCGGCACCACCCTGAACATCAGGAAAAGGTCTGTTTCCAGACACGTGCTCTCCATCACGAGATGTCAGCCTGGACACTCCTTCTCACTCCCCAGGCAGGAATCCCCTTCCCAGATCAGTCCCAGAGTGGCCCCAGAAAGAGTTTGTGGCCCCAGATGCACATGGGCAGCACCAAAGCAATAGCCCCAGTACTCCAGTCTGAGGTCTTAAAGGGCACCAGTCTGCCCCAGTGCCTTACTGGTGTGAGGAAAACTCTGCTTGCACCATATCCCATATAGTGACGGTGTCTCTCTGCACAGGCAGAAAAATGGAAGAAAAAGATTATTTGGTTGTGTCATACTTATGCTGCCTTGTGCCAGCACAAACTTCTCACCCACTGCCCAGCCTTGCACACCCCAATGACGGGTGAAGGGGCAGACACTGGGGAAAAAAACCCATAATGGGTTTACCCTCAGATTTCTTGCCCAGAGAACAAACCCAAAGCAATTTGCTAAGGAAAACCCTAAATTCCTGCCCAGGAGAACACCTGAATAGGATATCTCTATCCCAGAGTGTTTTTCAGAAGAACACAGGGAGGTGCTGATGTAATCCACACGCCCCCCTCAACCCACCCCAACTCCAAACTTTCAGACCTTACACAGCCACCTCCTCCCTGAGTCTCCTTCTCAATCCAGAAGAGCCACTACAGAACTGATTCACACGGAGATGAAAGTGGAATTTTTCTGTGCAGACATCACCAGAAAGGAGGCCCTGAAATTCTGCAGAGTCTCTAACGAGAAACATTTCTATGACAACACGTCCCGACAACAGCCAGGCCAGCTCAGAGGCACAGGGACCTGGCCCACTGCAGGGTTTGGGCAACTCAAGGCTTTACTTGTGGCTCAGGAAAGCTCCTGCCACAAACCATGGATGTGACACCGACCAGTCTGAGCAGAGCTCGAACAAATCTCTGCCTCATCACCACTGGCACACGCAGAACTTCCTCTGCACCAACGGCTTGTTCAGAGGGATCAGGCTTTTTTGGAAAAGCATCTAATGCAGGCAGCTGCAGAGAGATTCCTCCAGCTGGGAAGGAAGCAGGTTCATCCTCCAGCGACTCCAAGCAGCTCTGATTATGCGCCACCAGGCATGCCTGGAGACAACAGGAGGGACACACATCACAGTGTTTCCCTGCCATCACAAACAGCCAGGAGATGACCTGGAGCACTCTCCAGCTGCGGGAGGGAAGCCCACATGGCACACCAGCTCCCAGAACTTGGGAAATGTTACCTGTGCCATTCATTCCTCCAACTGCAGCTGCACTATTTCCAACCGCGGCGCTGAGAAAACATTCCTGGCAGCTTCAGTGCTGAGATTTGCTACCTATGACAGCAGCTGCAGGGCAGGGATCCGGATGGAACCCCCCCCATCCCAGCTGGATCTGCATCCCCCAGCTCCCTCCCTTTTTCCCAGCCTAAGCATTGTCAAAGCACACGCTCCCCAGATGAACAGGAAAATTCCTCCATCTCCTCCCCACTGGTTCAATCGATTGATGCTTATCAAATTATTGCTAAAAAAAGAAAACCCACAAATGTGGTGCAGCCAGCCCCACCCCACCCCCCCCCGAGAGCTGATGGGCCACAGGACTGGGATCCAGCAGCACACACTGAGGTGATGCTTCCTCTTGGACTGGCTGGCAGTGGGACAAACCTGCAGGAGCACCTGCTTCCCAGGGCTGCAGAAGAGGAGACTGGAGGAGGTTGTCTTCTAAATCTCAAAACCTACAAAGGCAAATCTTCCCTGCAGATGAGAAAGGAGAGGAAAAAGGGCCTTGCTGGAAGAGGGAAGGGCTCATTAGCAGGTCATGGGTTGGCTCAGCCTTTGGTTTCTGGCAGAGGGGCGCAGCCCGGGCAGGTGAATTCTGTTCCACCTCACCTGTAGTTTGAGGTCTGAACCCTTTCCAGCAGGTTCAGTGTTGGCAAACACCACATCTTGCTTCAGGGCAGGCAAAGTCAAGGGAGGGATACGGGGAAAGCCTCAATGCAAAATCCCTGCTGGGTAGGCGGCTATGAAATCAGGAGGAGAACTGGGAACAGGCTGCTGAGAGCAAGAACAGGACAGGTGTGATCTGGGGACAGCCTGAGAACGCTGTGAGGTCAAAGAGAGGGATCCAACAGCTTCCCTTAGATCCTCCTGACTTCCACAGGCTACCCTGGCTTCCCCAAAAGGCAGCAGGCCAGGAGCAGCCACTGACCCAGCAGGATTTGAATCCCAGACATTACAGGCATGCCACTTCTATCTGCACCCGTTCCCCATCTCCAGGGCAACTGCCTCCAGCAACTGTTTACCCACAGCAGAAAACGCCAAGTTTGGGGAGTTGACTTAATCATAACCAAGGGATGGATTTGGTGATACACCCCTGAGAGCCTACCAACAATCTGCACCTCTCCTGCTCCTCCTAAACTGTTGGGGCTAGAGGGGAGGCAAGGAGATCTGCTGTGAGGTAAAGAATTCGATTCCAGCCAGGATCATATCAACGCAGAACAATCACTTTGGCAGAATCTCATCTTAAGTGAGTGCTAAGTATCTGCTAACTGCTGTACCAAAATTGAAATAATCCATTCTAAAGTCTATTATTTGTTGGAAAGCAGAACATCTGACCGTGATGAAGCGGCAGCGGGTGAAGGAGAAAGCAGCCCTTCTATTTGCAGGGAAAAGACACTGGAGGGAAAAGATACTTCATTTGGTTTGTGCAATTGCTTCGGCCACATTAATAAACTGGTTTCAGCAGCTGGGTGATGCTGGTCAACAACCCAGAGACCCTGGGAGACATGACAGTCAATCCTGGGAGCCCTGAGCCAGTGCCTCTTCCCAGCAGTTCTGAGGAAAGAGCAAGGTCTGGGATAAGAAAACATCATTCTCTGGTCCTGGAGCAGAGAAAGCACCTCTTCTTCCTCCCACCATCCTCCACTGCAGAGTCCCAATCCTCCTGCAGACATAAGGCCATGAGTTTTCCGAGTGGCTTTGACTGCATGACTCGAGGATGACCTCTGTTAGGTTATAAAAAATATAAAAAAAAATGCCTCTGGGTGTGAAAGAAAGAATAACTATTTATCCAGACCCAATGGGGAAAGACAGCAGAGAGATTCTCATCACCAGCAGGAAAATTAGGGTAAAAAGTTTCCCTCCTTGTGTCTCGGGGAAGTGAGGGAGCGGAGTGGCTGCCTTACACCCGGCAGTCTCCATCCCTAGGGTGGATGGAACTTGCTCTGCAGTAAAAGGACATGGGGCAGGATGAGTCCCCTCGGGTCCTATTTCACAAAATCACCCTGACCTCTGCCCCCTCTGCCCTGGTCAACCCACTAGAGAGCGAGAAAACGTCCCCAGTCCTGTTCCCGATTCCCTCCGCAGCCTCCCTCATCCCTGGCTAATCCACAGAAGTTACCTAACGCCGGGGTATGGCGAGGATTAGTTAATGTTTGTGCAGCTTTTCCGAGATAAAAGCTACGCGAGATCTCAGCATTTATTATTGATGCACCAGTCAAGGAGGCCGTGTGTATGTGGGGGGGAAAATTCCTTCCCGAACCCTGCGGCGATCACTTTACAAGCCAAAGCAAGGGATTGTGTTACAGCCTGGGAGCCCGGAAAACCGGCCTGGACCTTCACCAGCCCAAAAAATAGCCACTCAAACGAGGATAAGTTGGTAGCTCAGAGCACTGCTGGCAGGGTCCTGTCCCGGTGATCCCTGCTCCTGGCAAGGAGCACTCTGACCTTCAGGGATACAAGGAACTGGCAGCCCTGGTGCCAGGCTTCGAGCCGCCCTCCCCAGGAGCTGGACACTGGTGGGTCCGTACGCTCCAGTCCTGCCTGTCCTCTTACCTTCTTGTCCCCTCACCTGCCTGCTCTCCCTCCCAGCCCGTGCCAGGAAGGCAGCGGGATTAGGAAGCAGGCGTTTCCCAGTGCCAAGCCCAGCTTTACTGCCGACCAGCTGCATGACCTTGGGCAGGTCATTCCACCTCCACAGCTCTTCCTCATCACACGTAAAGTCCTTTCCTGCCTGTGACCTGCTGTGCTTCCAAGTGACAATCCCACAGGGCTCTGCACTCGGGTCTTGGTCTCCCCATCCTCACCAGGCAGGGAAGGGTTCAGTATTCCCAGTTTACAGATTGGGAAGACAAGGCCATTCACACCTCCTCTCCACGTTTAAGGTCAGGTCAGGGAGGCAATGGCCGAGCTAAGAATAGTCCCAGGAGTCCAGTCCCAACCAGCTGCTCAGTTAACAGTTAAAATAACACGTCTGACCACTCTTGGGCACAGGATCCATTTTGTGTCTCGACGTGTTATTTTAACCATTTACAGCTAAGCTCAGCTCGGCGAGTGGCCACACTCCCACCAGGACTCACCTCAAGCCCCACGGAGAGGGCACCCTCCCAAATCCTCACCCACCACAGCAGCAGGACCGCCCCCAAACCCCTGCCTTACCCCTTCCACCACAGTGAAACCCTGTGCGTGTCTACAGGCGAGGGAGATGGAGCCCGAGGCGCCGTCGGGGCGCATCCATGAGCCTCGTGATCCGCGTTACACAACCGAGCCCCGGCAACGCGGGCGAGTTACCTGAGCACCGTGACGCTTCCCCTCTTCACGGGCAGGAAGAGAACGGGCTCCGAGACCCTGATGGGCTTGAACTGGAATTTACACCCGAAGCAGAGCGCCGAGTCGCTGAAGAAGGAGACGGACACGATGGGCCTCTCAAAGATATGGATGGGGTCAACGTGGGAGACAATGCAGCCCCCCGGCTGGTAGTCGTTGATGACGGCACTGTTCACAAAGCCCTCGGGGATCACCCGGTGCTCCACCAGCTTCCTGATCACCAGGTCGTGCACCCACTCGGGGATGGCGTCCACCTCCCCCCGCGGGTACAGCCGCTCCTGGCCGGGCCCTCTCCGCTGCAGCTGGGACCCGTAGGTGTAGCCTTCCCCGAAAAAATACTTGTTCCGCAGCGGCGCCCGGTCCACCGTGTGCTCCTTGTAGAGCCCCTTCTCGGCCCGGGACACCACGTCCTCGATGCGCGCCTCGATCTTGGCGCACTCCTCGGCGCTGAACAGGCGAAGCTGGCGGATGCCGCTCTTCACTTTCCGGGCTTCCTCCTCCTCCTTCTGCTCCTCGTAGTCGCTGGGCTCGGAGCCGGAGTCCTCCTGGTGCCGCCGCTTGCGGTCGTAGGGGGGCTCGGGGGGTTCCCGCGGGAGGCCCCCCCCGCCGCCGCCTTTGTGGCCGTCCCGGTAGGGCATCATGGACTTGAGCTTCTCCCGCAGGTCCGTGTAGCCGCTGCCGGCCATGGCTGGTCCGCAGCCCCCGCCTCTATCGATCCCCGCGCTGCAGGCGGCGGCGGGCGGCGGCGGGGGACGCGCGGCTGCTGCTCATGGCACCCGCCGCCCTGCCGGGAGAGAGAGCCCCGGGGCACCGGGGGGTGAGCACGGGGCCGCCGGGACCGCGCCAACCACTCCCCCCCACCCCCGGGGAGATGGGACCCCCTCCCCGCACCGCTGCCGTCCCCTCCCTCCCTGCCGGGGCACACTCACGGCTCGGCCCGGGGCGGGCGCAGACAACGCTGCCGGTGGTGTCGGTGCTCACGCGGCGGCCGGGCCTGGCACATGCCCAGCGGCGGCCCCGGGCGCCCCGCCCGCTCCGGCCGCAGCGGCGCTGCCCATGGCGGGGAAACCGGAGGAGGTCGTTGTGTGTGTGTGTAAGGGAGGGTATCCCGTGCCGTGCCGGGGGAGCAGCGGCGGCGGCGGGCGGGGGAAGGGGAGTGGGAGAGGGGGAATCTGGCGCGGCCCTTCCCGCTACGTCACCAGGAGCCGGCCCGACATCCCGGATCGCCGCGGGGCCGCCCCGCCCCGCCGCGCACGCGCGCGCCCGCCACCGCCCCCCCCGGGCCCCGCCCCCTCGCACGCGCGCACCG
>NW_020884920.1:5130416-5170756 GCF_003945725.1 Corapipo altera | reverse complement strand
TGCGAGTGTGGGGGAACGGGCACCGGGAAAGTGAGGATATAGGGCGGGATGGAGAGGGAACTGGGGCACCGGGATGGGGAAACAGGCACGGGGATGGACGGGGAAAAGGAGGCACAGGGATGGGGAAACGCATGGGAATGGATGGGGAAAATGAGGCATGGGAATGGAAAGCAGGCACAGGGATGGAGAGGGAGGATGAGGCACTGCGATGGGGGAACGGATGAGGAAAATGAGGCACCGGGAGGGGAAACAGACACTGGGATGGACGGGAAAATTAAGGCACTCGGGAGAGGGAAACTGAGGCACGGGGGTCAGCATCCCCCCCCGCGGCAACAAGTGCGGCACAAAACCACGGACAGCGAGTCGTGCCGGGCTCCCGGGCTTGTATAAACCCCGTAACAACAGGAGCTGCGAGCGGGGACGGCGGCACCGGCCGGGCTGGGGACGCCCCGGGGGCACCGCACCCGCTGTGCCCCGCGGCGGGGTCCGGGGTGCCGCGGCGGGCTCAGAGCAGGGTGATCTCGCTGGGCGGCAGCGTCAGCCGCTTCTCCCGGGCGCCCAGCAGCCTCTCCATGTGCACGGCCACCACCCGGCACAGCTCCAGGCCCTGCCAGGGGGACACGCCGGCGGTCAGTGGCCGTGCCACTGCCATGGGACCCCCAGCGGGGCCCCCCCCCCCGGGTGTCCCCAACCTGCTCCAGCTGCAGCTGGGTGATGCCCTGGGCCAGGAGGTCTCCCAGCGTGATCTCCACGTAGGGATAGCTGGATCCGGCCGTCGGCCGCTGCGTCCGCGTGGACTGGATCTCGTTCAGCGAGAACTTGGCGATGGGTTCCTGGTGGGAACAGGGGGAGTGGCCCCGTGAACCCCACCGAGGGGAGCGGGGACCTCAGGTTGGACAGAGCTTGGACCTCAGGTTGGACAGAGCTTGGAGCAACCTGGTCTAGTAGGAGATGCCCCTGGAACTGGATGAGCTTTAAGGTTCCTTCCAACCCAAACCATTCCATGATCCCACATGTCCCACACAGCCCCCCACCTACGTGGGTCTCCTTGCTGAGGAAGTTGAGGCCGTTCTGGTTGACGGCCAGGATGCAGGGCGAGACGATGGCGTTGTTGCTGCAGCTCTGGATGTAGAAGAAGGATGAGCCAAACATGGGGTAGGCACTCAGCAACCCTGTGGGGTGGAGGATGGGGTCTCAGTGCCCACTGCCACCCACTCCTGCCAGGTCCCCAGGGTGGACTGCACCCACAGGTTCCCTGCCAAGGGCTCAGCCAGCTCCATGCCTGACAGGAGCTGATTTGGTTCCCGGAGCCTTGCACTGCTTCAGGCTCTGGACCCTGGAGCAGCTAAGGGAAACTGGGGCCTGGGAGCAGCCTGTCCCGTTCTGCCAATGCATCCTGCCCTCCATGTGCAGCACCTCAGGCTCCACACAGGGAGCTCCCTGTCCCAGAGTCCCTGCAGAGGAGCCACCAGCAGAATTCCACCCCTATCATCATCATCACCCTCCAGGCAGGATGATGCTTCCCATACCCATCACCTCCTGGGCAATTCCCATCCCCAACAGCCTTGTATCTCCAGCAGGACTGTGTCTCAAGCAGCACTGCATCCTCATTAGCACTGTGTCCTCATTAGCATTGCATCCCCTCAACATCCTCTCCCTATCTGTGTCACCTCCCTGTCCCCATCCCTGTCCCCTCACCCAGGAACTGTGCCCTGGCCTGGTGGGCGCTGAGGGCCTTGGCTTGCTGGACGTGCTGGGTCACCATCTGCAGCCAGGACTGGGGCTTCAGCAGGCAGAAGAGCTGTGGGGGGACGTAGTCCTGCATCTCCCGCCTGCGGGGAGCCCGAGGTCAGGGCCAGCACTGGCCAGTGGGTCCCAAACCCCACGGGATGCGTGTTTTTCCCCCCACAATGCCCCATCCCTGGCCGTACGCAGTGGGGAGGTGGTGGTGGTCCTTGGCTCGGTGCTGGAGGGCAGCCAGCTTGGCCACGTGTGGGAAGTGCTGCTCTCCCGGCCTCGAGGGTGGCAGGACGGTGAACAGCCCCTTGAGGTAGTCAGGGAGCACCTGGTGGGGGGAAACAGGGCACAGGGACACGGCTTGGGGACAGGGCACGCTCTGGGGGGGACAGGGAGGTGGCCCTGTGGGAGGCTGATGGGGTGGCCCGACCTGGTTGTAGTGGACGGTGACGTAGAGCTCGTTGTCGAACTTGAGGGGCTGGCTCCAGACCACGCGGCGGCACCAGAAGGTGTAGCTGGTGTCCCGGCGCTCCGTCTCAGCAGCCACATCCAGGACATATTCCCGGCGGGTCAGTGGCCGCACACTCTGCCCTGTGCCACCCGAGAGCCTGAGCGTGGCCACCACACCACGAGCATGGCCACCCCATCCTGTCCCATCCCATTCCTGCCAGCCCCTCACCTCTGTTGGTCACCACGAAGAGGATGTACTCCTCCAAAGCCTCTGGATGCTGCAGCCCCATCTCACAGCACAGCTCCTCGATCACATCCAGAGCCACCTGGGCACAGGGACAGGTGGCTGGGGCACTGCCACGTCCCCCTGTTGTGCTCCAGGCCACCAAGATGTCCTGCATTGAGGCTCATCCCGTGCGGCTGCCCAGGGAAGGGATCTGCCTTTCCCAGTGAACAAAGTCCCACAGCGGGAACAGCTGAGGAGCGCAGCCCCCCCACATCTGCACCCTCTGAGGGGTCACCACAGTCCTGGGGTGCACGGAGCCTCCTGCCCCTCTGACTCACCGAGCACGTCTTGATCTTGAGGTGCCTCTCGATGCCACCGGGCAGGAGGAAGAGCTGCCGCTTGGCGCTGCGTCCGGCCTGCACGGGAGGACTCGTTGGGGTGCAGGGGGGCCCTTTGCACAGCAAGACCCCAGAGGACACTCCAGCTATCCCACAGGACCATCCCATTGGGATCATCCTATCTCTTGCCCATCCTGCCTTTGTGAGCCAACACACCTCCAGCTCTGTGTCCACAGAGCTGCATCCCCACTGAGGACCCCTGCAAGCTCAGGGCACCCCCAAAGCAGTGAAGAGCAGACCCCAAAAAGGACTGTGTTCTTTTGGGAAGATCCCAAAAAAGGATCAGCTCAGTTCCAGAGCAGTGTCTGGGCAAAATCCCAAGCCCACGGAGGGATCCCGAGACTATGCAGGTATCCAGAACTTCTAGGGGGCACCTCAAGTTGATACCAGCCCTGCCCCACATTCCACAGGCACCCACAAGCCCCCAGCCTCACCACCATGGCCTTGAGCTCCATGCTGCTGGGGAAGATGCTGCGGCCGCCGAACTGCAGGGTTTTCCGCAGGTTCTGCTCGCAGGCTTTGGCGATGCCTGGCAGGAACAGGGACTGGGATGAAGGACGGGGCTGAGCCACCACTCCTGAGCCCTGTGACATCCCAGGGTGTCCTTCCCCACCATGCACCCAGCACCCTGGGGCGTGCACAGCCCCTACCATGGAAGGGCAGCTCCGGGTGCCTGCTAGCGTCCTGCAGGAAGGCCAGGAGAAAGGGCCGGAGCACCTCGGAGCACTTGTAGTAGGCAGCGAGGATGTAGAGCAGCCTCCAGCCCTTCTGGCAGCTGTCCCTGTGGGAAGAGCCAGGGCTAAACCACTGAGCAGGGTGAGGGTGCCCACGGTGGCACCCATCACCCTGGGGATGGGGTCCCCAGGTCTCCTCCAACGCTGTGGCAGCTCAGCCCAGCCAGGGACACAAGTGTCCCCAGTGCCAGCCTCTGCTGTCCCAGCTGGGTGTAGGGACTCACGTCTTGGAGCTGGTGTTGTTGGTGATCTGCTTGATGATCTGGCAATACACCTCATCCCGCAGGACCTCGTGCTCCGCGCAGAGCTGGGGACAGGCATAGCTGCCACTCCCTGCCCAGGCCACCCCCAGGACTCACTGCCCCGGTGGTGGATTTACCTTGAGGATGGTGCAGACAGCGTCCAGCTCCGTCTGCCCCCGCAGAGGGTGGTCGCCCATGAACTTCATCACAGCTGGGGATAACAAAGCCACACAGTGACACAGCTCAGTGCATCCCCAGGGACACACTCCCCTGGGTGGGCACGTTCCAAGCACATGGGGCAGTGGGACCAGAGGACCTAAGTCCCACAGGCCACTCCATCTGCCCGTCCTGGTCCTACCCCCACAGCCCTCAAAGGATGGGCTGGGAATGGCCAGGGGACAGGGGGACATGATGCTCATGTCCCTGCCTACCTTGGAAAGCCTCAGCAGCCAGTTTGTTGATGCCACCATCCACAAATTCGATGAGTGACTCCTGAATGGGGATCTGGAGTGGGGGGAGAGGGTCAGCTCCCGGGAGCAGCCAGAGGGATGCTGAAGTGCCATTCAGGGAGCTCCCCCTGGGATCTTGGTGGGACCTGCAGGTGACAGCAGGGCAGGGGTACCCCAGGCTCCCCGCTTCCCTGTACCTTGGTGAACGTCAGCATCTCCAGCACACTGGGCACATCCCTCCTGGCCTTTGTCCCACAGGAATCCCTGGGACAGAAGTTCAAGGGAGCAGGTGGGCACAGGTGTCCCCACCACGGCGTGTCCCTGTCCCACCGCCGGACACTCACATGGTCCCATGTCGTGCCGCACGGAAATGCCGCTGGGCAAAGGCCAGCATGGGGCAGGTCCCTGTGACATCCCTGAGCTGCTCGACACCGTCTCCCTCCAGACCCTCCGCAAAGGTGGCACTGGCCGGGGACACCTGCGGAGCAGGGCAGTGGGCACCGGGCACAGCCAGCACCGTGTGGCAGCCCCAGCCCAGAACCCACCTCGGCCTTCCGGTCCAGCTCCTGGGCGGCAGCAGTGGAGGCCACGGCCACGGCCACGGCCGCCGAAGCTGCCACCCTGCCCTGCTTGTCCCTGGGCTCCTCCTTCCTCTCCGCAGGCAAATGGACAAAGTCAGGCGCTGCGACGGGCTGGACATATTCGGCAGGGAAGAGCCCTGGCCTGCCATGGATGGCCCCGAACTTCCACCCTGCAGCAGGCAGATGGTGGGGATGGCCCCAGGCTGACAGCCCAGGTGGACACCCCCAAAAAATCTCTGTTTGCTTCCTCCTGCCTTTGCATTCCCAGCCTTTTCCAGGGGTCTGGCCACAGATTTTGGCTGGAAGCAGCTGCAGTTCAGCAGCATTTGAGGTAAAGGCAGGGAAGAGGGGCCACAAAGCCCGTCACCTGCAGGGACATGGGCAGCACCCGGTGCCACCCAGTGTGGGACCCACAGGGGAGCATCCCCCTGCATTGGGTCGGTGCCGAAAAGATCCCAAACCATCCTGCTGAGGATCCTGCCCTAGCCCCCAGCCCCAGGAAGGGACACACCTCAGGGCACACCAGGGACACACATGGGGCAGCGTGGCACTCACCGAAGTCCTGGGTGCCTGTCTTCAGCTCCTCCAGGTACATCACCTTCTTGCGGACCACACAGCCATAGTAGTAGTCTGACACCATGGGGACAGAGGGTGTCACGGTGCAAGACAAGTACATGGCCACCTCTGGGGCAGGTGAAGCCATCAGTTCTGCCATCCCCGTGAGGGTGTTTGACTGTGGGGGGCTGTGTGGAGGCCTCTCACCTCTCTCAGGATGCTCCAGCGACTGGAGGTGGATGATGTCCCCTTTGTGGAAGCTGAGCTGTCCCCCATCCTCTGGGCTGTAGTTCCTGACAGCCACCACATACTGGGAGTCCTGGGCACAGCAGGGGCTGGCACAGCCATTGCGCACAGGGACACCCACACCCCACCCAGCACAGGGGCTTCGAGCACCCACAGCCCCAGGACCACCCCAGGGTGTCCCCCCCAATTCCATGCATGGTCTTATTCAGAGGATGCCCTCCGCTGCCCACCCCAGCCCTCCGAGTGCGGGCACACGGGTAGGGTCTGACCCCCAGGACATGCCCCCCCTCACCCTAGACCCAGGGCACCCCCCACCTTCCTGAGCTCTGTGATGAAGTGGTCGACCATGACCTTGACCTGGGGGGCTTTGGGGGAGAAGAGGATGAGCTTCTCGCTGCGCAGGTTGAACTCCAGCATGTTCCTGGATGGGGTGGTCACGAAGAGCACGTCGGCGTAGCTGGGGCAGGGCGAGGGGAGGCTGAAACACCCGGCACCCATGGCACCCATCCCACCCCGGCCTCCCACGCTCCTCACCCCCACCTGTACGCCCGCAGCACCCGCAGCTGCTCCCCGGGGACGTTGGTGCCCTTCACCAGCCGCAACAGCTTGATGCCGGCGTGGGACACGGCCAGGATCTGCACACCCGTCCCCACACTGCCCTGTGGGCCAGGACAGTGCCTCAGCTGGGGGCACGGGGCCGTGGTGGCCCCCATGCTGACCTGCCCCACAGCCAGATCCTCACCGTGGCAGGGAAGAGACGGGAGAAATACACCTCACAGCCATCCCGGGCCGCAGCGACGATCTCCCTCTTGACGCTCTCGGTGGCCACAGGGCTGAAGGAGTCCAGCTTGTTTTCAGCTGTGGGGAGAGGGAAATACCTCTTGGTGAACATCCTCCCTCTCTGGAAAGTATTCAGGCATGGTTCCCAGCAGAAGCAGGGATGATCATAGCCTTCCCACGCCTGGAAAGAACATGATGGAGAGACCCATGTCCCCCTGGGCAACTGGCTGAGACCTGACAGAACTCATGACATTATGGAGCACTAGGTTACCAGGGGGTCATTGCATTTGGAGGCAAAACTACCCCAGCCAGTCATGGCCCCAGGAGATGAGGCTAGGCACCAGAGAGGCTGCGTTTGAGCCCCCCAGGTGTGTGAGCCCCCCCAGGCAGGGAGCAGCAGGACACGGGGATGTGGTTGAGGGTTACCAAAGAGGGATTTCAAATGGAGCCGCTCCTCCTGGCTGATCCGGATGCAGGTGTCAGACAGCACGTCGTTGAAGATCTGGGGAAGGGGGTGAGGAGCAGTGAGGTCGTGCCAGGGAGCGTGGTGGGACCCCAGCCCCTCTGCCCTGCCCGCTCCCCATGGCTTGGGGCAGCTCCTACATGGCAGCTCAGCAGGGGAAGATGGGACCCCCAGGGGGGCTTAGGAGCCAGCTTGGTGCCTCACCTGCCTGAAGATGAGGTCGAGCAGCAGTGGGTTGTTGATGCTGTCCTTAGGGTAGAAAACCTGTCAGGAGAGAGAACAGGGCTTGGTGAAAAGCCCCCTTTATCCCTGTAGCACCTTGGCACCAGCCTGCCCCTGAGTGTCCCCATAAATCAGTACCTCCTTCCGGATGAATATTTTCCAGGGCACGTTGTGGTAGGTGTAGAAGTCCTCACTGCAGCTCCGGTGCAGCTGGGTCTGGACTTGCTGTGCCTCAGATGGGAGCTCCCGAGAGACAGAGACTGTGAAGGGACAGAAAGCTCTGCAGGAAGGCCCCTCCACCCAGGGAAACTGAGGCACGAGGAGCAGTTGTCAGGTTGAGCCGGACACAGTGGCTATTCCATGAGGGTGCTGTGGAGCTGGACTAGCACCAGGCTGCATAAGGCATCACCCAGTGCCACTGGGAGGATGAGGTGCCCCACTCCACCCTGGCCCCCCCAGTGCCACAGCTCTGCCCAGCAATACCTGGGGGCCGGGTGGCCGCTGGACGCCCCGTGGGTGCTCTTAGCTGGTACCTGGCACTGGGCACCGGCTTCACCGTGGCCACCACCTCCTTGGGCCCCTGTGAGGCACAGAGGGGCTGTGGTCAGGGCCAGTGACACCCCCAGCCTAGTTGGGGGGACGTGGGGGCGGCCACATCCCTACCACAGCCGTTGGCACCGGGGCTGCCGAGAGCTGTTCCTTCAGGATCTGCATGGCTTCCTCGTGGGGGTCCACCTTCTTCCCAAAAAGCTTACTGCAGAGACAGCATCCTACATTGCCTATACCTGGAATCACCTGCATCCTGGCATCACTTGTACCTGGTATCACCAGCATGCTGGAATTACCTGTACCCCAGCATCACCTGTACCTGGCATCAGCTGCACCCCATCGTTCCCTGCACCCCACCATTCCCTACACCCTGGCATCAGGGCCAGCACATGGACTCGCCCATGTGCCCATGGCTTGGCTGGGGACCTGAGTGGGTACCTGGGGGCCTGGGAGCTGCGCAGGGCTGGCTGGCACTGCCGGATGATGTTCCGGATGTCGTGTGTGGGCCGTGGGAAATGCTCCGAGTTGAGCCGGGAATGCCGCACCAGCTCTCCCGGCCACCGCCGCCCCATGGCTGCTGCGGGATCAAGAATGGCTCGGGGGGGGGCTGGACACTGCCCCCACACCTGGGCCCTGGCTCGGTGCCGCGGGGCCCCGTGGCCACCCCACTGCACCAGGACCCCTTACCGGCTTTCTGCGAGTAGGGCCGGGGCTGGGGGGTGCAAGGTGGTGTCCCCTCCTCTGCTCTGCCCTGCAAGGGACACTGTGCCATCAGCACCCAGCACCCCCAGCTGCACCCATCCCCAGGGGCTGCCCAAGGGAGCTGCCCTGAAGCGGAGGAGGGGCTTGACCCCTTCCAGCCCCCCAGCACTGACCAGGAGTCCAGGTGGCTGGTTGGCATCTGGCCGGCTCTGCGGGGACAGGGCTGGCTCTGTGCCTGCGACGACAAAGAGGAGAGATCAGCTGTGAGGTCCTGAGTGCAGGCATGTCCCCCCCACCAGGGACCAGGCTGGGAAACTGAGGCAGGGAGCTGGGGTGGGATGTGGGAGTGCTTGGGGCGCTCACCCCTCGGCTGACGCATCTCCGCAGGAACAGGGGGTCCACTCCGATTGGCATCACTGCCACTGTCCCCCCCTCCCACGCCACCTCCTCCCTTCATCCTCTGTGAGAGGATGGCCGGCTTCTCCAGCTCCTGGAGGGGCAGGAATCAGGGTAAGGTGGCCAAGCCACCTGCACCCCAAAATACCTCGGGCAGGGGGATGCCCCTCTCACCCCATTGCCGTAGGAGAGCACTGGATCGAAGAGGCTGTCCAGGTACCGGTCCAGACCCTTCTGGCTGCGTGGCTCCCCAAATTCCCCATCTGCAGGGGAACAAGGAGTGATGAGCAGCCAGCAGCAGAGCTCCACCAGCATGGCAGAGCTTCACCACAGCACCAGGACCAGGGGGAGGATGTCCTACCATGGGGGTGGTACATCTCTGTGGAGGGCAGCGTGGGGGCTTTCACAGCTGGAGGAGGAGGCACCTCATCCAAATCCAACCCATGTCCCAGCACCCTGTAGAGAGGGAGGATGTGCTCACCGAGCACCTACTAGGTGCCAGATCCCCTCCTCCAGGAGCCCACCCACCCCTATCCAGCACCCATCCAGCCTCGTGCCAGGGTTCATCCAACCAGCCCCACAGCGGGCAACCCGTCCCTGCCCAGGTACCTACACCCGGCTGTCCCTGCCGAGGCTCTCAGTCCCATCCCATGCGATGAGGAAGCAGGATTTCTGTCTGGGGAAGCCCCGGAGCAGCTCGAGGTCGGAGATGAGGTCCAGGACATAGTCATGGCCAGCCAGCTCGGCCCACTGGGCACCCACCTTCATGGCCACGGACCAGCCACGCCAGCCCTCTGCCAGCCCCCTGCCAACAGCCAGATGCTGGGGATGGGGATGGGCACAGGCTACCAGCAGTGCCCCAGCTTTTTAGGGACACTCTGCCCACAAGCTGGGCATCCCAGCTCCCCGATCTTGGTGATATCCAAGACAGCCCTGGGGTGACACCGTGGATGCCAAGCCAGTGCCTACCTGTGCTTCAGGACATCCCCTGCCAGGTCCTCACCCGTGCTCCAGGAGTGGATGGGGCAGGAGAACTGGTCACCTGGGGAGGGATGGGCGGTGAGCTGGTCCCACCGGTCCCCTCCTGCCCGTGAGGGTGGTCACCCTGTGACCGCCCCTCGCCACCACCATGCCCGGTGCTGTGCCAGCCGCACCGTTGAAGCAGTGCAGGTCAAGGGCCATGCTGGCCTGCTGCCGGTTTGCCGTCCACTCCAGCAGCGAGGGCGGGAAGGTGCGGGCGGCTGCCGTGCCCAGCTGGGACTGGGCCATGGCATGCATCAGCTTGCGCTGGCACACTGGCTTGTAGCCAGCAAAGGCATAGTCAGAGACAAACCTGTGGGGAAGGGACGGTGCTGCAGGAGGGACCTGGGTGGCACCCCAGGCACGTGTGCCAGGTTGGCACAGGACCACAGGTCCTGGTTGGACCTAGGCAGTGTCCTCAGGCACAGGTGCCAGGAGAGTGCCCTGAAGAGCCACAGCAATGTCCCCAGGCATGAATGCCAGCCTGTCCCAGAGGGTCCCAGCCATCCCTGCTCCCCATCCCCATCCCCATGCCCATTCTCGGCTCACTTGAGCAGGTACTTGTCGAAGGTGGTGGACGGGGGGAAGGCACTGAGGCAGGTGGCCAACAGCAGCCAGCCCCGCTCCTCGTTGTTGACGTTGGTGTTCCGCCAGACCTGGTTGGCAGCTTGTGCCAGGAGCTCATCCCGCAGCCCTGGCACCGACAGCCCCTTCTGCACGATGTAGTTGCCGAAGAGGGTCTCCTGTAGGCCGCCCAGCCCCGGGTCCCCCATGAACCGCAGGATCTGCCATGGGGACAGCCAGGTACTCCCTCTGGCCCCAGGCAGGGAGCAGGCAGGGGATCACAGTGATGGATCCTGTGCCATCCCACCTACCAGCTGGAAGATGCTGAGTGCCTCGTGGCACAGCTCCTCGTCCAGCCAGGTGAGGGGGGCCTTCAGCGGGGCCGTCAGCATCCCGAACGCCGGTTCCTGCGGCAACACCCGCACCCGTGGCTACCTGGGAACAGCCTCAGGCCACGAGGGGCCGGCCCCAGGGTGCTGAGCGTGGTGCTGATGCTGGATGGGGACTATGGGGCTGCCAAAGGGCTGGGCACAGGATGGGGCTGGCAGCCTGTCAGGAACGGGGAAGGGATGGGCTCAAGCTGTGCTGGCAGCACCAGAGATGGGTGATGAGGCTCTGGCACAGGTTGCCCAGAGAAGCTGTGGCTGCCCTATCCCTGGAAGTGTTCAAGGCCAGGTTGGACAGGGTTTGGAGCAACCTGGGATAGTGGAAGGTGTCCCTGCCCATGGCAAGAGGTTGGAACGAGATGGGCTTTAACATCCCTTAGAACCCAAACCAGTCAATGATTCTATGCCAGCAGTTTGTTGAGGCTGAGAGGAGGATCCAGCATCAGCCCTGGTGCTACCACTCAGGATGCCGGGGACAGGGAAACACAGGGTAAAAATAGAGGGCAAAGAGGAGGAATGGGGCAAAGTGGCCAGGGATGGGGCCGGGGTCCCGGGAGCAAAGCGACCTGGTCTCCCGCCCCAGCGTTCCGGATCTGCCCCGCGTCGGGCGTCCAGGAGGGCTCAGCGGGTCTCTCTCCGATAGCCTCAGCATGGTCCCCCCGGCCTCTGGAGATGACAGGAACCCACGGGGAGGGAGGGAGGTGGCAGCCAGCTCACCACAGTACCACAACCACCCCGGATCCAGCCTCTCTTGCTCCCCGTGGTGTCCCTGGGGCCAAAGCTGGGGCACAGCCCGGTGGGATGGTGTGGGGAACCGCCGCAGGGACCCTGATTCTAAACGCTCAGCCACAACCGGGGTGCCGGGGACCCCCCAAAAGCTGTCTGGACAGGCTCCCCACTGCTGGGCCACGGCATCCACCTTACCTGGAAGTGGCCCCGCACGTACTTGGCCATGGGGTAGTCGTTGATGTCGAGCGGGAGGGTGAGCTTGGAGTCAGGCTGCAGTGCTGGCGGTGGCACCAGGACCACGCAGCCGGTGTTCACCTCCTGGGCGGCTGTGGCACAGCGGGCAGCTATGGCACAGCCAGGGGGATGGGGGAAAGGGGCTGGGGGCGATGGCACTGCAGGACCCGCTCACCTGCAGCGGCCTCCAGCAGTCCCATCAGCTCGGCCGGGATCTCCAGGTGGGTGACATCCACCACCTCCCTCCGTGTCAGCTCCTACCACCACAGCACAGGGATGTGCCCACTCACCACACTGCTCCCTGTGCCAGCACCCATGGGTGCCTCAGCAGGCGAGCACATGGCAAGGACAAGGGCACAGCAACACATGCTGAGCGCCTGTTACCTCCTTCATCCTCTCCTTCTCCTCCTCAGCCCGCCGGCGAGCATCCTCCTTCCTCTGCAAGCAGAGCAGCCATTCTGAGTCTCACCGGGAGGGAGGGAGACCCAGAGGCAGCAGGAACTTGGGGGGTGCCACTGCCTCCCCAAATGTCACCAGGTTTTCATCCCAAGGAGGTACCATCAGTGCCCCATGGGACATGGAGGAGGTGGTAGTATGGGGCCTGGAGGAGCTCAAGGTTTGGGGGGGCTTTCTTCAGACCCACCACTGAACATGCAGCAGGGTGGGAGTAGGTGCCCAGGACACCCCTGGAATGTGCCAGCCCCCACCTCACCTTGAGGTACCGCCGGCGGTTCACGTAGATATGCACCAGCGACCTGAACTTGATGAGCGTGTGCCGCATGCGCCGGTACCGCTGCCTGCGGGAGAGCACCCATCACCCTCTGCCACCCATCACCCTCTGCCACCCACCAGAGCCCCCCTGACATCCCCCAGGACCCCCACCTGGCCAGGTATCCCCGTGCCCGGGTCTGCAGGAGGACGATCTTGCGGCGGAGGGAGCGGAAGCGCCGCTTGATGAAGAAGGTGCGAGCGTAGCGCTGGAGCGTGAGCGCGGCCAGGTGATGGGCACGGGCTCGCTTGCTCTCCAGTACCTGATACAGCTGCTCCTTAAGGAAGAGCTGGGAGCAGGGATGATGCCATGAGCCTCCTGCGTTGGCCACCACCCCCAGGGCACCACCAGAGCCAAAACCCCTCCCAGGGCAGTACCTTGGTGACGCCAACGTAGTACATGCCGGGGTTAACGGTGCAGAGATTCCTCAGCATCTCCACGCAGTTGGCTCCATTGGGAATGATGTTGGACCACATGTCGACGAGGCAGCGGTACCTGGGTGAGCCCATGACACTGTGACCCTGCCGGGACCCCAGCACGGACCCTCCCTGCGGTGACGAGCACCGTGCTTGGAGATGCAGCTTCTCCCGGAGCTGTGCATCAAAGTGAGGGGCTCCCAGCTCCCACTGTGGGGGAACCCCGGCCCAAACACTGCCCCCCAGAACACCCACAAGCTCTGTGGTCTCCTCTCACTGGACCATATGGCAGTACCCCACCCACAGCCCCAGGGCACCTGTCGATGAAGACGAGGAAGGGGATGCGGATGGGGAAGCCCTCCTTGCGGATGCGGATGGTCTCCAGGATGCCCGAGTAGCGCAGCTGGCTGCTGACCACGTCAGCCTCGAAGAGCCCTGGCTCCTGGGGAGGGAATGGGGAGAAACCTCAGTGGCTGCTTGGGCAAACCCCTGCTCAGTGTGTTCCCACCATGCTCCCAGTGCCAGCGGGGCAGGCAGCACTGGCATCACTGCAGGCTGGAAAGCCTTGGCTGTCACCTTCTTGTTGTTGGGTTTGAGGCAGCGCACGAAGAAGGGGTTGCACCTGCAACAGAGAGACCCCATTAGCCATGGAGGACAGAGGACAAAGCCAGCCCGGCCACCTCGGGCTCATGTTCCACTGTCACCCTGTCCCCACCAGCCCAGTGCATGGCCTGGCTGCCCACTCTGACCTCTCCATCCTCTCCACCAGCTCCAGGAGCGACTGCTGGAAGCGGGCGGCCACAGTGGGAGCCTTGTACCGCCGTGTCCTGGTGCTGCTCCTCCGGATGAGGCTCCTCTGCCGGGCCAACACCTGGGCGTGGCCAAAGAAGAGGTTGGCCACCACCTTGGGGAGATGGGAAGGGTTAGTGAGGAGGAAGATGGCTGGGATGGTGCAGCTCCGCTGTCTCCTCTTCCCAGCCCAGCCACTGCCTTTTTGCCCAGCTCTAAGCAAGCTGCATCCCCTATTTGTGGCTGGATTCCCTGGATAGGGATGAGGATGAGGATATGGATTAGGATACAAAGCATAAGAGCAGCCAATGTGCCCATTTGTGTCAAATGCTTGAGGGGTCAAAGCCCAGAGGACCCCACGAAAGGAAGGCACAGGGTGGAGCCAGAGGCATTTTCTGCTTCAGGTCCCCCTTGGCTTCACTGGTCATGGGGACACAGACTTGGGGACATGAAAAGGGATGTATGGCCACCAGCACCCTGTGTCACCACCAAACCAGGCTCAGGCAGGGCCCTACCTTGGTCTTGCTGCTGATGAACAGGTCCAGCACATCCTGACGGACCTGGTCATAGTTTTTATCCAAAAATTTGTGAACCTGGCAAAGAGCAAAACCTCATGGTGAGGAGCCTGGTGGCATGAAGGGGTGAGGTGAGGAGCTCCAGGCTGGGATGGGGAGTCCCAGCCAGACCCCCCCTGTGCTGCACCTCCCTGCTTGGTGCAGGATCAACCTCCTGCTTAACACCCCAGCTGGGCATGCCCCTGCCACACACCTGGTAGGTCACCTTCCCTGCATAGTGCTTGATGGTGAACTCAGGCAGTGGCATCTTGGGCTTCGTGTAGAGCGGGTTTGTCCCATGGTGGTAGTGACACTTCTGGAGGAACGTGTGGTCGGTGGCCTGGGGAGGGACACAGCTTGGGCAGTTCAGCAGCAGGTTGGAGCTTTAAGGTGCCTTCCAACCCAAACCATTCTGGGATTCTATGATGATTCTATGATTCTTGGGGCTTATGCAGTCCAGAGAAACCCAGAGGATCTCCCAGGTTGTCCAGGACAGCACAGGAGAAGAGCACCCCTGGGTCACAGTGATTCCATAACCACAGTGATCACCCAGTGCTGCTGTTTCATTACCAGGCACCCCTCACCTGGGGGAAGCAGCTCTGGTCATCCAGGATCCGGAGGATGCCGTAGGGCTTCTGGGAGATGAGGTCGATGCAGGGCTGGTTGTCGCTGAAGGGGATCTCCTTCCACTCAATCTGCTCCCGGAGATACTCCTCCTATGGGAGCAGATGCAGGTCACACCTGAGCTCTCTCCCCTGGCACGGGGGCAGAGCCTGGCACAGCCCACTGACCCACCTGCTCCTCCTGGAAGACGATCTTGTTGAAGAAGAACTGCAGGTACTCGTTGGCGTAGTTGATGCACAGCTGCTCGAAGCTGTTGAAGTTGAGGTCCTGCGAGAAGGAAGGTCTGTTGAGCCTGAGACTCCAGGAGGATGGAGCCAGGATGGAGGTGGGATGGATCCTGCTCACCTCAAAGCCGTAGATGTCCAGGATGGCAATGGAGAGGGCCTCCTGCCGTGGGTACACCAGCTTGTTGATGCGGTCTGTGAGCCAGCCAAAGAGCAGGGAGTAGAGGGTCTTGGCAATGGCATCCCTGGGAAGGAGAAGAGCGATGGAGCTCTGGAATGTCATGGCATGGCACTGTGTACATCCCCACTGCCATGGCCAGCACCCATCACAGCACAGGGCAGCCCTTAGGGCTGGAGTTTTAATCACTGGAGAGCCTAATCCACACTGGGGGACCTGACCACCTCTTTTCCCAGCTGGCATTTCACCTCCCACCCCATTCCTGAGGGTCAATCCCCCTGTGTCTCCCCAGGAGCACAGCCCCCCTTCCCTCTACCTGGCATCCACGGCGCTTTCAACAGTGAGAGGGGTAAAAATCTTCTCCCGCAGCGTTTCCTGGTTGGGAAACAGCGTGATGGAGTTTTAGCAACACCAGCCACGGTCTCCAGGGACCAGAGACTCCCCTTCCTGCCTGTGCCCCCCTGCACTCACCGTCACCTTGAAGGTGATGGCTTTCTGCAGGCCCTCGGGGGACACCTGCAGCAGCTCAGCCACCGTCCGGATCTCCGTGGCACTCACCACCGTGGCCACCTCCTGGCAGTCGGTCTGCGGGACACAGGGACGTGGTGGGACGTGGTGACCCCCCCACATACCTGCCACATCCCGAACCACGCCCGAGGAGCACATCTTGGCTCCCTGCAGGGTACCTCGTATTTCTCAAAGTAGACGTTTCCCAGGTGGAGGACGGAGGAGAGGATGCGGAAGATGCTGTTCTGCTCGTCCACGCTGAAGCTCAGCACCTCCATGGTGTTGAGCAGCCGGCGGAAATCCTCCGCGTCGTCCTTGCCGGGAATCTCGCAGTTCCCACCCTGGCACAACCCACTCAGTCCATCAGTGGCTCTCAGTGGGGGGAAGAGGGACCAGCAACCAGCGTGGGGGGATCACCCTGCCCTGAGCACCCTCCCCACCCACACACTGAGGACTCAAGGACCCACCAGCGCCCCGAGGCTGGGCAGCCCCCCAAAAATCAGGCAGTGTGGGGGGGCTGGGGAGGGGCACACTACCTGGTTCAGGTAGTAGTAGGTCTCGGCACCCTGCAGGCAGTACCGCTGGCGCTGCTGGGCGGGCAGCCCTGCCAGCATCTCGTAGAAGATGTGGTAGTTGCGCTCACTCTTGGCCTGGGGAGCAGAGGACAGAGCTGAAGAGGGGGAGGCAGAGGGGGCAGAGTGTGGGGCAGAGCCCAGGACCCCCTTGCCACACACCTGGAAGACTACACGGGACTTCTCCAGCAGGTACTGCGAGGTTATGGCACCGCAGATCAAGCCGCTGCAGGGGGGAGAGCAGGCACCCGCTGCAGCCTCAGTGTGGGCAGGGGCTGGGACCCCCCTGAGGTACCCACCCATGCCCTGATGATCCCCCCAGCACACAGGGGGTCAGTGGGGGTGGAACATGGGGACAGGGATGGAGACTGGGAGTGGTCGGGGTTCCAGCCCAGGGCACAGCGTCCCTGCCCCTACCCCAGGGACAGTCACCTGTCCTCAGGTGTTATCACCTTTCCAGCTCATGGTTTGTCCCCAAAAGCATCCCCATGTTTCCCCCCAGAGCCAAGGGTCAGCCTGGCAGCGGGGTGAGGGGCTGAGCTGGGCACTCCCAGGGCAGGGGGACACAGGGGGGAAACAGCCACACACAGGTGTTGCTCAGCATTACTTACTCTTCCAGAAAGATTTCCACAAATTTCCCAAACCTGCTGGAATTGTCATTCCTCACGGTTTTGGCGTTGCCGAAGGATTCCAGCAAGGGGGTCGCCTCCAGGATCTGTTGTGGTGATGAGGAGAGCTGGGGGGTCATCCTGGGCACTTGACACACCACGGGCTGTTCCCATGGTGGGGGCAACCCCCTTGTCACCCCCTGCCACACTCCCTGCCACCCCTGCCCCATGCAGACACCCATGGGTGCCCAAATTCGAGGTGTGCACCACAGCCAGGTTAAATGAGGATGTGGTAGAGCACAAGGACCCCATCAACATGCATGCACCAAGCTCCTCCTGTCCCTCCCACCATCCCCCTGCAGCTGGGGTGACATGGCCAAGATGCCATCACGATCTCCATCCCCTTGAACTGTCCCAGCTCAAGTGTCCCCCCCGGTACCTCTATCTGCCGTGGTCCATGTGGAAGCGTGGGGACAAGGAGAGAGCAGCCAAGCCATGAGCAGGGGTGGAGGAGAGCACAGGGAGAAGAGGACAGGGACATAGGGACATAGATATACGGGGATGGGGGTGTCCCCAGGGCAGCAGCCTACCTGCGGGGCAGTGCTGCGTTTCTGGCTGACGGCTGCCAGGTAGCGCAGGATCAGCTTGGTGGCTTCGGTCTTCCCTGACCCACTCTCCCCACTGAAATATAGAGTGGGAGCATGGTTGGGGTCATCCCCAGCCAAGCAGGGAGTACCCACCCTAAACCTTCCTCAAAACCCCAGCACCCCACCCCCAGCAGCACCACCTCAGCAATTAGGGCAGTGCTGATTAGGGGTCATGTCCCACCTGATGATGATACACTGGTTGTGTTTGGCATCCATCACTTTGGAGTAGGCGACGTTTGCGATGGCAAAGAGGTGCCTGTGGTGGGGGGAAGCAGAAGAGGGAGGGGATGTGGTGTCTCAGTGCCCCAGCACAAGGACCCCAAATGTACCCCAAGCACCCCCATGCATGGACACACATGGTCCAGCACCCAGCACCCAAGGGTCCCCAGGGGCTTGGGACCACCCAGGGCTGCTGTGGGAGCCAGAGGAGGGTGACAGCAGGTAAGAGTGCCCCCATCCCTACAGGATATTTGGGGCCACCCTGGTACTCACGGTGGGTTCTCCCCCAGGGCTCTGCCTTCGTACTGCAGCACCTGCTCCGTCCCATAGATGTTGTAGAGCCGGTACGGGTTCACTGACACCAGGATGCTGCCGATGTAGGTCTGCCAGAGAGGGAGGTTTGAGACTGCAAGGTCTGGGAGGGCGATGGCCCTCCACAGACCTCACACCAGGGGTCTTTGGGGGATGCTGCACTCCCCTAAACTTACATAGATGAGCTGGCGCTCAAACCGTGTCCGGATGTTGTTCAGCACTGCGGCCTCCTGGAGGTCTCTGGCACGGGGCAGAGGCTGCATTATGGGGTGGCAGGGGGATGGAGGGGTCCCCAAGTGTGTCCCCAGCATCTCCAGCCCTGGGAGGCTGGAGTGGCCCCCGTGTTGGAATGGGATGGGGTGGGAGCAGCCAGGCCAGGGCGCATGGTTGGGGAGCAGCCCCATCAGCCCCCTGGGTCACAAAGGGGATGGGGACACTCACTCCAGCTGGGTCATGTCCTCCAGCCCGTCCTCCTCCTGTGGCTCCTGGTACCGCACGATGGGCAGGCTGCACAGAGACTGCATCTGCATGGAGCAACCACCCCAGCTCTGTCATGGCAGGGCTGTGCCAAACCCCTCAGCTGTCCCACCTAGTCACCACCACCCCCAAAACCCACCATCTGTCACCCCAAACCAGGGGACACACAGCCAGTAATGGCAGAAACCTCAAGAAAACACCCTACAGCCCTGCAACCCCTCAGCGAGAGTGTTGTGTGTCACAGAAGAGCAGCAGAGCTGGATACAGGGACACGGGGCCACCAAGGCATCCTTGGAGATGATTCCAGGAAAGACTGGTCCTGAGAAGCCCAGTCTTGCTCACTGTGCCACTCCCACCATGGCTGCAAGGGGTGGGCAATGGAGGCTCCTGGGCAGGATGGCACCTCCAGGGAAGGTGATGGAAGGGGGCCGAGCCGCGGGGCTGAGGCTGCTCCCCATGGCCGCGGGCAGAGGTGACACAGGACGGGTGTCACCCAGGAGGCTGCGCTGGCGGCCGGCCAGGTGGTGGGCAGGAAAGCGGACACCCGCCGGGTCACCGTGCCACCCGCACCCGTCCCCGCCGGATCGCGTCTCCACATTTCCATACACCAGAGTCAAGTGTCCCCAAAGGGGCCGTCCGTGGGGGGACACACAACGGGCGATGAGCTCCCCCTCCAGCCTGCTCCCCACGGCAGGACCCCCGCCAGCACCCAGACCACCCATAGCCAAGTACCCTCCACCCCGAGCGCTGCGAACCCTCTGGCACAGGT
Organism: Corapipo altera; assembly: GCF_003945725.1. Taxonomy (NCBI): domain Eukaryota; kingdom Metazoa; phylum Chordata; class Aves; order Passeriformes; family Pipridae; genus Corapipo; species Corapipo altera. The sequence continues at coordinate 5,151,428 of NW_020884920.1, read as the reverse complement.
GGCTTTGTTCCCCGGGAAGCCGGCAGCCACCTCAGCACGCCACCCCATCCCTGGTCCCGCCGGCTCGCCCCCCGGCTCCATCCCCCCGTGGGGGGCTCCCCGCCGGCGTTACCTTGGTGCGCCAGGGCTGCTTGGTGCCCAGGTACCCGTCTGCCCAGGGGTGCCTGTCCCGCCAGCCGCCCCCCGGCGAGCGCTGGCTCAGGTATCGGGCGATGTCGGCTCTCCGCTGGCTCGCCCACCGCCGGCCGCGCTGGGTGGGCTGCTGGGGGGGGGCCCTGCTCTGCCGTCCAGGCGTCGGGCATCTCCCGCACCCGCACGACGTGCTGCGTGGACCAGTGCTGCTTGTACATGCGGGACGCGCGCCGGAAGGAGCCCAACCTCTGCACCTGCGGCGTCACCACCGCGTAGCGCCCCGCACCCTCCTCCCCGGCCGCCCCTTCGCCCTCGACGGGCTCTGCCGGCTCCGGGGGCCGAGCGCCGTGGCGGGGGCCGACAGGGGAGCCGGGGGCTCGTCCGTGTGGGGGTGGGAAAGCGGCGCGACGCTGCGGTGAAGGGCTCCGGTTGCCCCGCGGGTTGGAGGGGGGGACGGGGTGCCCGGCGTCGGCCCAGCCCCGGCGCCCCGACGGTGGGCTCGGTGACCTGCGGGTGCTCCCGTCCCGCCGGGATGGGCGCCGGGGCAAGGAGGGCGAGCGGGTGGAGGGGTGGCGGGAGGGTGGTGAGGATGGGGGGGCTTTGGTGGAGGCCATGCTCCTGACCAGCAGCGATGCGAGGGACTGCCCCACGGAGCGCCCCGAGGAGGGGCTGTGCCCCCCTGCTTCCGCAGACGGCCTGGCCGGCGGGGTGTGGGGGGCCATCCCAGCAAGGGGCTGCCCGATGCGCTGGATGAAGCTTTTGGGGGTGCTGGGAGCGGGGCTGGGCGGGGGAGGCACCCCGGCGAGACCCCGCGGGGCTCCCTGCCAGGGGGGCAGTTCTTCATCCCAGGAGGGGCCGGGGCGGCCGAGGCGACGGCTGCCGGGGCGGGAGGACGGTGCCAGGAAGGGGGTCCTCTGCAGCGGCTTCACCGCCTTGGTGGGGGGCTCGGGAAGCCGTGGCCAGGCCTGGGGGAGCGGCAGCCCGGGGGGGCTGCTTCGCCGCGTTGACAGGGGTCTCCCCGACCCCGCCGCGGGGCCCCCTAAACGCCTCCCCCCCGCGGGCCCCGGTGAGCGGGGGGCGGCCGGCGGCGGAGCGGGGGGCTCGGGGTTGAAGCGCCGGAGGCTGGCACGGAGGGATCGCAGCGACCCCTCGCCCCGTGTGCTGCCGGGGCGAGGACGGGCTGGCGGTGGCGATGGGGAGCGCCCGGGGTTGGCGAAGGGGTTGCGGAGCGACGGCCGCCGCGCAGCCCCCGGCTCCCGGGGAGGGGGCTGCACCCAGGGCCCCGCCGGCGGGGAAGGGTCCCGGCTCCCCAAACCGGCGCTCTCCATCCCCGCCAGCCTGCGGCTGGAGCGTCTGTAGGAGGGCTGGGGGGTGCGGGGCCCCCGCAATCCCCCTGCACCCCGCGGCGGGTGGCTCTGAGGCTGCGAGAGGGAGCGCTGGAGGAACTGCCCCAGAGGGCTCCCGCACGCCCGCGCTGCCGAAACCCGGCGTGCAGGGGATGCTGCGGGGCCGGGGGCTGCCGGGGGACGCGGCGGCTCGTACTCGTCGTAGTCGTCCTCGTCGCGGGCGGCGGGCAGGTGGGGAGACGGCGGGAGGGGAACGTCCAGGCGGTCCCTGCCGAAAAGCTTGACCTGGGGCCGGGGGAAGAGCCTGAATTTCCTGTTGAGGGAGAGCTTGGAGGAGAGAGTCTCCCGCATGCCCCGGAGTGAGGAGGCGCTGAGGATGGAGAAAGGGTAGTCCTTCTCCTCCTCCTCCTCCTCTTCCTCCCACTCCTCCGGCTCCTCGCCCTCGGCGATCTCCTCCAGCCCCAGGGCATAGGGGTTGCAGGAGGACTGGGAGTGCGGTGCCCACCCCCCCTCGCTGTACTGGATGCGATGCTCAGGGTACTCCCCGCCGGGGTAGCCCCCAGCAAAGGGCTCCCCAAAGTCCTCGTAGGGGTCCCCCCTGTAGCCAAAGGGCCCCTCTGCCTCCTCTCCATACTCGAGGTCGCTGCCATAGGGGTCGTAGAGGCCAAGGGGAGACCCACCCCCAAATGGCCCCTCATCCTCGAGCTCTGTGTAGCCATAGGGATGTCCCGGTGGGTCACCCTCCTCCCAAAACCCCCCATAGGCATCGTACTCCTCCTCCTCCTCTGTTTCATAGCCAGGGTAGTCAGCATAGGGGGTCGGCACCGCATCCTCAAACCTGTACCCAGCCGGGTAGGCTGGGCTTTGCATGTAGCCTTCTTCCTCCTCGGAGTAGCCGTGCTGGGGGCTGAAGGCTCCATCTTCCTCATCAGTGTAGCTGTGCCACGGGCCATAGGCTCCATCCTCCTCAGCGTAGCCGTGCTGGGGGCCGTAGGCTCCACCTTCCTCCTTGGGGTGGCCACGCCAGGACCCATAGGCTCCATCTTTCTTCTTGGCATAGCCACGGCGGGAGCCGTAGGCTGCGTCCTCCTCCTTGCCGTAGCCACGCCGGCGGCTGAAGGCTCTGTCCTCCTCCTCGGCCCACCCGTAGCGCGGCACCGGCGGCTCCGCCGGCGCGTGCTGGGAGCGCCGCCGGGACGGACGCCTCACCATGCTGCCCTGCCGCGCAGCGCCAGGGGCCAACAGCCCGCTGCTGCCAGGGATCCTCTTCATGTTGGCCCGGTGCCTGAGGATCTCGTCTTCCGCAGGGAACGGCAGCTTCCTGGCACCGATACGGGACAGCCAGGCCGTGTCGGTCGCCCGGCTGCCCCCCGTCAGCCCCGTCAGCCGCCCGCGCCGTGAGAGCACCTTCCTGGCCAGCCAGCCCGTGGCGGCGGCCGCCTTGCTCAGCACCCGTGCCCGCGGCTTGAATTTCCTTTCCGGGCACCGGCGGAAGAGCAGCGCGCCGTCCTCGGCAGCCTGCCCGCCCCGTCGCAGCAGCAGGAACGACGGCTTCGATGGCGCCTCCTTCTTGGCCTCCTCCTCCTTCTTCTTCTTGGCCTCCTCCTCCTTCTTCTTGGCCTCCTCCTCCTTCCTCTTCTTGCCCACGTGCTTGAAGCGCATCATCAGGTTGGAGGTGGACTTGAGTACTGCCTTGTTCTTCTTCTTCTTCCTCTTCTTGGTGCTTTGCTTATGCAGCCCCCAGAAGAAGCGGGATGTGTTCTTGAACTGCCCCTTCTTGGGCCGATGCAACCCCAGCTTCTTGAAGCCCATGAAGAGCTTTGAAGTGCTGCGGAGGCTCCGCTTCGCCCGGGTCTTTGGCGCTGCTGCCTCCTCCTCCTTGGCCAGGCCGGGTTCCGCGGACTCTTTGGGTTGGGCCTTGGCCTCCGCACCCTTGGCCCCTTTCTTCTTCTTGTCAGCCGCCAGCCCCATCATCATCTTGGAGGTGCCCTTCAGGTTCTTCTTGGACGTCGTGGCATCACTCTCCTCCTCCTCCTCCTCCTGCGTCTCCAGCTGCACCTTCTTTCCCCGGCCTATCTTCATTGCCACCCCCGCCTTGGGCAATGCCTTCTTCTCCTTCCCCTTCTCCTTCTCTTTCCCCTTCCCCTTCCCCTTCTTGGGGTCCTCTGCAGCTTCCTCCTCCTCATGCTTCTCCTCCTCCACCACCTCTGTCTCCTCGGTCTCCTCTTCCTTCAGCAGCTCTGCATCTGAGGCATCCTCTGACTCGCTGGGATCCTCCTTCTTGCCCTTCTTTCCAGCCTTCCCTTTCCCGTTGTCCCTCTTCCCTTTGGCCTCCTTTTTGGGAGCCTCCTTCTTGCCAGCCATCCCGGTGGTGGCGGGTGCTCATGCTCCGGCCCCGGTGGGGCTCTGGAAGATGATGCCCTGTGCCGGCATGAGCCGGCTCCCTGCACACCGTCCGGCTCCCGACCCCGCCACCTGCCCCGGGGGGGTATTTACCTGTGCCTGGTTTTGGCGAGGCACATGCCCGTGCGTGGCTCCCTCGGGCGCCTGCGGCCGCCCGCTTGGCATCGCCCTGGGGCGGCGGGACGGGCCCCGGGGCAGCCCGGGGAGCTGCCTCCTGCCTCCCGCACACCCCGCGAGTCGGTGGCTGGGCTCGGGCTGTAACCCAACCGCCGGGCTCACGGCGGCATGAATAATGCAAGGGATGCACCACGCTGGCCCCGAGACTTTTCCGAAGGAGCAGGGAAGGGCCCCCGCTGCTGGGAGCGTCCCCCAAGACGGACACTGCGGAGGACAGCGCTGTCACCACCCAAAAACTGGACCCTGCCACCTCCCGGCCTCTCGGGGCTCCCTCTGCCCTTCCCTGAGGAATCGGTCTCTTCCTGCAGTCAGCACGGAGACGGATGAAGCCCAGGGATCCCTGAAGCCAAACGGCGGTGCCAGGAGAGAGGTGACAATTTTGCAGAGCCCAAGGCGGCAGGGACACAGCCAAGAGGAGCAACACAGGGGAGGAACCCAGCACCGGTCCAAATCCCACAGCCCCACAGAAGCACTGAGGAGCCCGGAGCCCACAGGGATACCCCCACCAGTGCCACACCAGGCAGGGTGGCAGGTACAGGCAGGGTGCCCTCACACACAGCCAGTGAGGGGGTTTGTCTGTGCCACACGTGTGCCCTGCGGCGGTGCCAGCAGCCTGTTGGCACACACAGGTGCCCAGGCGTGGGGTGACCACATCAAATGTTAATGCCAGAGCTGGATTCCTGCAGCTGCAGCTCATCAAAGTTTAAGCAGCAGCAGTGGGAACTCACTGTCCTTCACAGATCACCTGTGGGCAGGGACAGCACCCGTTGCACTCCCTTGCTGGCGGTATCTGGGGAGACCCAGGGGGGAGCAGCAGCATCGAGCTGTGCAGCAGCTGGTGGAACCCAAGAACAAGCAGCACTTGCTGGACTGAACCCGTTGGTGTCCCCCAGGACCAGGAGAGCCCCACGGCTGGCATCTCCTGGAACTCTCTTCTCCCCAGCCTGGGGCCTCCCTGCCACATCTACAGCAGAGAAGCATCAGCCATGATCCCAAGGCTTTGCCTCCTCCGTGGGTGGATTTCTGGGAGGGAGACACGTCTGTGGGGTCTGCACAGACAGTGGCTGCCCTGGAGTGCAGGGAGAGCAGAGGGATGGAGCAGGAGGAGAGGCATCTGGCAGGTATTGGGAGAGGGTCTATGGGGTAACAGAAACACAGGATCAGTGGGAAAAGAGCATCAGTAAAGCCCAAGCTACATGGAAGCACTGCCCTGCAGGAGTCCCACCTGGCACGGGCACGGTCCACTCACAAGTCTGCCATGGGCACCAAGGCATGTGGGGCTGATGGACCCTGCCCTGCCTGGGCACAGGTGTCTCCCCACACTGCCCCATCCCTGCTCCAGCACGGACACACAGGGCCTGGGCACCATGATGTGGCAAGGAATCACCTCTGACACAGGCACAACCCCTCCCTCTCTGCTGGCAGTGAGCAAGGGGGTTCCCAGCTGGCAAGAAGCAGCTGCAACCTGCATCCCACCACTCGTGCAGTCCCTGCTGCCATCCCACTGCCCCTACAGTCCCTACCTCCATCCCTCCCAGGCAGGGCAGCGGGCCCCACAGTGCTCTCGGTGCCCTGGGTGCTGGCACAGCTCCCTGTGCCGTTTCCATGGCTGTACCCATGGTGCCTCCCTGCCCATGACAAGGGCTTTCCAAGAGGAGGAAGGAAGGAAGAAAGAGAGTGAGCTTCATCCCACACAGGTGCTGCCTTCCACAGTCTGAGCTCCCATACCAGACCCCCTCACACCTCCCCATGTTCCTCATCCTTGGGCACAGCCTTTGGCACAGCAGAGCTGGGAGAAGGGCATTCGTTCCCAGACTCAGTGGAATGGTGGCAGAGGCTGGAGGGGAAACCCAAGGCCATGAACCCCAAACTGTGGGCACCCACACTCGGTGGCTGTTTCCAGGGTGTCTGGGCATGGCTGCATCCAGCAGCAGGACATGACAGAGACTGTGGGTGCAAAATCTGGCAGTGAGGGGTCCCTGGGGTGGCAACAGGAGAAGATGCCCAGAGCATCCTCTGACCATGTCACTCCTGAACGGCTCCAGCCACGTGGGTGAGTCAGGGAAGGCCATCTCACCCCAGGGACACAGGCTGGGACAGTCCCAGTCCCTTTGCCATAGCCAGGGGCTGTGCCATGGCTGGATGCAGGGAGGGGATGGAGACAGTTCACCCGCCCCAGCCCGGCAGGACGCGCGGCTGCCCGACACTGTACCTTTGGAGTGTTCCTTTGGAGTGTACCATCGGCGGGCAGAGCTCCGGGGGCAGCAGCTCCGTGTCTCCAAGCAGGTCTGCGGTCACCAGCCGGCCCCGGGTCCGCTTACAGCCTGTTTCCAGTTACAGCCGGAGCAGGGCTCCGTGCCACCACACCACACCACGGCGGCCCCATCGCTGCCGTGCCTCCCGGGAGCTCTGTGCTCCAGCCCCAGGCAGCCGGCCCGGGCACCTCCCGGCTGCAGCAGCGTCTCTCTCTCTCACCATATCCCCTTCCCTGTCATCAGTTCTGCATCATTGCACATCCACTTTCAAACACCTGTGGGCAGGTGGGGCCACCCTGCTGCAGCTCTTGTCACTCCAGTCACAGCCCCAGGAGTGCCAAGAACACAGGGATAAGCTGGACCAAGCCAGCAACGTGACAGCAGCACAGACCTCCAAGCCTCCAGGGCAATGTGGGGTCTCTCCATGCTCCTCCGAGCATCCATCACCCCCCTGACCTGGCTAATTTCCACCCCCTCCAGTTCCCCCCTCCAAATTGAGCATGGGGACCCAGCACATGGACAATGCACGGCACATCCCTGCCTGCCAGCTGCTGCCTGCTGCCCACGAGGGAGGTGTTATGGGAGGAGAGAGGCTGGAGCAGATGCTGGAAGCACAGACCAGCTGGGCATGATGCTGGCGTGCACCCAGGAGTGCTGGCTGGCAGCCCTGGAGCCAGGTCACAGCCCTGGGCCATCACCTCAGTCCCAGAGCCAAGCCCAGGAGCTTTCCCAGGGCAAAACAGCCCCATGGAAAAAGGACTGTGGGGAAGGGTTGGTAGGAGACCTGGGGCAGAGGGTCCTGGGGAAGGAGGGGGCATTCAGGGGAGGCTGCTCTGCTCTGGAGGGCCATGGAAACATGGGGCTATTGGGAAGGTGGGAGGCAGAAGATGAGATGGGGGGGATAAAGGCAGCGAGCACACAGGTAGGGGCAGGCAGGTACAGGCAAGGACAGGCAGAGGCAAGAGGACACCACACACCCTGTCCCAGAGGATCTGAGCTGCAGCGCTTGCCTAAGGACCAACATCATGCACAAAGGTCAGTCCAGCCAAGGCAGCGTGGCACCTGTGAGCCCAAGGGAAGTGCCACCCAGCTGGGGGAGCTGCAGCCACTCACCTGGGGTAGCCAGCTCGCCTGCATGGCCTGGGGCTGGCCCGGTGCTCCTGGCTCTGCTCCTGCCGGGGACCATCCCTCCCCATCGGTGCAGCAGCAGCTGCAGGACCCAATGCATATTTGATGAGTGCTATTATTCTCATCTCCACTCATGAGCGCAGGGATGGGAGCTGATCTTCCCTCGGCAGAGCTGGGGAGGGGCAGGGAGGCAGCGAGGGTCCTGTCCTCCCGTGGTCCCTGTCCCTTCCCTGGTGACACAGCTGGACAGTCCCACAGCCCCTTCCCTTCTGGAATACAGATCTGCACTTCAGTGCAGCCCAGATGTGAACAGCTGGAAAATGGCCCTGACCCCTTCCTGCCCTCAAAACCAATGCAAGTTCAGGACAAGAAATCACTGGGACAGGGGAGCTGGGGACAAATGCACCCCCCCACACCCTACTTCAAAGCCGGGTTGGGAGCAACCAGCTCCTGAGGCTCTGGCAGCCTCATACCAACAATACTGAACCACCCTCTCCTTCTCAAGCAAGCAGGGCATCTCCACCTCCCTTCACAAAGCTTCCTCCTCCCCCTCCCAGCACTGGGTTCCCGCATCCCACCACACTGGGGACCATTTTCCTGCAGTGATGGAGCCTGTGGCTCTCCCAGATGCGAGGGCAGCAAGAGCATCCTGCTGCAGCACCCGAGCCGGGAAAACCTCCCCACTTCCTTCTCCTCCAGGCAGGCACGTCCCCGCCGTAATGCGGTGGGTATTTATTATGCTGATTCCTCAGAACTGCGAGGGCTTAACTGCAAATTACAATCAATAGCCCCAATCCCCTCGGGGCAGCTTCATCATTTAGCAGGCGCAACCAGAGGAATTCAAAACTATTTGCCAGCCATAAATCCTCCTCCCCGCAGCCCTCCCGAGCCGGCCCCGCGCCACCCGATGGCTGGTTGGGGTGACCCTTGTCAGCATTTGAGACAATTAAGCTGTCACTGCGGATCGTGACTCTTATATACAGCCCCGAGCGGCACTTGGGGATGTCACCGTGATGGGGTGAGGGGAGCTGGCTGAGCTGAGCCCGCCGCAGCAACCGTCTCTCATTGAATTAAATGAATGTATTTGGAGGCAGAGTCGCTTTTTATTACCTTGCAAACGATTCCTGACTAAATTAATTTATAAGAAGGGTGTTCAGCCAATCAAACCTGCTTGATTGCCTGGAACAGGCATTTTAAACAGAGCACGCCTGGGGCCGCCGCTGGTTCCAGAGATGGAGGGTGGCTGATGGGCTGCAGCGAAGCTGATCCGCCCTGCTCCACACCTGGAGCGCTGTGCTCAGCCAGAGGAACGGCCCCAGGGATGGGGCAGGGTGAGCACAGCCCTCTGGGAAGAGCAGGAATGAACCTGGAGACGGCTGGAAGAGCAGGGGAAGGGCAGGAGCTGGCACAGAGCATCAGCTGGACTGTTTGAGGGCAGCTTTCTCCGAGCATCACCCAGCCAAGGCTTCCCTCCTACAGCACAGAAATGCACGGTGCTGCTGTTTTGGGAGCAAATCCACAGCTTCTGCCTCTTCCCATCCTCCCAGAGAGAACAGTCCTTCCCTAAACACACAACAAGGAGTCTCTGAGCACATCTCCCTTCAGCAGTTCCCCTATGGAGCTAAGGGGGGGTCAGGCCAATGCATAGAAACATCACAGAATCACCACAGAACAGTTTGGGGTGGAACGGACCTTAAAGTTCATCCTGTTCCAAGCCCCTGCCATGGGACACCATCCACTAGCCCAGGTTGCTCCAAGTCATGTCCAACCTGGCCTCGGATGCTTGCAGGGATGAGGCAGCCACAGCTTCTCTGGGCAACCTGTGCCAGGGCCTCACCACCCTCACAGGGAGGAATGTCCTCCTAACATCTAATCTGTATCTCCCCTGTCAATTTAAAACCATGCCCTTTGTCCTATCACTGTCTGCTCATGTAAAAATTCCCCCTCCACCATTTTAATAAGCTCCCCTTAAATACTGAAATGCTGCAAATTCCATAAACCTCAGGAGACTCCAGTACAACCCCAGTGCTGGAGCAGATTCTTCCCTCGCCCTTTGGATCTTGCCTCCTCAGGATTCAGAGATGTCCATGGAAACCCACCCCTGCACGAACTGCAACGTTTGCAGCTTTTTAACATCAGTGCAGAACAATTAGGGAAGCGCCTGGAAGAAGGAATACTGCAATTAAATGGTGCATTTTTCAAGTGCAGCTATAAACTCGCTGCCAAAAAAGCTACTCTCACTGAAAAAAGAAGTTGGCTTCTTCTAGCTTCACTATTTTTACTTCATCCCCATTCCAATTTTAATCATGGATCAGTTCATTTTGAACAGGAAAAAAATGCCCATTTTCCTAAATGAGGCTAATTAGGCAGAGGGGGTTTTAACAATATGCTAAAATCAATTTGGAACCCAAACACAATGAGGTAGCACCAACTACCCAAGAATAGGAATTAGCAGGTAACACTGTGCATTCAGCCTCACACCAAGCACCTCCCCAGCTCCCTGCACTACCTGGGCTGAGGATGAAGCCCTGTCAGCAGTTCTGGCTGCCCAGCTCCATGCTGAGCCTTGGCAGCCTCCAGAATTTTGAGGGAGAAGTCAGAAACTCAGGGACAAAACGAAACCAAAAGTCTTTGTGAGGGCAATTCTGCCTGTGTGACCTTCACAGGAAATGGGAAGGGTGAGTTAATGTGCTGGAACAGCATCCCACCCAGCTCACACCAGGAAGGGCCTGTTTTCCACTGCCAGCTCAGGGATAATGTGGATAATTTGGAGCTCATTCCCCACTCGCTGCCTCTGCATTCAGGGTTTGCTCTGTGCTCCAGCTGTGAACAAAGCCAGGAACAGGGAAGAGGACTTAGAGAGTTCAAAGTCACCTTCTTAGCTTGTGTGTATAACATCTATTTATCTCCCATCACCAGCCTCTTCCAGGCACTTGACCTTCTACTCCCCCCTACAACCTCCTGCGACAGCATCCAGGATTCCTCGGGTGGCTGGAGGTAAAACAGAGTGTTAGGAAACACACCAAACCATCCACCCACCGTTCACATGAAATAGCAACTTTTTATTTTCTCAAATAAAATAATCCTTCCATTTCTGCTCCATCAGGTTGTGAGGGGTGGGGAGGAGCAGGGAGGAGGGAGGAGCCCTGCTCAGACAGGTGTCACACCTGTCCTCACAGTTGCTCATCCACATCAGACCAAACCCTTTTCCAACAAAAGAAAATAAAAGCTATTGGCAGCTCTTGATCCTAGAAAGGAAGAGCTGTCCTCTATCAGGCACTCTGAATTATTTAGCAACGGTATTCAATGGAAAAGCATGATTAGAAAAGTTCCAGACTTCTGATGAACAATATCCAGACAAGCAACAATGTTTAACAGGGCTGGTGGAAAACCCATGGCATGGGATGGTACCTCGAGCTCCAAAGAGCTGTGACTGGAATTCAGGGGCATGGTTAAGAAGAACTCCAGCTTGGGGACTAACAGGCAGGACAACTCCTGCCCAACAGAGGAGGAAGCTCCCAGGGCAGCTCCTCGACGAGTGATATGCCAGAAGTGAATCCTCACTGCAGACTGCGGCTCTTGGATCGTACCCTGCTGCAGTTTGGCCAAGATAATCGTTCATTAACAGTTTAATTTCTCATCTCTCAGTACCAGTTGGACCAGGATGTCCTACAAACCCCACTGCAGGGCTAAGAGAGGCACAGAGTGCCAGGTGTTAATGTTAATTGAGGTGGGACTGTTATAAATTGGGGCTGTCTTGGCTGCAGATGTGTCCAAGGAGCAGGGGAGGGAGAACTTTGATTCTGTTTCAGATCAATGCTTAAATTAAGTGAATGGATGAGCAGCAAAGCATCAGCAATGTTCTCTCAGCCCAAAGCACAGGGCCAGATTGGTTGACACCAACCCAAAAACTTTCCTAGGGAGGTGAGCACATGGATCCCTGTGCAAACCCTACAAGAGGAAGGACGCTGCTGGATGTGGGAACTGTGTCCTAGGAGAACTGGCTCCCTTTTAATTTTTAAGAAATGTTACTTGGCCTGAAACACTGCGAGATGGAAACCCATCTTCCCCATCCCCACCTGCAAGCACAGTAGCCTCGTTTTCTGCCTTCTTCCAAGAGAAGGAGCTTCACAGAAGCTTTCTTGGCTGTGGAACACGTCTCCCTTTTCTTTATTTTTTCTTTTTTGTGTGTGTGTTTTGTTTTGTTTCTATGTCAGTTCCAATTGCAGTGATTAAAGACAAGGCCAGGCACCAGCAGAGTTACTTCTTCACGATCTGAATGACATCCTCATGCTCCATCATATGGGTTAAGCCCACTCTTTGAGGGCTGTACTTTGTGCTTGTCCCCTTTAAAGCAAAAAATGGGGAAAAGGATTAGGAGAAGCCCAGTCAGAGACACCTGAGGACAGGAATTCCATTAGCTGTCAAACACTTACCCACACCAAGGCATATTTGAACTGGCTGGCTAATGATCTGTGAATCCGATGGCACTGCAAGACAGACAGGCAGAAGGTGAAGTATTTAGTGGCATCTCTTTGCAAACAACTTTTTCAATATCCAGGAACTAAAAGACATGAAGGTCTGTGTCAGAAATTACTATAATGACTTTAAGAGCCAGTTAACAGCACTTGAAACAATATAGAACAGACACAGGAATCACTAGCCCACAAAAAAATCCCCCTTCCACTGCTTCCGTGTGCTTTTCACTGGGCTGCACAGCAGCTGTGAAAGAAACCTGAGGCAGATAAAAATCAATCAAAGCAACAAAAGGAGAAGCCCAACTAAACACTGGCAGGTCCTGAGCTTTATGAAGCACAAATCACAGCAGGTCCAAGAGGAACCTGTGCCTTCTGCACACAGGGAAATGTAAAACATGCAGAAAAATTACCACATGCTCCACAGAGGCCCCTTTCCGTAGAATAATGGCATCTGTAAAGTCTGGTCTCTCTGTGGAGAAGCAGAAGGGAGGGAAAAAAACCATTGGATTTTCATCAAGTGTGTTCTAATATGCTGACTATCTCACATCACCCTGCGCTTACTACTCCCAAATTCCTCCTCCTCCCTGCTCCCAGACTGAACAGGTATCCAGTGGCTGAAGGCATCAAATCAGTTCTCCACTCCCCTCAAGTGCAGTTACCCACACCACAGCCAGCAGCTTCCTCACAGCCCACCTGATCCAACTCCATCGCAGACACCTGACTTACGACAAACAAAACCACCCAAAGCAAAACACACCTGCTCAAGGAAAACCAAACTGCCCCAGATTTCAATGCTTAGCAAGCTCAGAGAAAGTTCCTTCATCTCCCCATATCCACCCAAGTTCAGCTGTTCACAACCAACCTGGAACAGGTTATAGATGGGCCTTTATCACTGGGAGAAGCTGCAAGTAGGTTATAAAGCAAAAGGAGGATCAAAGGCACTGCCAAGGGCATGGGAATCATCAAACTACTTGCAGTAGGAACAGGAAACTTCTTCTGGGTTGTGATGGGCTGAACTGTTCATCACAGCGTGCATAACAAGGAAGAAAGCTGTGAACTTGCACACTTTATTTCCTTGTATCATCATGCAAAGACTTATTAAAATTCAGCTCTTGTAAGACAGAATAGGAGGGCTGTGGGGGGATCCACACATGGCAGGATTAGATGGAGCAGAAAGCTCTTCTCAGGAGCTGAAAGCTGGTGAGGGAGAGCATAATTCCAGCATTTCCAAGGCACAAGCCCTGCTGGCAGCCTGTCTTTCTTTGATGAGTAGCAGCCTTTGTGCTTTTCAAACCTTCTGTTCAGCTCATGGTCACTTACGTCCTCGTTTCTTGGTATAGATGCAGGTAAGTGCCAGGTACTCCCAGAGCTTTTCCAGCAAGTAATCCAGGTTCAGTTTCATGCCACAGCTGCAAAACACCAGGAACATCTGTTGTGATTTAGAGATCCAGGGGAACAAGGTGAACTGTCTTATCAAAGTGCTGGGGAATGAGGGAAGAGTCTTTAATGAGGCCAGGAAATGAAAAACACAAGGTGAAATGGTCTTAAGATGAAGGAGGGCAAGGTTAGAGTAGATACTAGGAAGAAATTCCTTACTGTGAGGATGAAGAGCCCTGGCACAGGTTGCCCAGAGAAGCTGTGGCTGCCCCATCCCTGGAAATGTCCAAGGCCAGGCTGGACAGGGCTTGGAGCAACCTGGGATAGTGGAAGGTGTCCCTGCCCATGGCAGGGGGTGGAACTGGATGAGCTTTAACCCAAACCATTCCATGATTCTGTGAAATAAATCAGGCTTCCAGAAGGGTGAGCAGCTTTGAAGCAGCAAAGCTCCATCAGAAATATCAGCACTTCTAAGGAAACAAGCTAGACTGGAGATAGCATGGAGAAGCCAAGCTGCTTCCCTCTCCAAGGGAAGAAAGTCTGGAAAAATCTGCACAGCAACACTGCTTCTCACCCCAGCAGCTCTGGGAGAAGCCACTTTCTGGGAGAAGCTGGAGGAAGGGGTGTGAAATGACCCAGCACACCATGAGACCAGCACAAAAGGCAGTGTGACAGCTCCTACCTGATGACAACACTGTGGGGCCTCCGAGCAAGACGATCCACTTCCTCCATGGATATCTGGTCAATCTTGTTATAAACCTAAACCAAAGGGAAAAACAACACAGCCCTTAGGAAGGCAGTTCAGCAACACTGTAACACATGCACATGTAGGTATGACAAGGTAGTTCCAGCAGCTGAAATAGAAATGCAGATCCTGTCAGAGGATAAGCCAAGGCTCTCAGTAAAACCAACCGTTAAAGTTCAGAAGCCTGAGTATAATTTTTGGCCTTTTAAAATTCTCCCTTTGGGACAACTTGGAACACATTCTCCCATGGTTTTTATTTCATACAGACCCAGTGGCTACAAACAGAGCCGTTAAGGGAACTCTGGCACACAAGGGACCAGCAGTGGAAAGCCAAGCACGGAGCTGGCAGCAGGGGAATTGGAAGTTCCACACGTGGGATCAAACTCCCAGCACCAGGACTGGCAGCTCTGCTGCTCCAGGGCAGCATCAGCCACAAGAGGGCCCAGGGAACACACACAGCACGGCTGCATATCCAAAGCTTATAAAAAAACTCCCCGTTGAGCCATTTTCCACCTCTTAAACCTCAAATTGTTATTGTTTTAGGAGCCAGGAACAAGGGCATGGAGTGATAGGACTAAGGGGAATGGCTCCACACTGACAGAGGGCAGGGTTAGATGGAATAGTAGGAAGAAATTCTTCCCTGTGAGGGTGGGGAGGCCCTGGTACAGGTTGCCCAGAGAAGCTGTGGCTGCCCCATCCCTGGAAGTGTCCAAGGCCAGGTTGGACAGGGCTTGGAGCAACCTGGGATAGTGGAAGGTGTCCCTGCCCATGGCAGGGGGGTGGAACAAGATGAGCTTTAAGGTCCCTTCCAACCCAAACCATGCCATGATTCTGTGAAGATCCAGTGTTTCCTCTGGCAGAGAAAGGAGATGCTGGATGTAACAGAAGCCCAAGATACTCACATAGAGGCAAGGCATGTAGACCCTGTTGCCTACAATCACATCAATGAACTCATCAGGGGAACAATCCTCTCTGAACAGGACCTCAGCATTGAAGATTTCTGAGGTGAACATTGTCAAGGCCCAAATCCCAACACGACTCTGCAAACACTGCGAGCCCCAGGTTGAGCCCCCTCGGGAGAACCAGCACCAAAGTGACACCAAGGCTGTCCCACAGCAGGAACCACTGGAATCATGACCTGCTGATGGCTGAAGGGTCTCCTGCTTCAGGAAAGGATACTGTATTCATGGAGGATGAGCTGCACCAGCTTCTCGGAGCACTGAGTCAACGTGACAGTGGAGTTGAAGGAGATGCCTCCACCCTTCTTGGGCTACAGGAGGCAATGAAGCAACATGAGAATATTCCACAAAATCGTCAGCCCCCCTCAGCCTGTGCAACACGAGGGGCAGCACACAGTGAGCTGGGCTTTGAGCAGGCAGCCAGACACCTGCAGGAGCTCAGGAAGCCTCACCTTGAAGTAGATATTTGGTTTGCTTTTGTTCAGCCGGATTCCTACAGATTCCAGTTCTTTCTCCAGCAGGGCCCTGCAGGGACACTGCACGTCAGTACCTGTGAGGCTGAGCGTGGCCAGGTGACACCCAGACCTTTCCTCTTTCACTTCTGTGTTCAGACAGCCCTGCCAGAAGCTTTCACTACAACCTAAAACCCACCTAATGCAGGCCAGAGTCTGTGGTGGAGATTCTGGTTGACATTCCCATCTCTGACAGCCATCCTGTGGGAATGATCCTTCAGCTGAGAACCCAAGCCAGTCAGCTATGATGCTTCTCATAGAGTACAACCTCCATCTCATATCTAATAGCTTAAGCACTCATTCCCCAAGTGCTCTCTACAACCCCTGAGGGAGCTGTGGCACATTTCCTGGGCACATGGGAAGCCCTAAGCCCACCCCCCTTGCCCAGCACACACTCACCTCTGCACCTCCCCCTTGGTGGCATCCAGCATCATGATAACAACATCTGCAGTCCTGGCAACAGCGATCACCTGCCGACCTCTGCCCTTCCCTGGGGAAACAGCAGGTGGATGTGCATCAGCAAGAGGAAACAGCCACGAGTTCCATGACAGATGGGGACTTCTGCCCTGTGCAGCAGCTTGGAAGCAAGGAAAAGGGTCCTGCAGGGCTGCCCTGGCTGCAGTCAATTGCTGGGGGCCCTGGCAACAGCTCCAGGCAGCACAGAGCTCACCCACAACAGCGGCATGGGCCTGGGACACCTACGCAGAGGGGTTACACTTTCTGGTCAAAAAGGAGAGAGATCTTA
This sequence comes from Corapipo altera, assembly GCF_003945725.1. NCBI lineage: Eukaryota > Metazoa > Chordata > Aves > Passeriformes > Pipridae > Corapipo > Corapipo altera. The sequence continues at coordinate 5,135,171 of NW_020884920.1, read as the reverse complement.
TTAACCAGGCCACGCTCCTCCAAAAAGAGACCATTAGGAGATTTTCTGAAGTTTCCTAAGGCATCTTCTGGCACTGATCTCTTCTCTCTGGTGACCAGTGACCGGACCCGAGGGAACAGCTTCCCCTGTGTCAGGGCAGGTTCAGGTTGGATCTCAGGAAAAGGTTCTTCCCCCACAGGGTGGTTGGGCACTGACCAGGCTCCCCAGGGCAGTGGGCACAGCCCCAAGGCTGCCAGAGCTCCAGGAGTGTTTGGACAATGCTCTCGGGGACAGGGTGAGATTGTTGGGGTGTCCTGTGCAGGGCCAGGAGGTGGACTGGATGGTCCTTGTGAGTCCCTCCCAGCTCAGGATATTCCATGACTATGATTTCCTAAGCTGTCTTCAGACATGCTCAGGCAATCAGGACAATGACAATGCAGAGAGACAAAGCCAGTATCTCTTCCCAGAATCAGGAGTCATGGGAGGACTGGCAGGAATTCAGGGAATTAGTCAAATGAGGTTACTGTTTAGCTGTAATTAATTCCCCCCTCCACCTCCCCAGCATCTTTCTTTAGATTTCCTCAGTACCGGAAAACAGATGAGCCAGATAACACCCAGGCAAGGAGGTGAGAAGTGACTGGCTGGCTTTGGCTCCCACCTCCAGAAAAGCATCCTTCTGCTACATATAGACCCTTATGTCAGCTCAGGGATAGGAATTGTGCCTCACATAGGATCAAGGACTCTAAGATTTGGAGAGCCAATGTGGGAACTCTTGGCCCAGGAAATCTGCGAATGCCTGAGACACCCAGGGGCACTGCTGAGGGCAAACCCTCCTTTCCATGAACACAGAGATGGGCCAACCTTGTGCTGCTCCTTCAATGATTCCAGGCAGATCCAGCAGCTGAATATTGGCTCCTTTGTACTGAAAAGGAAACAGAAGGATGGGAAGTTGAAAGCTTTTTGCAGGGCACCTGAGCTGCCCTGAAAGCCCCAAGCACATGCTGGGGTCCGAATCCTGTGGAGAGTGGAACTGGATGGAGCTGGCAGAGCAGGGGAACTCTGCACAAAGCTGATACCTCTGTTCTGAGGCAACTTCCAGAGCATTTTCTACGAGCTGTGCTCAGCACACACAGCTGTATGCGAGGTCCTGACCCCCTAAAGCCTCCCGTGACTGCAGCTGGACAAAGCACCAGGAAAAGAGCATTGCAGTCATGTTACCCTGAGCTGGTGAATAGGAAAGGAAAGGAAAAACAGCCCTTCCTTTCTTGGTCTAATGAGAAAAGTCAGTAAAAAGCAAGTGCCACATCTCCTACTGTGATGGTTCAGAATTAGTCAGGTGTGTTGCAGGTCTTACAACACCAAGGGAAACACAGGAGGTTCCCATCCCTCAGATCTGCAGGGCATTGGCTTTCAGCTCACAGCTGTGCTTGGATGTGTTACACTATTTATGTCCCTTTTCACACCAGTACAGCTACTTTCATTATTTAATTCCCCTTTCCGTCTTGACCCAGATTTCCTCACTACTCTTGGACACTTTTCAATTTGATATCCTTTATCATTTGCTTTACTGATGGATGCTTAGGCCACCACTAACAAAACTCCTCAAGGACAGGAGGAGCTGCATTTTGTTTCAGAATTGACCACAGTACAGATTGCCTCTTTTAAAGTTTCATTAAAAACAAATCTGTCAAGGTTTGCAGCCATCTGGTCACTGGCACCGACAGCAGTTATACAAACTTCAGTTGAGCACTGTTGTATTGCTCTGGTCAGTCAAACAGCAGCACACAAATCTTGATCAGGCAGTCAATCCTGAAGAGTTATGGAGTTTAGGGAAGAGCTAAATCAGCACTGCAGGCTGCAGAAGGCCCTGAAACCCCAAGCACTCAAGATCTCCCAAAGCTTAAAGTGAAATTCAGCACAGACCTTTGGATGTCTCTGCTCCTTAGTGGCACACATAGAACTGGTGCAAACACACATTTACGTAGCTGGGTTTCCAAACACTACTATGCCAAAGGGAGGAGAATCCCACTTACCTCTATGACTCCTGGGATACAGGTCAGTGTGGTGAACTCGTACGACGCGGCTTCGCTGGCGGTTGAGGTCATTAAACTCAAAAACGTGGACTGAAAGGCAAGAGATCACCCCCACTAGAGACAGGCAAGTGAAAAGGCAAAACAAGTGACACCAAAGGGCTCCTCAGCCTGTGGGAATTATGGCTGTTCCAAGGGAGTGAGGTGGTGACACTGTCACCGAACGGAGGTAAATCCTTTACTCCCCTCTCTCTCCTCAGCAGTGCTGGGGCTGGGCAAGAATGAGTTTCAGGCCATTACCACAGAGAACATCCTGAGCTGGAAGGGACCCATCAGGATCATCAAAGTCTAATTCCTTGTCCTGCCCCAAGAATCCCACCCTGTGATTCTCCACACAGATTAAGGAATGTTTCCCTAGCTCCAACTTTCAGCTCCCAGAGTCCAAAAACCTCCTCTGAATTCACGGCAAGAAGGTCAAAGATGAAGAAAACATGGATATCAGGTTGCCCAGAGAGGCTGTGGCTGGCCCATCCCTGCAAGTGTCCAAGGTCAGGGAATTGGAGCAAACTGGGAGAGTGGAAGGTGTCCCTGCCCATGGCAGGGGATGGAACAAGACCATGGAATTATGGAAGAGTTTGGGTTGGAAGGGACCTTAAAGCTCATCTCATTCCACCCCCCTTTCCATGGGCAGGGACACCTTCCACTAGCCCAGGTTGCTCCAAGCCCTGTCCAGCCTGGCCTTGGACACTTCCAGGGATGGGGCAGCCACAGCTTCTCTGGGCAACCTGTGCCAGGGCCTCCCCACCCTCACAGGGAAGAATTTCCTCTGTATGTCTAACCTAAGTTTCCCTTCTTTCAGTCTGAACCCATTCCCTTGTCCTGTCACTACAGTTCCTGATGAACACTCCCTCTCCAGCTTCTCTGGAGCCCCTCCAGATCCTGGAAGGTGCTTTGAGGATCTCCACACAACCTTCCCTCCTCAGGCTGAACATCCCCAGCTCTCTCAGCCTGTCTCCATAGCAGAGGTGTTCTAGTCCCCTTATCAACTTTGTGGCCTCCTCTGGACTTGCTCCAACAGCTCCACGTCCTCCTTATGTTGGGTGCACCAGACTGCACGCAGTATTCCAACCGGGATCTCACGGGATGAGCTTTTGAGTCCTTCCAACCCAAACCGTTCCTCGATTCTCTGATTCCAAATCTGCTTTGCAGCCACTGCAAACCACAGGAGCCTGGAAACACAGACCCTGACTGACCTTGCCCACGGAAGGAAACCCGATCAGTGCCACGCGGGCATCTCCTGATTTCATCACATCGAAGCCCTCGCCCTTGGCCGCCGGGGACTTGGAGGGTTCCAGCAGCTGAGCTCTGTACTTGGCAAGCTTCGCCTTCAGCAGCCCCAGGTGGTACTCAGTGGCTGGAATGACACAAACACAGCAGAAAGTTGCTGGTAATTCACTTCTGGAAGTAAGAACCTTCCTAAAAGCAGACGCTGTGGGTCTTGGTCAATGTCTTCACCGCTGTCGGGCACAACGCTGCCCCCAGGGTGTTCTGTCACCTTTTGGGACACTGGGCATGGAGAGGAAACCTTCCAGGGCCTGCACAAAGTCAGAATTGAAGGAAACGGCCAAAAAATTCCCCAAGTGAAAGGAGCAAGGCAAAGGGAGAGCAGGTGCAGGAATGAAGGGCTGAAGGGAGCCAGTTCAGGAGGGAGAGGCCACAGTGGGAAGAGCAATTCCTGGGAAAAGGCCCCTCCTCACACACGGTCACATTCAGCACTCCAAAACCACAAGATTATCTTCCCCTGCTCTCGACAACTTTTAGAGACACATTTAACTCAGAGCTCATATGTGTGGCAGTACTTTACTGCCTCATTCTTAGCAGAACACCTGAATTCACACCTGATCCAGAAAAAATGAAGGCAGTTGTTTCCCTCTGTAACAGCAAAGGGCATCAAACCAGGAGCTTAGAGGTTTTACTGATTTTTATTTCTACTATTTACTGCAGCCTAAAGGCCCCCCCCCCAACCTCCAACAGCAGCTCTGGTAGAATCCATGGGGGGTTCAGCTCTCTAGGCCCCTCTTTAAATTAAAACATTCAAACACCAGCTCAGGGACCCCCCAGCAACAATTGTGGGGCATGGGGCAGGAGAGGGTCCCATCCACTCTCCCTCCCATCCCCAGGGCTCACCTTGCTCCTCAACCTGACCCAGCCCCCAAGACCCCTCATCCAGCCCCCTGTGCCCCCAAAGACCCCACAGCTTCACAAACCACCCCCATCCCGCCTCTGCCATCGCCCTGACTGACACCTCTGCACATGGACCCCCTTTCAGCCCCCCACAGCACACAGCCCCATCTTCCCTCGGCCCCCCTTCCAGTCTCCCCACAGCCCCCGGTCACTGCTTTCCCCAGGAACCCCTCCCAGACCACCATAACTCCCAGTCCTCTCTTCCATCGTACCCCTTCCCAGCTCCCCCATAACCCCCAGCACACCGCACCCCCAGCACCCTCTTCTGGACCCTCAGCCCCCCATAACCTTCAGGTCCCCACATCCCCACCCCTCTTCCCCTCCCAGCCCCCCAAACCCCACCTGCTCCCCCAATCCCTCATACCCCCAGCCTCCCATAACCCTTAGCCCTCTCTTCCCCTAGACCCCCTCTCAGCCCTCCAGCCCCCTCAGCGCCCCCAATACCCCTCACTCCCCTAACATCCCATCTCCTCATCCCTCTGACCCTCTCCCAGCCCCCCCA
>NW_020884920.1:5118858-5127416 GCF_003945725.1 Corapipo altera | reverse complement strand
ATCCCATCTCCTCATCCCTCTGACCCTCTCCCAGCCCCCCCATCACCCTCACCCCACCTGCCCCCCCCGCCCGGGCTGTACCCGCCCGCCGTCCCCGCGGTCCCCGGGCGCCCTCCCGCGCCCCGCACCTTTGTTCTTCTGCGTGCGGGCGATCTCCTTCTCGATCTCCGAGATCTTTTCCAGGATTCCCATGGCGGGCCCCGCTCCGCGCCCGCCGGAAGCGCCGCCGGCCCGGCCCGTCCGTCCCCGTCACGCGTCCGGGCCGGCCCCGCGCCCCGCGCGCTCCGCCCGCGCCCCGCGCCCCGCAACGCGCGTTCCGCCCGCCGCCACCGCGAGGGGACCCCGGGGGTGTCACGGGGGGGGGGAGGGAGGGACACGGGCGGCAGCGAGAGCGGCCGGGAAATGGGGCTGCGGAGGGAGCTGCTCGTAGGAAATGTCGCAGGACAGCAGGGGGTGTCGAAGGGAGCCCTACACGGGGCTGCCCCACTCCTGCTCCTCTAATTACGGTGGATCCTGACAGGAGCTGGAGCCAGGGCGGGGTCGGGCTCTGCTCCCAGGGAACCAGCGAGAAGACAAGAGGAAACCGCCTCCGGGGGAGGTTCAGGTTGGGCATCAGCAGGAATTTCTCCATGGAAAGGGTGGTCAGGCATTGGAAGGCACCATCCCCTGCCCAGGGAGGTGGTGGAGTCCCCATCCCTGGAGGTGTCCAAGGAAGGACTGGACCTGGCACTCATTGCTCTGGGATGGGGGACAAGGTGGGAATAGGGCACAGGGTCGACTTGATGGTGTTGGGAGTTCTTTTCCAATGAAAATAATTCTGTGATCTTGTGAATTAAGGCCACCAGCAGTTGATGGGACTCCTGGAGAAGCCCTCGAGGGAGGAGATGAAGCACAGCAACGCCCTGGAAGCAGGAAGCGCTTTGTTGGACAAACACACACGGACACGGACCCTTTCAATACAGTTCATGTTTAATTTGGACGTTGATCGCTCCACAAAGCACCTCCTTGGCCCCCCCCTCCATCCATCCCACACGGACACCCCTCTGCTCCCACACGGACACCACGCTGCAGCCAGCGCGGGCCAAGAGACACCACCACCACCTCTCCCAGCCCCAAACACCCCATTTCTCACCTCTGCCCCCCCCAAATCCTCCCCCGGGCCCTTCTCTCTCACCACACCAGGACATACGTAACGTTCCTCCACAGCTCGAACAAGTCAAAGAAAAGGAAAACCAAAGCCAAGGCTCTCGAGGAGGGAAAATCCACACCCTGACAGCCCCTCTGAGGAGCCCCTTGGCTCCTCGACCTGCTCTGCACCCACCACATGTCAAATCTAGACAGTTCTGGAATTCAGCTGAAATTCCCTTCAGGACGGTGGGAAGGAGACAGGCAGAGAGCGGGATGCTCCTTCCACACCCTTCTCACAACATATCAAGCCTCAAGGAAAAACCTCAGAGGTTTTGTGATAGTTACACACGTTAAACACTCCCAGGACCCTCCTAACTCAGCTCCTGCCAATGACCAGGGTCAATTCACCTAAACCATGCCAGATATCCAAGTGTCCTGCCGGCACTGACAGCCCTGGGAGCACAGGGACACTGGTGCCACCCCCAATATTGCACAAACAGCTCCAGAGGGCTGGGAAGAGCCCTTGGAGCCAGGTCCCTGCACCCACACAGCACCTGGGAGGAGGCCTCACCCCCACCATGGAGCAGCACCACAGGTTTTCACCCCTAAAACCAGGACATCTCCCAGCACCATCTGTGAGGAAACCCCTCTCCCCAAAAGGGGCTGAGTTCCTCCGAGAGAAGCAGAATAAAACAGGAATGCACTTCCCAACTGCTTTGCCCACAGCCCCAAATCATCTCCATGCTTCCCTACACGTCCTCCTGCAATGGCCAAGGCACCAGCACATGCTTCCTGGAAGGGCCAGGTCTCCCCCTTCTCCCCTAAGCACCTCTCTCTGGGGAGAAGGACTAATCCACAGAGCACAGCACGCACGAGGCGGCCAAATTCCGCATCATCTCCCGAGACCAGCCCGACCACGCAAGATCCTGACGTGGAATAGAGGAAAGGGGCTCACCAAGCCCTGAATCCTTCCTCGTTAAGGCTTAAACAAGCGATTCAACTGCTGCCAAAAAGAAGGAAGTTAATTCAAAAGAAGCAAACCCAAAGCACCTCAGAGGCTTCGCTCCCTTCTCCTGGGCGGAGAACCCGTCCTCGGCACCCACTCGTGCCATGAGCCTTGCCTGGCGGGGCTTGGGTTTTAAACCAGCCAGAAAAAGGCAAACTGAACTCTCACAAAAAGCCCCTCGGGTGGGACTGACACGGTAAAAACACAACTGAGGCCAAGTTTTAAAGTGTCTTGGAAAAAAAAAAAACCACCCCACACGCCCGTACACACACACACACACACACACACACACACTTTGGCACACGGAGCCTTAAGTTGTGTCACTTGGAACATTCAGAGTCAGAGGGAGCTACTGGGAGGGGCTTTTTTTTTTTTTTTTTTTCCTGTTTTGTTATTTTTCCTTGTAAAAAGGTGTCAAGCAGTGGTGGTGAAGCACGAAGGGTGAGGACAAACGCTGAGCGGTGCCAGGGCGACCCTGCTCAGCGCTTGCGCTCCGGTTACGTTCCCAAAGCTTAGCTGGATACATACACGGATATAAAAACACAGACATTCCTGGTTTTCAATGTGAAAACGGTAACATGGAATCGAGTACTTGTGCATTTGCCATAGGGTCCTTTGGAAAAGGAACCATAAAAATAGATATATTTTTTTTTAATAAAAGTCTTTTTTTTTTTTGTTTTTTTTTTTTTTCTTTTTTTTTTTTTGGTCTTTTTTTTTTTTTTTTTTTTACCCTTAACTTAAGTAAAGAGCAAATATACACCTACAAGCAGAGTTCAGATCCACTTTACTGAGAGCCTGGAAGTCCGTACATCAAATTTAATTCCCAGTAGCGTATCCAGACATGGGAACAGCTCCCAGCTCCAAAGGGCTGGTGTTCCTGGCAGATCTGCAGCTCTGGCTAACCTGGTTAGCCAGCAAAGCCTCATTCCAGCCTTACCTCAGCCAACACTCCCCAACAGACTCCACAGCTGAGCCTCACACCCAGGACCCGGCTCCGGGAGCATCAGAGCTGGAAAGCTGGGCAACAAACCCAAATCCCAGCAATTTCAATCCACATCAGGATGTAACAAGGAAAATACAAGCCCTGAGCTTACATTTCCTTACTACTCAGCAGCCAGAGCACTGATTCCAGCTACTGAGAAACAGCTTCCAGAGGAGAGCTGGGAGGAACTTCAGTGACAGAGAAACGAGCTGTGCAACAAGAAAGTGCATTAAAGTAGCTTAAAACCAGAGTAAAGATCAAATGGCCACTCGACAGGAGGGAGAATCAAGCTCCAGCAGCTCCTCGGGCTGGGTGAGTTAACATCCAGGCTCTCTCTGGCAAGTCCAAGGGGCAGGAGAGAAGAGTGCATTCCCGTGCTCCCACAGGGACACAGTTCTCCTGGCAGGCCATGCTCTCCTGCCCGGTTTGCTTCTGGGTGGTATCAGATCCAGACTGTCATCGGAATTCGTAGATAGGAGCACTGTGCTCAGGAACATGAGTTAAATTCAATGACTGATACCTGGGAGAGAGGGAAAACATCGAGGAGAGGATTACAGGGAGCTCCTGCTGGCTCTTCTCTCCCCCTTTACAGTCTCAGAGGTGTTCAGGCATTCAACACCCACTTCCCACAGTGCCAAAATCCCATCAGGACTCCTCATCACTCTGTACAATTCCCTGACAGGAGGCTGGAGCCAAGGGGGAGTTGGTCTCTTGATAGGACAAGGAGAAATGGCTTCAAGTTGTGCCAGAAGAGGTTCGGGTTGGATATTAGGAAAAAAATACCTCACTGAAAGAGTGGTTAAGCCCTGGAACGGGCTGCCCAGGGAAGTGGTGGAGTCACCATCCCTGGAAGTGTTCAGAAAACAGGCAGGCTTGCTACTTAGGGTTTAGTGGGAATGGGGGGATTTGGTCAAAGGTTGGACTCAGCTTTGGAGGTCTTTTCCAACCTTAATGATTCCGTGATTCCCACACTGGTGCCTCTGAGCCACCAGCAGCCAGGCAGAATTCCAGGTGGGCTGCCTGTGGTGGGGTTTCTTTGGACACTCTTTGAAATTCAACAACTGTCATGTTCAAACAGTGTTTGCTACAAGTGCAAATTACACTTGAGTCTTTCAAAGCTCAGCTCGAGGGGATGTGTCTCAAAGTCTCCTGGTTCCTTCCCTCCCCCTGAGAGCTTTACTTGCTGCTCAGGACAACAATCCAAGGGAAAAGAGCTCTCCAACAAAACCCCCACCAATTAGCCTTGACTGTTCCTTTGTCTTACAGCAACACCCCAAGGACCTCGGAATACAAAGCCCTGGTCTGACAGGATTTCTGCCTGAAGGGAACAACAGCCAAGCTGTTACATGTGAGAAAGCACCAAATTGCCTCTCAATTGCCTGACATCCTCCCCAGACTCTGTACCTCCCCCTCCTCCACCCTGCCAGCCCAAATTTCCCCCCCTGTGCCAAAAGGGCAGCACTTCATATCACACCAGTGGGCTGCCCAAAGCTCAGGCCAAGCACAGCCCACACCCCTCCCTTCAGCCCTGAGGTCCAGCCTGAATCTCCTGCCTGGACACTCCCAAGGCTGTGGATGAGCAGGACAGGACTCACAGCTTGGTTTGAGTCCTCAGGAGGCAGGAAGCTCCCTTACCATTCTGAACTCCTATGGTAGTAATAGCCCTCTATAGATGCTGCTGACTTCTGGAAGCAGATGTAATAGAAACCAGCAAAGGAAGCACCACTGATGTCCTTGATGGTGTGATCTGGGACTAGGAACTGCTCCTGCACACGAAATACAGGCTGCATTTTAAAATTTTGGTCAAATATAGCCCCACCCCACCCCAATCTGCCCTCCCAAACCAAATATTGGCACCCACTAACGCAAAGAGATTCCTGGCTGAGCACTCCCTGCACTTGCAGCAGCCCAGACCAGAGACCAGAGTGTCCCTTCACCACCTGTCACCACAGGCATCTCACAGGGAAGTGGATAACTGAGAGCAGAACCAGTTTTAAGAGTGCAGGAGATCAGTTTCAGTTCAACACCTGCCCCTTGCAAACCAGAAGCCAATTGCAAAATCGGGAATCAGAGCCTGAGAAAGAAGGGAAGGCTCCAGGGAGATCTTACTGCAGCCTTCCAAAACTTGTGAGGGCTTGTGAAAAAGCTGGAGAGAGACTTTTACCAGGGCATGGAGGGACAGGACAAGGGGGAATGGCTTCACACTGACAGAGGGGAAATTTAGATTAAATACTAGGAAGAAATTCTTCCCTGTGAGGGTGGGGAGGCCCTGGCACAGGTTGCCCAGAGAAGCTGTGGTTGCCCCATCCCTGGAAGTGTCCAAGGCCAGGATGGACGGGGCTTGGAGCAACCTGGTCTAGGGGAAGGTGTCCCTGGGTTGAACCAAATGAGCTTTATGTCCCTTCCAATCCAACCCATTCTGTGGTGACTCTCTGATGATCCCAGCTGACAAACAGAGGTGCAGAGTGGCCACTCTACATCAAACACACACAGGCCCCACACTGTGGCTGGAGACACCAATTCTCTCATCCTCTGAAGCACCACCAAGCAAGATTTTCCTGTTGTGTTTTTAGCCATGACTGCAGCCCTTAAGGACACAATTAGCTGGCTAGACACGAGTCACACTGCAACTTGCAAGTACAGTGGGTTTTGGGGTTGGCAGGGTGAGATCCTTCATTAAATCATCATAGCTGAAAAAGCTTTCAGGCACCACAAGCCTCTGCCAGTGGCTTGCAAGCAGCTCATCAGAGAAGACACGCAGAGTTTACCTTCCATCTCATGAAGACATAGTCTCCATTTTTCAGATCTTCATAATCAAAGTCATCAGAGTTAAATGTTTTTGCATACTGGTAAAAAGCCTGGAACTTTCCCTGAAACAAAAATGAAGAAAAAAAAAAAACACAACAAAACCAAAACAGGCTGCTTATTCCAGGACTAGAGCTCTAATGCCAGCTGTTGTTTAGGAGAGAAAAACTACTGACACCCACAGCCACATCCAGGCTAGCTAGAGAAGCTCCTACACATCCAGAGGAAAACATTTTGACAGAAGCATAATAAACATCAAAGCCTGGCAAACAACAGCAAGGTCATGGCTGCTGTGGCCCCAGAGCACAACAGCAGCAACACCCTGCCCTGAGCAGAAAGAGAGGTACCAACTGCCAGAGGGGTCCCTCTCCTCCACTCCATTTTTTCTTCAAAAATAAGGAGTGTGTTCTCTTAAGGGGTCAAGAAATGGGGATTGCTCCTGCTCCCTTCTAACCCCAGGGCCAGCAAGTGCAAAACAAGATGTCCCCTCCCTCATCACGGATCACAGCTTGCTGAAGTGACTTCCCAGTCAGGGAAGGAGGGAAACACCCAAAACTGAGAGGTTTCCAAGCATTTCTGACAGCCCTTCCATGGGCACACCTCTCCTCCAAAGCAGCTGCCCAGACCCACGTGTATCCCAGATTTATTTACCCAGTGTTTACGATCCACATCTTCGTCAGCGTCCCACTTGCGCGTTAGGAACGGGTGTTTCTTACTGATTATCTCGCCTTCAAAGAACGTGGTGAGGGTTGGGTACTCCTGGGAGAGAGGAGAGACACAGCTGGGGTCAGAATTGTCACCTACAGACCCAAACCCAAACGCAGACAGAGCTCCATGCACTCAGCAAAAAGCATCTCACAGCGACAGCTCCAGGAAATCCAAGGTCCCTCCAGCCCCACACCTCTCCAAGGTTGACTCCTCCACAGCCACAGCCTCCAACCTCTTATTCCAGCCCTTCTCTGCCTCTCTCTTTGCTTCATAAAGCCAGAAGGAGCCATGTCAGAGCTGAAATGCAGGGGAGGGTCTGGAGCAGCTGAGGGAGCTGGGGGGACTCAGCCTGGAGAAAAGGAGGCTCAGGGGGGACCTTCTCACTCTCTGCAACTCCCTGACAGGAGAGGGGAGCCAGGTGGGGGTCAGGCTCTGCTCCCAGGGAACACAGGACAGGACAAGAAGAAACGCCCTCAAGTTGTGCCAGGGGAGATTCAGGTTGGATATTAGGAAAAATTTCTTCACTGACAGTATGGTCAGGCATTGGCAGAGCTGCCCAGGGCAGTGGTGGAATCACCACCCCTGGAAGTGTTTGAAAACCATGTGGATGTGGCACCTGGGGACACAGTTTAGTGGTAACATGGCAGTGCTGGGTTAATAGTTGGATTGGATGATCTTAGAGGGCTTTTCCAACCTCAATGATCCTTTGAAGCTCCCAGCTGGACAATCACCAGTGACATTTACAGCCAGACCACTCCCCAGTGGATACCTCATGATCAAATCCACAACATGCTCAATCCCTCCACTTCCCACTTCTGGCAGCAGCTTCTCCTCCCCACCCCACCAGGAAAAAAAAAAAAAAAGCCTTTAAACAGCACTTTTTTGTGGTGTTTTGCAGCTAACACTCACCTCTGTAAGGCCTTTAATCTTCAAGTATCCACAGAGATAGGAGTTTTCCATATCCACATGCTAGAAAAGAGTGCAAAGTCCAACCATAAAAACAGGCATGAAGGTACATGGTTGATCCAAAGCAGCTTCTAACCCCTACCAAGGATAATTTCAGCTTCAGCTGGTACAGCTGCCAGCCCTTTCCCACACTGAGAACCAGCTGGAAAGGTCATTTACAGGTGTCCTGACAGCCTCTACATCCCAAGCCTGTTTCCAAGGCAGCACCCTCTGCCCAGAAGTCTCCAGCAGGAAGTAAACCCCACTTTCCAGCCGGAAGGAATCCAACCCACAGTGTTCTCCAAGCAAAAGCATCCCTGGCAGAATCACCCACACACCCACAGCACTTTGCAGGAGGTCCTTCTCCTAAATCTGAAGCTTTTATGCCACCTGTCTTAGGAGTTATCAGGCTGCATCTCTCTGCTCTTTCTCTGCAGAAGCCAGGCAAGGCCTTGCCTGCTCCAAGCACCTCTAAAACCAGGGGATTTTCCAAGCTTTTCCCTGGCATATCCAGGGATGTGAGTTATTCAGCTGGGAGAAGATTGATCTTCCCCACCTGTGATCAAAGACCTGTGACGTTTCCCTGTGCTCAGCACGGGCAGAGCTGGCAGCCACCCCCCCTTCTCCTCAGCTGACACCGCCAAAACCAGCCGCGTTTTCGGCACAAAAAGCAGCGATTTTTCAGCACAAAACCCACAGCGTTTCTAGCACAGGGGTGTGTGCGACAGAGCCCAGCAGCCACGGGATAACCCCCCCACACCACCACCAGGAACGTGGGGGAGAATTACACATAAACGCGGCCCAGCGGGCATCAAGGGAAGCATTTAGGCCGGGAAAGACCCCTCTGAGATCGAGCCCAAACCGCCAGACTTGCCTTAAAAACACCGCCAGGGATGGCGACTCCGCCACCTCCCTGGGGACCCCCTTATGATGTTTAACGCTGTTTAATGAAGAAACTGGCGATGATACCGATAGGATGGGGGT
>NW_020884920.1:4978850-5115858 GCF_003945725.1 Corapipo altera | reverse complement strand
GAGGAGGAGGAGGAGGAGGAGGAGGACGAGGAGGAGGACGACGACGAGCCGCCTCCAGCCCCTCCGGCGCGACGCCTCTCGCTCCGGACAGGCATCTCGGGGGGGGTCCCCGGGCGCCAGCGTGGCCGGGGCCGGGGCGCGGCCCGGGGCGGGGAGGGGGGAGCACCGCCCGCTCGGCTCCGCTCCGCTCTCCCTCACGCCGAGGCCGCCGCTGGGTCGGGGCCTCCCGGCAGCGCCTCCGCGCGCTCCCATTGGCCCCCGCGCGCCGCGCGCCGATTGGTCGCGGGTGGCGCAGCCGCGGCGCCGATTGGCTGAGGGCGGTGCCGCGGCGGCGCCGATTGGTTGCGAGGCCGCGGGGCGCTGGTGGGAAATGTAGTTCGCGGCGGGGATTGGTCGAGGCCGCCGGCAAGATGGCGGCGCCCAGGGAGAGGCGCTGAGCGCGGTCGGGGGGACGGGCGGTGTGTCCGGCTGTCGCGATGTGGCGCGGGTGTCGCCGGCTGCTGTGGGATCGCTCCCTGCCCATCTGGTTTCCCCGGTTGCCTTCTGCCGCTGCCGGGAGCGGCCCGGCGGGGCCATGCGGGCGCCGGGCCTATGCCCCGCCGGGAGGTGAGGGAGCGCCCGGGGAGGCTCCAGCCGACCTTGGGGAAGGGAGCAGCTGCCCAGGGGTCCTCCTGGGTCCCCAGGTTACTCTGGGCCAGGGCAGGGCTGGGATCGGAGCTCTGAGGGCGGGAGGAGAACGGCCCCGCGTGGACCGGGCTCCCCACGGGCGGAGAGCGGCCCCGTGCCGGGGCTCCCCCTGCGCCCTGCTCCGGGCTTTAGGGGGTGTTCGGAGCCGGGGGGTTCGCTGGCAGCACGGGCGAGTCCTCAGTGCACCAGTGTCTCGCTCGTGGTTTTGTGTTTCGTTGTTTTCTAGGGATTTTGGGGGGATGGGACCCAGCCGCGGAGGGGGGGCTGTTCAGGCGTGTTCTGGGCCGTGTGTCCCCCTCTGCAGATTTTGCTGGAATCGTTTGGGTTTGAGGGCAGTAAGATCAGTCTCGTTCTGTCCGAGGTGAGGCTGGAGAGTCGCAGTGACTCACGGCAGGGTTTTGGGAGCCCACTGATGTGCCTCAGGGCTCCTCTGGGGGACACACACACTTCAATCTGTTTTTAGAGCTGTGCCTGTGGTGCTTTCTGAGGCCCCAAAACTCACAGGTCGCTGAGCCTGAGCAAATCCTTCCATTTCCCCAGTGGAAATGTGCTTTTTTTAGCGTGGAATAACAGACCTGCAGCCTGACCTGCTTGTTGTGCCCTTCACAAGGCAGATTTATGGGTTTGGGATTAACAACCAGGTTGCTGTTGTCCAGGGAATGGGTTGTGGATTCTTCCTGCCTTGTGGGAACGATGTGAGCCTTTGGAATACGTGTAGTCCTGCTCTCAGGTGTTGGGAGTGTGGGCAGCAGTGCTGGTAGGGAAGGAGTCTGCTCCTAAAACGAGACCTGCAGTTCCCTCAGGCTTACCTTGAGTGGAGCAGGTGTATTCCCAAGCTGAGCAGCCTGGAGAAGAGGAGACTGAGAGGAGACTTCATGGCAGTTACAAATTCCTCAGGAGAGGAAGAGGAGGGGCAGGCACTGATCTCTGCTCTGTGATGACCAGGGACAGGACCCCAAGGAATGGCCTGGAGTTGGGGTCCAGTCAAGGCAGGTTTAGGTTGGATGTTAGAAAAAGGTTCTTCCCCCAGAGGGCACTGCCCAGGCTCCCCAGGGGAGTGGGCAGAGCTCCAAGGCTGCCAGAGCTCCAGGAGGGTTTGGATGATCCTCTGGGGCACAGGGTGGGACTCTTGGGGATGGTCCTGTGCAGGACTGAAGGTTGGACTCCGTGATCCCTGTGGATCCCTTCCAACTGGGCATATTCTGTGATTCTGTGAAGCAGGGAGGGAGAGAGCTGGATGAGGCAGTTGAGGGATTAATTTGTCAAATGTGATTGTAGGGGGAGAATCTGGAAAGGTTGACCCCGAAGTGAAACTGGGAGTGCTGGGACAGGTCTGCTTTGGAAACCACCTCTGCTACTCTCTGAAACTCATTGGAGGCCAGTGTAGAGGGAGCTGAGCCCCCAGCCTGGCAGGAGTGCAGCTGGTTCCATTCACTTCCCAGCTGTGCACTCTGGTTGTCACCAGTTTCCTGGTGGTTCCCAGCCAAGTGGAGCTCAGTGGAGTGTAGTGCTGGGAAGCTGTGGATGAAGGGCTGGATTTTTGTGGCCAGGCCACCTTGACAATACCAAGGGCTCTGTCTGTTCTGGGCTGTGATGGGGAGCAAGGGAAGGGGCTGAATCTCCTTTAGGTGCCACCTGAGTGACTCTGTTTCTGTCCCCAGAGAGGAAGAGGTTCTACCAGAACGTGAGCATCTCGCAAGGAGAAGGTGAGTAGGGCCACAGGATGGTCCCTGGGAGGTATGTCATCACCCCACACCACGTCAGTGTGGGTCCCACAGCCCAGGCTGTGTGAGGGGGGTGTTTGTCACCAGCTGCTCTGCCCCATCCTCATCTATGGCAAAGCTGCGTGGTGGGAAACAGCTTCCAAGTGGTGATGGGAAGCTTGAGTATTCCTGGTCCCTCATTCCCTCAGCTCCAGCTCTGACTCTGCTCCTGCTGTGGGGTTGTCTGTTGTTCCTTAGTGCCTGCTCCTCTTTGATTCCCCAGGATTTCTACTCTGATTCCCCAGGAGGCTTTGAAATAAACCTGGACCACCGAAAGCTGAAAACGCCCCAGGCCAAGCTCTTCACTGTCCCCAGCGAGGCCTTGGCCATTGCAGTGGCAACCGAGTGGGATTCCCAGAAAGACACCATCAAGTTCTACACAATGCACCTGGTGAGCACAGCAGGGTGGGATGCTGAGACCTCCAAATGGTCTCCAGATGCAGGATGTGGAGGGAGCAGGTTGTCCTGCTCCTAGTGACTGGATGTGGCATTCAGTGCTCTGGTGTAGTTGACAAGCTGGTGATTGGTCAAAGGTTGGATTTGATGATCTTGGAGGTCTTTTCCAACCTAAGAGATTCTGTGATTCTGTCCTGATGCCCATGGAAACAGGGACAAGAGGTCAGGACTTTCTCTGGGCACCCTGCAGTTGTGAGGGTGATTAGATCATGGCTGGGTGCTTGTCTAGGGGGAATCTCTGCCACTGTGGAGCCTCGAGAAGGGGCTGGACAGTGTTATTGGGAATAGTGAGGGGCAGGAGGAAAGGGTGAGCTCTGGAGCAGTCCATGAACCCTCTTCCCTGCTGCTTAATGGGCTACTCCCAAGGGTTCTGAAAGATTCTGAGAAGATTCCTGTTACATGAGCCACGTTCTGGCCCTGCACTCCCTTTTAGCTGCACCCCTCGGTTCTCCATGTGCCATGAATTCCTTTGCTTCTTCTTGACATTGTACCATGGAAGCTGCTGCCTCTCCAAGCCTTGAATAACAGCAGTTTAAACTGCCTTTATCCCCAGACCACTCTGTGCAACACGGCGCTGGACAATCCCACACAGCGAAACAAAACGCAGCTGATCCGAGCGGCTGTGAAGTTCCTGGAGACAGACACTCTCTGGTACGAGGTGGAGGCCCAGCTGGATTTTGGGAAGGTGGTTGGGGAAAGTGGGGGCAAATGTCTGCTGTAACCTGGTCATGGCAGGGCTCTGATCTGTGCTGGTTTGGGCCTGAGGGTTTGAATTAGTTTAGACCAGTCCTATGTACTCCTGTGCCAGTACAGACACCTCAGACTACTTGTACCAGTAGGAAAAGGCCCTTCCTTCCTTAAAGTCCTTGTGGGCTGCAGGACTAAGCCTGTTCATGCCCAAGCTCCTGTCTCACAGTCCCAGACTCCACTGGCAGCTGCACAGCTCCTGGAGGGAGGGGGAAACAGGCCCCTGGGCCTCCCCCATGGCTTTGGTCAGACTGGGAGCAGGGAATGCTGAACTGAGCTGCTGGGCAAGGAGAGGCATGAGTGGCCCCACACAAGAGTTCCAGTGGGATTTGTCCCCTCCTCTAACTGCTAAACCTCACTGCATCTTGTGGCTTGGGGCTACCTGCAATTTTCACTTGGCCAGTTCATTGCTCTGTTTTGTTGTAGTAAGATAGAATTGTCCTTCCTGGAACAACAAAAACCTCCAAATTTAGGGAAGAGTGGGGGAATTGTTCCCAGTCACTGCTACCTGGGTGGACAGCAGGCCCTTGCTGCTCTTGCTGTGGTCTGGTGGGGTCAGTGTCCTTCCCAGAGGTGTATCCCAGCCTGGGAGTGACCATCCAGTGTGGTTTTGTCCCAGCTATCGTGTGGAGGAGCCTCCAGCCTTGGCAGAGCTGCAAAAGAATGAATGGGATCCAGTGGTTGACTGGGCTGAGAAAAGGTAAGAGCTCAAAGGTGGTTTTGTCTGATTATGCCCTGCCTTGCTGAGCCCAGGAACTCTGGTGCTTGTGGCCGCCAGAGCCACAGCTCCGTGAGCCGTGGGCTTTTCCAAGGGCTTGGGTGTCATTCCAGGTACAACGTGACAATTGGCTCCTCGACCAGCATCCTGGGGCCCAACATCCCAGCCAGCACCAAGGAGACCTTCATCAGCCATCTGGCATCCTACAACATGTGGGCCCTGCAAGGTGAGCAAGGCTGGGCCAGGAGCTGTCGGCTCAGCCTGGGCCACTGAGGAGGTGGTTCCTCTCCACAGGGCAGGGAGTGTCCATAATGTTTCTCTTCTCCTGCTTAGAGTGTGGAGGTTTATGTTTTAAATCTGCAGGCCAGGCCCTGAACTGTGTTTGTCACGGGCAGGGAGTCTCCCCAGTGCCACTGGAGTTCAGGGTCTGACCATGCTGTCTCATAAGCTGGTTGCTCCCTTAGCACAAATAACTTCTTTAATGCCAAACCTTCTAATTATTTAATCCCCAGCTTTGTTACCAGGAAAAGAAATGGGGCTTAGTACTCCAAAGTGCCCACACTGTGCACTGTCCTCATTTTTTCATCCTTATAACCTGCTTGTTCTTGCCTGAACCTGCTGAATGACACCTAAAAGATAAAGAAATGAAGTGACGTTTGCTCTGCTCAGGACCTGAATGAGCAGCAGGCAGTGAAACCCACAAAAGACACAGAATGCTCAGGCCTGGGTGGATATCTCTTCCCTTTGCACAGGGAGGAGGGATTCTGGCAGACTAAAAGGAGGTGGTGTCCAGGGCATGGCCTTTGTCACTGTGGTGGCAGGGCCAGCACAGTGCTCTGTGCCTGCTGTTAAACAACAGATCTGAGCGTCCAGGTGCAGGTGGGAGGATCACTGGCCCTCCTTGAGGGGTTATCACACCCTCTCTGCCTCTTCAGAGTGTGTGAAGATGGTGCTGTAAAGCTGCAGAAAACAGGCATGAATCTTGTTTGTTTTGGGTTATTCCCTTCCAGGTATAGAATTTGTAATCACCCAGCTGAAATCGCTGATCCTGTCCATGGGCCTGATTGACAGGCACATTACAGTAGAGAAAGCTGTGCTTCTGTCTCGCCTGGAGGAAGAATACCAGGTAAATTATGTTACAAAACAGCCCTATAATTCAAATAGCAATAATCTCAGCATGACAAATGCATCCCCCACCACAAATAACTGCCAAGGGAAGTGCCTGCTATAGCAGGAGACGTTCCACTCCACCAGTCTCCACGTCTGAGAGCGTTTGGAGTGTGCTGCTGCAGAGCAACACCATGGGCACAACAGCCCAGAGTGCTCCCAGGGCTGCCAGTTTCTTTTCACAGAACCCAGATGGCTGCTTTTCTCCCTCTCTAATCTGAAGTGCAAAGTTGTGGCTGGCTTCTCTTGCTGTGGGTTATCCAGCCTGGAGGCCTTGGTAGATGCCAAGCTACCAAGCTTGCTGGAAATTGGCCTGGTGTGAAGCTTTCCCTTCCCCAAAAGTGGCTGAAGTTGGGAATCTTTTCATCGTCCTTTTAAGGGGCTTTGCCTCAGACCCCAGTACAGATGGAGCATGTCCTCATCTGGAGATGTCCTTAACCCAGCAGTTGATGATCAGAATGTTTCTGGGGGGTTACCTGTGCTTGGCACAGGCTGAAAGTTGCTGAGCATTTCTGAGTATAGTCCATGTTCCTCCTCTCCTTCAGATTCGGCGCTGGGGCAAGGTGGAGTGGGCCCACGACTACGACCTGTGCGAGCTCCGTGCCCGCACGGCAGCTGGGACTCTCTTTGTTCACCTCTGTTCAGAGAGCTCGACTGTAAAACACAAGCTGTTGCAGGACTGAGGCAGCTGGGCTGGGCACAGGGGAAAATTCCCACCTGGGAATTGCTGGCCTGACCCAGTGGATGGTAGGCCAGCACTCCTGCCATCCTGTTTTCCCTGGGATCAGCCTCACGTGCTATGACTTTGTGGGCAATTCCTCACTCGGCCTGCCTGCTGCAGTGCAGTGCCAGCAGTTTGAGCCCACAAGGAGGAAAGGTCAAGGTGAGCTTCCCCAGGGCAGCAGCTCTATCCATTCCTGACGTCTGTAACTCATCTGAGGAGCTCCTGTGGAAGAAACAGCTTCCTGGGCAGGGCACGGCACAGACATACCCAGCATATGCCTCATGTCTTCATAGCTGCCAGCTCCTGACACACACTTGTTATGGAAATCTGGAAACAGACTCCACTGCATCTGTTGTTCATCCCTCGGCGTGCCTGCCTGTAACACCAGGGTCTCTGTGTTCCATTAAAGGCTCGCCCCTGCGAGGTACCAAAAGCTGTGTGTTTCTTTGTTTAAATCACCAAACCATGGGGTGGGTCCTGAGCTGCCTGACTCCGGGCAGGTGTTGGGATAGCTCCAGGCGTTTAAAATCATGGAGTGGAGCACACACTTAACTACTGTGCCAGCTTCTCCATGCAGCTGAGGAGATAGCAAGGAAACAACTGTGCAGTCCTGGAACAAGAGGAGGGCAACCTGGGCTCCAGCCATTTTCAGAAGCGCGGAGCAGGATGAAATAAATCAGTGTTTGACAGGCAGCACCAGCCACGGGGTTTTCTGAGAGACCTGCTCCCTCCCTGGTGTGCATAGGCAGCCACCCTCTCGTTTAACCTTCCCACCTTCTCCTTGCTGCCTGCCTGGAGCAGCGCCGCCCCGGCCAGCACCGTTCCTCAGAAGCTGTCCAGAAGCGAGCGTGGCAGCGGCTGTCACCGAGCAAGGAGGGGAATTAATGACTCCTCGCTTGGCTGTCGCGAGCGGCGGCGCGTGAGCTCCTGTGGAACCATTGATTTCCCTTCCTGCTGGCTGGGGGCTGCTCTGCTCACGCTGCAGAAAAGCCGCTTGCGAGAGGCGGTGGGAAGATGAGGCTCCCAGGCATGCGGAGCCCCCGCCAGCCTTGTGCCTGCTGAGCTGGAAACCTGCTGTTATCTCGGGGGTGGTTTGATGGAGAGCGCTCCTCTCCTGAGCTGCTGCCTCGTGCCTGCGGCTCACAGGTTCCTGCCACTGTGCTTGCAGGTACCGAAGCTTTCAGGCATGATATGCTACGATGATTTGGTTCAATCAGCTCACAGCTGATCCGTAACCCCCTGTGACCAGGTCTGAGCTGCCTGCACGGGCTTCGTGCCAACATGATGGAAGAGACAGAGCTTCAGATGCTTTTCCAGAGTCAAGAAGTAGCTTTTATTTGCGGTTTATGGTGGGATGGAAGAAATGTGCTTTTGGTTGGAAACGTCCCAGGCAGCTCGGGCATAGAGGCAGCTGTTCCTGCTGGGGGCTGTCCTGTGTGCCCCCAGCTGCCCAGCCCTATTCCACAGGCTCCTAGATCTTTGTGTTATCCAGCTCCTTCTGGAGAGTGTTGATGTAAGACATGATCCTTTTGATACAGGCGCGGTTTCTGTCGCTCTCAGTTTGGAAAGCCTGGACAGATTGAAACCGAGCAGTGAATCTGCAGGTGTGTCAGGGTCCCTTCCCGGAGTCCCTGGAGCACAGAGAGCTCCAGCAAAGGTCCGGGAGGGTCTCTCCTCGCAGTTGCCCTGCCACCTGGGCCAGACCTGTCTGTGCCCTGTCCCCCTGAGCACGAGGGTCTCTTACCTTCTCGGTCACGGAGATGTGCCAGTGGTAGGTGTTGCAGAGCATGTCACTCTCCCGCTTATCAATCTTCCGCAGGCGGATGCTGTGGGACATGTTGACGGCGTTGACAATGGTGTTTTTGTCCACGAGGAGCTGGGAGGTAACGTGACCGGATGAGGGGAGGGGGTGGGCACACAATGAAAGCAGCAGAGCTCGGAGGGAGCAGAAGCAACTGCAGTGCTCCAGGGGAGAAATCAGCCCTCTGTTCAAACTGGTATATCTCTAGTCATAGGGATGAATCAAATGTTTTACCCTTGGCCTCACTATGGTGTAATGGAGCTTTATCCCTACTGCACGTGGGGAAACTGAGGCAGCAACCTTGGTTCACATGCTGGGAGCTATGTGCAGGCAGGGCTCCTGTGCAGCTGGTGCTGAAGCACGGCTGCATATGCTCCAGCATGCCTGGAAATGGAAAATCACACTTGGAAGGGTCTCCTGCACTGGTGGCACTGGCTGTAAATCTTCATTTTTGGAGAGTCCCAGCTTCTAATGGAAGCAGTGACTTCCCCTGTGGCTCTAAATAGAGGGTGGCTTTGCTAACCCATAATGACTCTTCTCCTGCAGCCAAGTGCAGCTGTTGGACAAATGGAGATTGCTTCTCCCTGGAAATGGATGGCAGTGAGGCAAAATGGGTGCGTGGCAGCAGAGCAGAACCATCACCATCTGCATGGCCCATAAAGCAGGGAGCTCCCCCCGGGGCTCAGGGGTCTGGTTTGTGTCTGTCAGCTCTTGATTACCTGGAGTTACGGAGGGCTGGGATAATCTGGACAGAGCAAAACCACAGCTAATGCAAACTCAAGTAATTGAGACACTAAATGAAGGAATAACAAAGGCAAAAAGGGCAGCAGGAGCACTGCAACAATCCCTGTGGTTTTGGGAAGGCTCCTGGGATCTTTGCTCTCACAGCAAGACTGAGGGGTCGGTGGAAGGCTCCATTTGAAATGTCACGTCCTGCCTCCAGGTCAGCTCGAGGGCTGGGGGATCTGCAGGAAGGGCTTTTGAAATCACTGAGGCAAACAGTGATTTCAGAGTGCTGTTTGAGATTCTGGTGTGGGAGCAGGGAGAGTCTGAACAAAACCAGCTGCGAGTGAATGCTGCAAAGATGCTGCCTGAGTGCCTGGAAATCAGCCAGAGCACTGAGTTGTGCTGGAGGCAGCAGAGATACTTCTTCAGCATCCCTCCTGAGCTGCTGCCACCAGCTCTGGCAGCACCCAGGGAAACGTGCAGTGCAGTTATCCCCTCTGCTAGTCAGTGGAGATGTCCAGAGCCAAGTGGGGCCTCTAGGAAGGAGGTTATGCTCTGGTTCAGGGATGGCTCTGGCAGCACTGAGTCTCCTGGAAATCCTGTCCCTTCAGAGAAGAGGCTGTGGCCTCCTTTTTGCTGACTCCCTACCAGACATGGATTTTTTTGGGGGCCCTCACCGTTTGAACATCAGCTGGCAAATCCTCCTCAAGCTTGCCCTTGAGTGATTTCTCCAATGTGGTGAGGGCAATCTCCATCATCTTTTCATGGTGCTGGTTTTCCAGGTCCCGGCACTGGCCCATCGTACAGAAGATGTCAAGGAAAACGTTGACCACACCCCTCACCAGTGGAGATTAAACAACTTCCTGTAACTGGGACTAAGTGTCCACAGTGGCTTTTGCAGGAAGGAGCCTGGCTGCCCCTAGAAGCTGCTGTGGTGGAGGGAATCTGCTTTCAGCTCTTAATCACACATTGGGCCTCATCTCACTGCTAAAAATGACACAGAACTGAGAGAGGACCCAACTTTGCAAGGGAAATCAAAGGAGGCCTCCAGGTAAAAGCTGAGCTCTGAATGCAGTGCAATTATTTGCACCAGGCCAACAGATTTCTAGATTTAAAGCAGTGTAACCTGTCACTGAAGCACTTCAGTGTTCTCATCTCCCTTTTTTTCCAGAAGACATCACAAACACAAAAATGAAGGCCATTTAAAGAAATTTCAACAAGAATTCTAGGTATTTCATTGACTGCTATGGCAGCAATGTATCTAGAAAACAGTCTAATCAGATCTTCCCGTGGTTTTGTCTTCTCTGTGTGGAGAAAAAAGGAAAATTCCCAACAGGGTGAAAGCTGCCTAAGTCCTACAGACTTTCAGCACAGGAGAATTTAGATCTTTTTGTGCTCTCCACAGTCTCCACAGGAAGAAGCTGGGCATCTTAAATGACTGTTCCTCAAGGCTGGGAAAAGATATTTTCTATTGATTAAAAAAAATAAAATTAAAAAATAAAGTTTTTATACTGATGGCTCATTTCTGGATTTAGAGGTGAGGTGTAGGTACATCGCTGAGAGGTCCAGGCCAACATACTGTGAAAAGGATATATCTCTTTAACATTTTCCATGAATGTTGATACTATGACATCAATGGTTCTTTTAAAACCCTGTAACTGCTCCTTAACAGAGGGGAAAAAGAGGAAATATCACAATGAAAACTTGCATAAACATAACAGGGAGTCAGGGAGTCTAGGAGGAATCTACAATTTATTGTAATTTGGACTCACTGCTGTTATTAGCATAGTCAGAAACTAAACTGCCTCGAGCATTTAAAGTGTTTTCAAAGTGCTGCAAGATTTTCTTTCCTCCTTCAGGGACAGAAAATCAGAATCAGTTTATTGGAGGGAAGTTGACTGAATGATGCCTTTACCAAGTGTCTGGGGCAAGCCAGCTGATCCTTCCTCACCCTCCCCTAAGGAATGCCTGGAGAGGGCTGTATTCCCACCCCCTGCCATGTCTCCTTGTCTGTGTGAAGAGCCTCTTGTCAGAAGCATAACCACTGCCTGGGCTTATTGCAGCTTTTGGGTTAGTCTTCAGAAATTAAAATTGCTGCTGCCTATTCCCTCCCTCGGAAATGGCTGATGGAGAATTTGTGAAGTGTTGCACTTAAACGTCTTGATACCCAAATCCTGCACATCCAGGAAGGCACACAGGGAGAAGTGCTTCTGCTCATCCCATCAGGGACCTCAGATTGTGAGGGCCAACTCAGGAAACACTAAAAGGCACAATCCTGATGCGGTGAGGATCCATTCTGAGCTGCTGATTTCTGCCATCCACACTCCCAAAAGTAAACTGCTGCCTCTGCTTGCACACAGGCCACAGCTCCTGCCTGTTCATTTTTAAACAGATTACTTGGGTTTTCTTCCTTAAATGAAGATGCACAATAGCAGCCCTGCCCTAGTTGTTGAGGAAAAGTCTGGGGAGCAAAAGGCAGCTATTATGCAAGCAAATGCAGTAAGCTGAGCAGGAATGTGTGTAATTTTATTCATAGCAAAGATCAGCTTCAAAGAATTACACCTCTAGAATCCCAAATGCACACCTCATGCTATGCAGCGACTTGTGCAGACCTATAAAACGACTGCACAACCTCCCTTTCTCTCAAGTGTGGGAAATCAGCTTGGGGAGATGGGAAGGACATATAGTGTTCTGCTCTGAGAAACAGAAATCTGTTGCAAGGTGTGCAGGGCCTGATTTCACCCCTATCAACTTTGAGCAGAGGAAGAATAAGATGGAGACAAAACTTTAGCCTGGGTGAAGTCCCGTGCCCCCTTCTTTGTGGAATGAGCTGCTAAACAGGGGTGCAGCAATAGAAAAGTGCCCCCCTCCATGTTCTGGCTGTGAGGTCTCACAGGTGTGTCCTTGGTCCTTACCTCCAGCTCGTTGGATAGCAGCGCTTCCAAGGTCATGAGTGTACCTGACAGCTGAAGGATGTCCTCCTGGCACTCGGCTCGTTTAGACTCAGCAACATCATAACTCCTGGCATGATGAATCTCATCCAGCCTCTAAACACAGAGATACATAAATTACTTACAGTTTGTGTTCAGCACTCCACTGCAATCTAATTAACTTGTTACATATGTGAGAAAAGTTCCTGCTGCTGATTAGCTGAAATGAAATGTGATGATTCAGGGAAGTCTCCACATTTACATACTGGGTAGTCAACAGTGCTGAGGTTTGCTACTGCACTAATGATCCCGATCCAGGGGCAGTGCAGTGGGATTGGGAAAATGCTTCCTCATCCTCCACTCAGCAGAAGACTTTGACCCTTCTATGCTTCCAACTTTGGTTTGCCTTCTGACACATTTCAAGCAAAAAAAAAGAAAAGGAATAATATTAAATTCCTGACATTGCTGGCCACGAAGAAGAGATTAACAATTGGGAAAAAGAAATGCAGGCCTAAATCCTGATCCACTTCACACCAAAGAGTATCTTGACCGACTTCCATAGGGTCAGGATTTAGTATTCTGAATATGGAATACCTATCATTGCCTGCCTTCCTCTTACAGCAAGGATTTATTGCCCTGCAGAATTAAATATTGACGTCAGTTTTGTATCAGGCAAGATTTATGTTTTCTTGGATCAAAAAAAAAAAATCCCCTTGTGCTGAGCAATGTATTCTTTTCAAACCTGTTTAAAATAAGTTAACAGTTGTTAAAAAAAAGGAGAAAAAATATATAGGTTTTATCATATCTAATCCACTTCTCCTGAGTGGGAATGGAATGGGATAAAATAAAGAATTCTGATGAAAACCACTCCCAAAGGAAATGGACCGAATTATCTAAATTTTGCAGTGTTAAAAGGGGGAAGGGGAGAGCAAGGTACCTTCTTCTCCAATGTAAACAAGTTAGGAGGCTCAAAAGGCTCCAGAACCATTCAAGCTGCACCTCTGGGAGCAATAACTTCAAAGTTCAAGGCCTTTAATGCTCCGTAACCAACTTCAGAGAGCACAGTGATTTTACAGGTTACCCAAGTTTACATGAAAGGATTACAGCCAGACAAACAGCCCTAAGAATGGCTCACAGACTGGAGTCTGCTGGGGCCTCTGTGCCTTTTGAACTCCTCCAGCAATTTTAAATGACTGGGGAAATGCTGTTAAAACACTGTGTTCAGTTTTGATATCAACTCCTCCAATATTTATATGAAAACTGTCATGCTGTGTCCTGTTCAGAGAATCACAGAATAGTTTGGATTAGAAGGGACCATAAAGTCCATCTTGTTCTAGCCCCTGCCATGGGCAGGAACACCTTCCACTAGACCAGGTTGCTCTTGTCCAACCCTGGCCTTGGACACTTCCAGGGATGGGGCAGCCACAGCTTCTCTGGGCAATCTGTGCCAGAGCCTCACCACCCTCACAGGGAAGAATTTCTTCCTAATATCCAATCTAAAACTCCCCTCCTTCAGCTTAGGGCCATTTTCCCTCGTCCTGTCCCTCCATGCCCTTGCAGATCAGTCCATAGCTGAGTCTGTAGGTCATCAAAGATGAAGAGCCAAAATCTGGCCTTTGTCGTGTTTCTTTGGGCTTGACTTCAGATTTTTTGTTGTTGGGCTTTCTTTCTTTTTGTGCTTTTTTAGCTTCCTTTTGTTGGTTTTAGGGTTTTTTTTATGGAAGGTATAATGGGAATTAAAGTGCAAGTTTAACTGAACATGCACATCAAACTTTGGGTTGGAACTGGAGAATCCTTCAGGCCCTTCCAACCCAAACGATCCTGCGATCCTGTGACTCTGGCAGTGCTGCCAACTCATGTCCCAACCAGAGCTGCTGGAGCCAGTTTTCCAGCATGAGTCAGCAAGGTCCAAGGCCCCAGGAGCAGGGTGACTCAGCAGCTGTCAGCGTGTGATGAGGCACTGGAACAAAAGTGACCTGGTTTGCAGCCAGCGCTCGTGACTCTGCTGGTGTCACTTGTCAGGGACCTGCTCTCTCAGCTGACAGTGTTACCAGGCTTTAGCCACCTCCCCCCTTTATTTTTCCTGTGGAAACAAAATCATGATCCATCTATTATACATGGTTAGAAAGGGATCCAGCTAGAAGCTACGCCCTGAGCAGCCACAATGGGTGGCTGCAGTTGAACAGAATGAAAAGAGTTTCTGCTTTAAAAGGACTAAAAATACATTACAATAACTTCATCTGAGGGTTTTTTTTTGTTATAGTTCTTTGAGCTGTTGTTGACAAAATGAACTGAAGCAGAAAATTACTTGAAAATAAACTGAATACCCTGCAATTTCCTTCCTTTTCTTCCCCATTTTTCAATGAAAGGAGAGCTATCGGAGACATCAAAGAGAAGGGGAATGGCATTAAATCTGACAAATCTATATTTTAAATCAACTTCATAAAAATATTTAAACTAAAAGAAAGGTTGAGCATATCCATTTTCTTAAATATTGGTAACTTTTCTGGATGGCAAAAACCAAGTTAAAAAACTCCACTCTGTTTAGCCACTTTTTTTTTTGGTAGAGCCTTGAAGGACCTTTACCTTTAGAGATGATAACTTTATGACATGTTCATTTTGTTCTAGGCTGAATTTCCAGTGTAGATAAAGGCTGTATTAACTGGCTGTGCTTTGCCCAAAGGGTGGAAATTTCAATTCCCAAATTTTTTTCCAACATAAACTACTAGAAAACTTTTAACATTATGGTAATGATGTCATATTAGCTAAAAAACCCACATTTTTTCTTCACGCAAATTTATACTGTAAGAAACTTGTAAGGAAATATCAGTGAGTGAGCACTGGAAGAGGTTGTCCAGAGGGGCTGTGGAGTCTCCATCCTTGGAAATATTCAAACATAGTCCTGGGCAGCCTGGTGTGGGTGGCCCTGCTTGACCAGGGGCATTGGATCAGATGACTTCCATAGGTCACTTCCACCTATCACTTCCACCTTCAACCACTCTGTGATTCTGCCATTAGGCATCAAATACTGATTCCCAGTACAGCAGTGTCAATCCAGAATAATTTTCCTAATTTTAGTGGAGTACACCCTCATTTTCAGTGACATTAAAAGCTGGCTTATGATGTAGAGAAATCACGTATCAAACAAACAAAAGTATAATATTACCTGTTTGTTCCGATTTTCAAAGTCAAACATTGCTTTCTTGCTCTCTTCCTGGCTGGCTAATAGAATTTCATGAAGTTTTTTGTAGAAATCAGAGACTTCAGCTTCTCGTTTTTCATACTCTTCCAGTCCATAGTTATACAGTTTCCCACAAACTGAGACAAACTCCTTCCTGTATGTGACAGCAGAGTCAAGGGCTTTGCTTGTTCAGTGGAGCAACATGTTATGTTCCCTCTACCTCTGCAAATCTGAGGAACAAGAGCTACAAGCTACTTTTATGTAAACTCTGTGGAACTTGCTGGGAGCAGGCTGCCAAATATTCTGTCTGGGGAAGGATTGGGTCACCCCTTCACATTTTATGCAGAGGGTTTTGCTACCTTAAGGGTATGGAGAAAGCTGTGGCAATTTGAGGGGGCAAAAAGCCTTGAGGAAGAGAAGGAAATACATACACTTGTCTGACTCTTCTGACACAGCAGCAGAAGGAAGCGTACAACCCTATCTGTCTTCACAAGTGTGAATACAGTGCCTGGGTAGTTAATAAATACAGCTCTGGAGCCTACAGCCAGAGCACAGAATAAACTACTGACTTGGTAGCATCACAAAAATAACGTCAATTTTTCTTCTGCTATTATCTTGGCAACGGAATTGTTTTTGGAGTCTACTGTAGTTAAGCCGTGATGCATTTTTCCCCAACAGTGTAATGCAATTTTAAGGAAGGTCAAGTTACTGGCCTTGACAATACTCTATTAATCTGAATGAGAAAAGAAAAAAAGGCAAAAAAAGCGTCTGCTTTCTGCTCCCCCGTGTAGGAGCAATGATCAGAAAAATGTGCTGGCCTGGAAACTTCCCGTTGCCAGTTCTGGCAGGTTGTGAGATATGCGACTCGTATCGTTCTGATTAGTCTGTTCCTATCTCCCACCACTTCAATTTCAACATGATTTTAGCGGCTGCGCTCTCACAATCTAACTGACAGAGATTTATCTTCCAGCTCATTTTAAACTTTAAGTGGATTGCAGACTTAAAGAAAGTACAAAGCCTTGATTCTTGCGGGGTCACAAAAGGAGGCCGCCGAAATTGTGTTTGGTTCAGGGGAAGGAAAAGGAATATGGTAATTACAACAGTGAGAATTTAAAAAGCTGGGATCTCATGACCTGTCGGGGATAGAAACGAGTGGTTTTACAAATGGGATGTTTCAAGCTGGGCTGGCCAGCTTGCCAGTAATATGAACCATTTGTTTGGAGCCCTCATATTTCACAAGATATCAAGCCTTAAAGCTGTCAGTGGTCTCACAGTCTTGCAGCGTAATTTTTGGTACCATTCCAAAATTGAACACAGACTGTCTCAGATCTTAGATCAATGTAGCTTTCAGCCCTGGACAAAAGCAAAGGATGAAGAGTCCCTGTGGGTACACCTCTTTCTTAACTCCAGGCATTACCTTTTAGCTGTAGGTATTCCAAACCCAGGAAGGATATGCCTGCAGCAGGTCCCCCACTCCAGGGAGGGAGGCCAGTTTGGCAGCTTCTGTATCATCTTCATACAGACTGTCAAACAGGAATGATCCATTCAGGTGCTCAACAAAGGCTGTCTTTGAAGAGAAACAGAGGAAAATATGTAAAATAAAGATGCCAACCTGCTGCCAGTTCTCAGGATGTGTCTCTCTTACAAACACCTCACCAGCAGCTGAACACTGGTGCACACACAGTTATACCAACACAGCAGACACGCCAACCAAGACAGGAAAGCACCTTGCAACTGGAGTGAAACCCATCCCAGGGGCTTTGCTGCTACAACTCTGTAGCCTAAGGATAGAAAACACTGTTTAATCTCATATCATAGAATCATAGAATGGGTTGGAAGGGACATTAAAGAGCATTTCGTTACAACCTCCTGCCATGGGCAGGGACACCTTCCACTAGACCAGGATGCTCCAAGCTCCATCCAGCCTGGCCTTGGACATTTCCAGGGATGGGGCAGCCACAGCTTCTCTGGGCAACCTGTGCCAGTTGCCAATATATGACCTTATCACATACAAACACATATTGCAAGGCTTTTAAGCCTTTCAGATAAAGTGTTAGTGGACTTTGGAGAGGGCTGGAGGGAAAACATGCAGACATCCTCCCTGACACTGAACCACCTCCTGCTCTTCAGCCCGTGTGACCTTCCAGAGGTCTGAAATACAGAGCTAGGCCACAACTGAAAGCACCATTCTGCCTGGTGTTGTTTTCAGTCTGGTCACAGGACTACAGGGATCTCTCAAAACCCTGAAGAGTTTAACCATAAAACTAATGAAAAGCCATTAACTTAGTGTGAAGGAGAAAAAAAGTCACTTCCCCATGAAAATTCTAACAGTTCCCTCAGACCTGTAATTTTCTCAGTCTCATGTCAGGCTGATAAGTCCTTGGGTATGATTTACTATTTAGCTGTGCAGGGTCTATATCTGTAGTTCCATTGTTCAGCCCAAAGAATTATGTTCTCCCACGTCATGTGTATTCCACAGCAGTTCCTGTTTTCATTCAAAAGATGAGATTCAGAGATCACAGAGATTAATCCAAGCCTTAGTTTTAGCAGAGTCGATGTTAACCTCTCATTAAATCTCCAAGCATGTAAAAGACAAGTCAATATGTGTTTGTGCTTCTTTCTCCTGAGACAACACACAACCAGCCAAAGAAAACCTACCTCATGGTACTCCAGCTCTTCCTGCTTTGCCTGTTTTATCTCCTGAAGAGCAAGGGCCCGAGCCTCCTCTTGTTCCAAGGGCTTAGTAAGATCTTGATACTTTGAAACTGCATCTTCTCTCTGAGAAACACAGATAAAGCATTTGTATTAGATTATCCAGCAGTGCTCAACAAATCTGGGCATAGATAATTGATCTTTCTAGAAAAGGCACCTGAGTGACATCTGCGTCTCCATCTATTCGTGGGCTTTTTATTAAAATACTTATGAAGTTTCTAATCCGTTCCTCATACCATTTTCTGTTGGCATATTACTCGGCTTCTGCATTCAGTGCATCTGAGCTGATTCAGTCCCAGGAAACGTTTCTCTCTCCATTTTCTCATCTTTGGAGTTGTTTTTTTCTCTCTTGGCAGGAAGTACTATTTTGACTTCTAGAATTTGAGCTCTGATTTGATCAGCCAGTGAGGTTAATACATTTTCTAGGGAGGAGAAGGCTCTTTGGAGGAGTGGATAGCAAGGTAGTACCAGGGGCAAGAACCTCATTAGCTTGAAACTGAAGCTTGACAAATTTAAGTATGCAATTCTCTGACGTACTGTCTGATGATCAGGGACTGCACTCCATGACCTGGAAAGCCCTTCCAGCCCTATGCTAAGACCAATGTATCTTCCAAGTACAGCTCCTGCTCTGTGCCAAACAAATTTACAATTAATCATGTTCCTTGGTTACTAAAAAAACACCTGAACAAAAAAACCCTCATCTTTGTTCCTTTGAGCTGTGGGATGAAAAAGCATCGGACAGGTTACTGGTGAGGATGAACTATCAGAAATCAAGAGTGAGAAGTGCATCCAGGCACCTCCTTGCCTGGATGGTCTGTCAGTCTGCCACTGAAATAAATGTCTCTGTGAGCAGCAGGACCACCAAGCTTCCTTCCCCCTGGATCCTTGTCTCAACACTCATTTCCTTGAGATTCTCTAAGAAGACTTGCACTCACACTGCAGCCTCTCTGTGGCAGCAAGAACCAGGCCCCTCTCCCACACACAGCTGCTGATTTTCACAAAATCTGTGAAGACATCGTGCTTCTGACACCTTTACCCCTGTCAGATTTGATAGAATTTGGCCTACAGGTTCACAGCTGTTAGGTGGAAGCAGAATAAACACTGTGTGCTTCTGTGAGCCTGATTTCTGCAGGGAGCCTGCCCTCAGTGCTGGAATATTGCTGGCACACCAACAAAGGAAAGGCTCTGTAAGAAGCTGTTGCCTGATTTCCCAAGCAGGGAATTGCAGAAATCTTACCGTGGTGTCTCTCACGAGCTTGAAGTCCAAGTACACCAGGTTTGGAAGATGAGCAACAACAAACAGCATGTACTGCTTGTCATCACAGAAGGGGTTCCCAGACAGGTTCAGTGTCCGTAAGCTTTTTAACCTCCTGAGATAGACAACCTGTGCCAAAGGGAAAGAGACCT
Organism: Corapipo altera; assembly: GCF_003945725.1. Classification (NCBI taxonomy): domain Eukaryota; kingdom Metazoa; phylum Chordata; class Aves; order Passeriformes; family Pipridae; genus Corapipo; species Corapipo altera. The sequence continues at coordinate 5,096,839 of NW_020884920.1, read as the reverse complement.
GTACTTCCAACTGCTGGGGAAACACAGCCTTGAAATTCGTTGCTCTTTTTACATTTAGGTTGGAATATGTTTTCTGCTCCACTGCAAAATTCATATGACACTCAATTATGAGTTTCTAATGCTTTTGGGAAAGGAAATACTTAAATTCACATTGGGAATATCTAGACAATGGGTGGAGAGAGAAGGCAGATGGGGTAGGCAAATCACAGGTCTTAAATTGGTAAAATGCCCTGAAAAGAACCCCCAATAAATCCTAGTCTCCTTCCTTTTCTCATATGTAACCACTTATCCCTTTTCTAGCTTTCGTGGGAGCCAATAGGAATTTTGCCATGGCTGACAGCAGTGACAGAACTGGGCCCCCAGGAGTCAATAATCTAAAGGAGAAGTGGCTGCAGGAAGCACTCAACACCAGGACAGAGGATCCAAACCACAGTGGACACTAAACTACTTAGAAATCCTAAGGAGAATTTTCTCCCCTAAGGAGGGGCTTGGACACAGTGGCAAATGTCAGTTTTAGAATATCTGATCCTTTGACAAGGAATATTTTCAAAGGCAGGGAGCACTCACATTTTCCAGATTGGTCAGGTTATTCTTCCCTATGGAGAAAATCTGCAGCTCTTGCAACGTGTCCATATTCTCAATTTTAGATATTCTGTTACTGTAGAGACTGAGGTCTTGCAGTTTGACAAGGGTATCCAGGCCCTCAATTACTTCAATATTGTTGAAGGACAAGTCTGGGGAAGAGTTTAGAAATCAAAGGTAAATTATTTCCAGCAGAACACCCTGATTCAGACCTTGCATTTAGCCTGGCTCTGGATTTAGGAGTTTATGTACAGATTTTCCTCAGGGGTGGTCAGTGTCCCCACAGGAAAAGCTTGGCATTAAATCATTCTTCATTCCTATCTCCTCATTGCAACTGTCCATGCAAATTCTAAATGAGAGGAACAGCTGAAGTTACTCCATGCAGAGTCCACATACACAGCCTGAAAGGGATTTCTGCCTTATGGGGAAACCCAAAACACAAGAGGTGGGGAAATGTCCTAAGAGGGGAATTTCTGTGACAAATTTGACACTCCTTGCCTTGTTTCTTGCAGACTCTGACCTGCCACACCAATGCCACTGTTGTGGTCACTCCCATAGGACAGACACATCCCCGTTCCACATCAGTGGAGGTTTGCAAAGGCACACACCCACTTTAGCTATTTCAGTCATTGAAACATCCTCTTCTGCTAGAACATCTATCCTAACACCACGACTAAGGGCAGTATTTGCTCTCTGGCCAGTACTGAGCAATTCAAGAGTCCAGATGAGGTTACGTGGGTGGCTGAGACACTTGTGCAGCAGCAGCAGCTGAACCACTGCAGCCTTTGGGCAAACAGAACATGAGAATGTGCTTCAAAACACTCTGCTTACACTGAGGTGATCAGTTGGTGATTCACAAGTGCATCAGTCATCTGTGGAGCAGAACAGTGCAGACAACTGGGTGGAAGAGCCCATTAGACACCTCACGATGTGCTTACGAGCTGCAGCCCTGTGTGCTGAGGATATATTTAGACTTCCAGCCAGCAACGTGGCTGCAATTCCAGAGAATGCTCCAAGCTGTGCATCTGTGCAGCTGAAAGGAGTCACATAAGGCTACGAGGACAGGCACTTCTTGGGACAACAATGACACCAAGCCCTTAAGGATGCAGGGGTAAAGATGGTGTGTTGCAAGCTCTGAAATGCCTGCAGTAGCTTTGAAAACATGCTTCTAAATCACAGAGGTGCTTCCATAAATATTCCTGAAAGTCATCTCCAAATACAATACGAACCCTGGAAACAACCTTGAAACCTCAGCATCCTGTTCCTGCCACACCAAATGTATTAAACCCAGTTTTGAAACACATGAAGGATTGTTTTGCAGCTCTGATACTCAGGCATTTTGACATTTGACAGTCAAATAAGGAAACACACAGACAGCTGACAGCCTTCCCTGGGAAAGCTCCTATCAGTCGTGTTTGAGAAGAAAGGTGACATCCTGGTTTATCACAGATTGCTCTGCACCTGTGAAGGACCCAACCTCCTCTGCCTGTATCTCACCAAGCCATACAAGGTGAACCAGACTCTCCAGAGCTTCTATCTTCTCAATGACATTGTTGTCCAGCTGCAGTTTAGTCAGATTCTCCAGCCGCCACAGATTATCAATCTGCAGGATACCTAAAGCCACAGGGGAAAAAAAATAAAATAAAATAAAATTGCTTTTCATGTGAGACAGCTTTCGGTTTACCAGACACGCTGTCTTGCACAAGAGAAACATGTCCAGTCCTACCTCCAAAATGACTTTCAGCGTGTGATGAGTGCCCTGGAGAGCTCAGAGGTGCACTGGCTGGATGAGATTCCAATGAAACAGCCCAGTTAACCTCAGTGTCCTGCACCAGTGCACGCTGCTCATCAGTGAGGCCAACGAGGCGTGGAGGGGCTGCTGACTGTGGCCCTGCACTCCAGTGGCTTTATGAATCCACCAGTAGGAGGCCTTGACCTTCATTTTCCCTTCCAGCTCCAAGAGGGACATTTGGGATGAGCTCTGCTTTTCTCTGCATTTGCAGTCTAGCAGTTCCCAGCTCCTGCTTTTGTAAATGACTCTCCTGCTCCCGGCATTCTCATCACAGGAGAGGAAGTTAGAGTCTACTCTTTCAGTGAAGGTTGCAGTTTAGAACTAATCAATATCCCTGCATTTAGCTTCCTCCAAAAAGCAGAATCACAAGGGCAGGCTGTTAGGCACTACATCAAAACATCAGCACCAAAGTGACAGGAAATACAGAACATTCTCATCCCCATTTCTCTTCTCAGAACTCATCAGTTGCTCTCCAGCTATCCTCATTTACTGAGGGCACACTAAAGCAAGAAATTGCATGCACAAACTATTCACACAGTCTGTATTTTGTATGTGCAAACAAATCTATGCAGGATCAGGTCAAGGGAGTCTTTTCTAAGGAAATCAACTCATACACACATTATTTTACTGGAGCACACAATGAATAATCAAAAGTAGATTTTTGCCCATCAAATTACCTCACCCTCCCCTCAATACTCAAATATTGAGCCAAATGTTCTTCCTTTTCACTTTTTGAATGCAATGGTTTGGCAGTAAGAGGCAAGTTGTGGTAAAGCTATGGATGACCAGAGGATGCCACCAAATCGGACTGTAATCACCATAACCCCCAAAACTGCTCTCACACAATCACCAGCCATGGCAGAGCCTGCCCAGGGTTGGATTTGTCCATGCACTGAGGGGCCCTATAGGCCCGTGGCCTGTAGGTGTCACCACAATATAAATGTTAAATGAGAACAGCAGTGACAATAACAATGGGAAGCAAAGCAGCTTTGAGATTACCCATCAGCAAAAGCACCCAGCTCGCTCATACTTTGCACAGGGATGACCAAAAATGTAAGTCCAGATGTTACTTTTCACATAATAAATCCAAGCTAATCGTGATTGTTTAATTGCCAGTTACCTGCCTTGTGCTTTGCTCTATTACCTTCTAACAAAAGAAGAAGGAAAGAATGCATATATTCTGATACTCACTTCTAAAGCTAAGTTGTAGCTCTGTCACATCCTTAAAGTTAATATTTTCCCCTTGGGCAAGTTCTCCAAGGTCCTCTGGACACGTCTTTTCAACAGCTTTCAGAACCATTTCATCATCGATAATGTTTGGCTCGACGTCATTGTAAAACTGACTCATTGTGAGAAGTGTCAGCCTTAAAGGACAGAAAGGAAAAGTAAATTAGATCACTGCCCTTCTACAATTTCCAGCAGTCACAGAATCACAGAATTCCAGAATGGTTTGAGTGGGAAGGGACCTTAAAGCTCATCCAGCTCCACCTCGTGCCATGAGCCGGGACACCTTCCACTATCCCAGGTTGCTCCAAGCCCCATCCAACCTGACCTTGGACATTTCCAGGAATGGGGCAGCCACAGCTTCTCTGGGCAACCAGTGCCAACGCTTGACAACCCTTTCAGTGATGAAACTCTTCATGGAAATTTAAATATCCCTAATGTTGCCCTGGAGGCATGAGACTATTTATCTTTCCAGAACCGTGCACAGCTAATGAGTCAGTGTGAAGGACTGGAATCATCAAGCTTTTGCTTGTGTAAGATATCTGTAATTATAGAATTTGTTTTGATTTTTATTTTTTTTTTTGCATAGGACAGGAAGGATAAATGTCTGAGTTTAGAGAGTTCTGTCCTCATCATGGATTTTTATTAACAAACCAAACCTATTGCTGTGCTCAGTAAAGACTAAAGGGCAGCAGGTTCTGGGTTTATCCATCCTTGACCTTCCTTTCCCCCTTTCTTGTAGAATTCCAGGATGGTTTGAGTTGGAAGGGACCTTAAAGCTCATCTCGTTCCACCCCCTGCCATGGGCAGGGACACCTTCCACTAGCCCAGGTTCTCCAAGCCCTGTCCAGTCTGGCCTTGGAGACTCTCAGCGATGAGCACTTGTCCATCGTCCCTTCAGTCAGCGTCGCTTCTAACCACCCCTGCCCGGTGTGTGGGAAGAGGCCACCGGTTCCCCCCGCGAGACCCACCGAGGCCGAGATCCCGGCCTCTCAGGCCTCTCACCTGCAGGTCCCCGGGGCTCCGAATCGGCTCTATGCCCAGTTCCTAATTCTTTATTCCCGATCCCCTTATCCCTGATCCCCTATTCCAGTTCCCGGTCCCCGGTTCCCGGTCCCCGGTTCCCACCCGCGCCTCGGCGCCCGTTGCTAAGGAAGCTCGGGCGCGTTGCTAAGGGCGGTCACATGACCTCCTCAGGCGCCAATGGGCGCGGAGTGGGTGGGAAGGCCAGCTGCCAATCAGGGCGCAAGAAATCCGTGTCAGCCAATCAGCGCCGGGACCGTGCCCTGGGGGCGGAAAGGGGCTCGCGTGATTGACGCTTTCCTTACCCAATAACGTTACAAGAAGGTTTGGACTTTGCCCAATGGCGAACGGCAATCGCAGTGTCCTCGCTGTCCATCAACCGGGGGCGGGGAAACGGGCGGGACTACCGTGAGGGCGGAGCCCCCGTTTGACAGTGATGGACACGTCTCTTAACCAATGACACTGCGGCTCGTCCGGACAGAGCCCAATGGAACGGAGGGAGGCGGGTCGCTCTGGTCAGAGCGCGCTGCGATTGGTGCGCGAGGCTGTCAGTCAGGGCGCGGTGCGGGAGGGGGGGCGCCGGGCCGCTGTTTGTTGTCATCCCAAGATGGAGTTTCTGCTGGGGAACCCGTTCAGCACCCCGGTGGGGCAGAGCCTCGGTACGGCGGCCAGGGGGGCTCCGCGGGGGTCGGGCGAGCCCGGGGAGCAAGAGGGGCCTTTGGAGGGTGCGGGGGGCCCCGGGCAGCGCGGGGGGCTGGGGGTCGGTGAGGGGCTGTGGGGGCGGTGAGGGGCTGTGCGGGCCCATAGGGGGCTCTGGGGTCGGTGAGGGGCTATGGGGGCTCGAGGGTGTTGGTGAGGGGTTGTGGGAGGGTCTGTGAAGGCCCATGGGGGGCTCTGGGGGTCGGTGAGGGGCTGTGAGGGTTACTGGAGGTGTTTGGGGGTTGTGGGGATCGCTGGGGGCTGGTGGGGGTCTGGAGATTGTGAGGCAGCTGTGGGGCTGTCGGGGGGCTGTGGAGGTGTGGGAGAGTCTGTGGGGAGCAGGGGTTCCAGGGGTTGTTAGGTTGGTGGGGGCTCGGAGGTGGTGGAGGTTTTTTGGAGTTGGGGGGTGCTGGAGGCCTCGGGGGGGCTCTGGGGTTAGTGAGGGTCGTGGGGGGCTCGGTGGGCAGCCAAAGGCTGGAGGGCAGGGGGGCCTTGGGCAGCCTGTTGTCCATGGGGAGGGAGCGACTCCACATCGAGATGGATGAAGGAAAGTTGATGCATCCCCCAGCTCTTTCTCCTGCGTTGTGAGTGCCTTGTTCCAGACCACCCTGTCGTTGATCCTCCTTCTCCCAGAACGCTGAAATCCCCCTGGACCTGTGTGTGTGCAGGGGGGTGACGTGGTTCAGAGGCACAAACACGGGCTCAGTGTTCAGCCTGGAGCTTGAACTGTGGTTTTGGTGACGCTTTGGTGCCATTAGCAGGTGGTTCTGAGCCAGCTTTCACTGCCTGGCCAGTCAAGGCCTCCCTGGGCTGCTGGGGCTGTTTCCTGCCTCCCACAGACATGTTCATTCATAGCAAGCCAGTTTCAGTCTAGGTTGCCACGGAGGGCCCCTTGGGGAAAGCCTGGGCACCACTTGTGCAGAGTTTGATAACTGAGTTCTCACCTCGGCTGGGTGGGCTCTCAGTGCCTCCTGCACTCCTCTCTTGGGCCCTGAAGAAATATAAGATCTCTGACATTGTGCTGGGAAGGAACAGGCTGGCTCAGGTTCCTGCAGTGCGGGGCTGTGCTGGGCAGTCCCCAAGCCAAGGTGAGGCTCAGTTGAGCAGCTATTCTGGGAGGAAAGGCTAGGAGAATTGGGATTGTTCAGCCTGGAGAAGAGAAGGCATCAGAGTGACCTAATTGTGGCCTTCCAGTTGCCTGAAGGGAGCTGGAGAGGGACTTTGGACAAGGGCAAGGAGTGACAGGGCAAGGGGGAATGGCTTCACACTGCCAGAAGGCAGGGTTAAAGGCAATATTGGGAAGGAATCCTTCCCTCTGAGGGGGTGAGGCCCTGGCACAGGTTGCCCAGAGAAGCTGTGGCTGCCCCATCCCTGGAAGTGTCCCAGGCCAGGTTGGACGGGGCTTGGAGCAACCTGGGCTAGTGGAAGGTGTCCCTGCCCATGGCAGGGGGTGGAACTGGATGGGCTTTTAAGGTCCCTTCCAACCCAAACCATTCTATGGTTCTATGAATGCTCTTGTGTTGGCATCCCCCTCCGGAGAAACCATGCTCTGTTTCCTTGATTTCTTAAGCAACAGGAATTCTAATGCCTTTTTTATGGGTCATATAGAATATAATATTCAAAGGCAGGTTGGACGGGGCTTGGAGCAACCTGGTCTCGTGGAAGTTGTCCATGGCAGGTCTTTAAGGTCCCTTCCAACCCAAACCAATCTACAATTCTATAATGTAGCTATGCATAGTGTAGCCTGTAGCTTTTCTATGTTAATTTATGGAATGATGGAAGTCTTTGGAAATTGCCACGGAAAAATTTTGCAGAGCAAACCTCTTTTATTATAGTCTTTTCACCCCCACGTGCAGGGGCAGCCCTTGGTCAAGGTAAAAGGCCCTTGAAATGGTGAGTCTCATGCTGTGCTTTGAGCAGGGCTGGACTCTTTGTCAGGATATATGGAGCATATGTATAACTTGCTGTTTGTCCTCAGCCATCTGGGGTGTTTATTTCTGCTGCTGAGGGAGAGAAGTGCTGAGAGTCAGAGGATAATAATGAGAACAGCACAAGTCAAAAATGATTTTAGAGTGAATTTGCTTTGTTGTGTTTGGCCATCGGACCACCCCTGCCAGGACAAGCTGCTCCTGGGCCAGGCCTCTGCCTCATCTCTTTATTGACAGTTTTTTTAAGCATCAGTCAGTGGTTTGAAGGGACTTAAGAATTGGTAGGGGGGAGGATGGGAGCAGTAAAATCTGCTATTTTAGCCTCTTTAACTCTGGAGTGCAAAGGTTTTCACAGCTCTCACATCCCTTTGCTCGCTGCCAACTTTGGGGCTTTGAACACTGAGCTGCTTCCATCAGATAAGGTCAGGTGTGCAGCTTCCCTTAATGCAAAATTCAGCTGCACTTTAAGAATGGTTTTATTTTTTCACTCCCAGGGGGAAGAGATAGCTGCAGATTTTATTTTGGAAGACAAATTTTTCTGCTTCTCCTGTCGCTGCCAGTTATCCCTTTCTGAGACAGCAGTAAAACAAAAGCATGCCTTGTTCTCAGACACTGCTATTTGCCCAGTGCTTCCACAGTTTGTTTTCCCAGTGAGCTTGTGGAATGTAATTTTCACTTATGTTTCTCTTCATTCTTTCAAAGAAACTGAATAATTTTGTATTTCTGTTTAAACATATTGTGTTGAACACAGTTGTGATGTTTTCAAGCAAGGCCTAACACTCACCATAAGGGAGAAGTGCAGAAAATCCTGTAGGTCCATCGGCACACCAAGAATGTGTGTTCTCTGCCAGGAAGTAGCAGAGGTTCACGTGAAGATTTAATTAGGGCTCTACAATGTCTGCAGATAAATGCCAGGTCTGAAAGAACAAAGATGTCAGAGAAGGTTTGGGGAGAGCCTAGAGAGGTAATACAAGGGATTTTCTCTTTTCTGCTCTTTATCTGGATAATGTCTGAAGCCAGGCGGGCTTTTTATGTTAACTCTTTTGCTTAATGTGGGAAAGTAATGCTGGGATGAGCTCAGAGGATTTGTAATGGAGATGGATAGAGTCTCCTGCATCTAAAGTGCCAATTGAAATGGCAGCCAGGTTCCTCATGGCTGAAAGCTACCTGAATTTTGGGCTGGCTTATATGGTACCCTCTATTCAATTCCCAGTGGTGTCATGGCAGAAACTGTATAAGCCATTACCATGGCTGCTAATTACAAACCTCTCTTAATTTTGCTGTAATACTTTGATTGACCTGTGGACGCTGAACTGTCCTTGTGTCTTCAGCAAGGTCTTCTCCTGAGCAGAGAGGGTAGGGGTTTGGTGGGATGCTGTGTGGAAGGCAGGCAGCTGTGCCTAAGAGATTCCTGAACTCACAAAATCATTTTCATTCCATGTTACATTTTGGCTGGAGGTTGCTGAGAAGGGAGGTAATATATAAATATATAAATATATAAACTACAAATCCCATTCAAGATTTTGTAGTAGAATCCAAAACTTCCCAAAGGTTTTGTGAAGTGCTTTTCAGAAGATCCTCATGGAGGCTGGTGAGAGTCCAGAGGGTGGAATTGGGTGCCATGGCTCTGTAGGCTGCTGAGTATGTTGGGGTTGACAAGATCCTTTGTGCCACTGGGTGCTGGCTCTGTTCTTGCAACTGAACTCTTTATTTTTTTCCAATTAATACTGTAAATACTAGATCCTTAGAGGAAGTCTATTTTGAAAAATATCCTGACAAGCTGAGGAAGAGAAGAGCAGGAAGATGTGTAGGAAAGCAGAGCTGACAGAGTGCTCGCTGTGTGGAGAAGGGCTGGCCTGGGGAAAGAGCTGCAATTTACAGTAGTGGGAATTTGCCTTGAGATTCACCATCCTGCCATAAATTGCATTTTTATCTTTCTTTGTTCAACGGAGCCATCTTTAAAGTGTCACCACTCTATTCAAGGTTATTAGAACAAATACCCTTCCTGCAGGTTAGCGAAAACATCTCCGATGATTAAAGCTGATTGAATTACAGGAATGTGGAGTGCTGGTGACTTTTTTTTTTTTTTTTTGGTCATTCTGCTTATTTGATATTGGCCATATGGCTTACACATGAAAACACAGGAAAACCTGGTTTAGTGGTTTTGGGTTTTTTTACCCTGGAGACTTCGCAAAGGCTTCAGGAAAGTATTTATTTGTTTGAATCCAAACCAAGCCCTGCTGCTGCCCCCCTGCCTGGCTCCCTCAGGTGAGGAGGGCTGAGCTGGGACAGTGAGGTGTGAAATGAGGTGGTGAATGGGGGCATCAAGGTCCCTTTTGGTTGGGCTGTGAGTGCTGCTGAAATCAGCTGCTCTCCCTGCAGCCCGAAATCTGCTTGACCCGGAGCCAAAGACCTCCGGGAGAGACATTCAACACCTCAGTTAAGTGCACTGAGACCTGAAAGTTAATTTTTAACAATATAGTAGAAATTAAGTTGTTCTGTGTGACTGGAGGGGGTGGCTCAGGTGCTGCTGGTTTACAGCCCTGGTCCCTGTTGATGAAGGGAGGTTTCAGAGCAGGGTGCTGGTCTGGGCACGTGCCTTGGAGTCTGTTTTTGGAGGAGGAACAGTGCAGTGATTTAATACAGAGTATTGTTTAAGGAGGCTACAAAAACAAGGTTTCAGCAAAAGATACAGAGGCACTTTATTGAAGCAACAGTGAGGCAGACAGCTTTTCAATTGATTTTTATCAAAGCACTTGCAGTTTCCATTCAAGGCTGTTAAATTGATAATATATATGGTGGATAGTGTCTGTTTCCAGAGCTGCTGTTTTGTTCCCCCCCCTTTTTTTTTTTCTTTTTAATGGGAAAATGCTTCAGCTTGGGGGGGTTAAAACACCTTTTTATTTTCCTTACCATGAGAAGCACTTGAGCCCTTTCTTCACGTATGAATCTTAGAATAAAAATGGTTCCTAAATAAATGAGTTGATGGCTACATGCAGGAGCAGAGAAATGCATTAGAGGCAGCAGCCCATGGCAGTCCTGTGGGAGGCATTAATCCAGGCTTTCTTGTCCACATTTTCCCTAAGTTCCCTTCAGAGTAAACTTACTACTTTGCTGTGCTGTAAGTGGAACATTTTTTTAAATACGAGCCTTTTCCCAATGCTAGAAGTCAGTGTTTAAAGTGCACACCATAATCTTAGGATCTGCTCCCAATAAAATTCCATTTTTGCAGCGTGCTGTTGGGCTCTGAATCGTCTCTCTCTTCATTCATTGCATTATAATAAAAAGTCATTTGCATTTACTCATAACCACAGAAGCATTGTGCCCTGTTCTAAGGGAAGCTTTCCTCAGTACAAGGTGGCAGAAACTTTTCTCGCTGTGTCAAAAAGATGAGTTTTGTCTTTGCCAGCAGTGAAAAGGGCACAAGAAGTTCTCTCCTCAGAGTTTAAGTACTTTTCTAGGTACTCCTGTAGCTGGTCAGTTGTTAGAAATCCAGCCCCCCACTGCTCATTCAGAATTGTGCTTGTCATGCAAAAAGAGAGTCTGATAAAGTGCTTTTAGTTTTATAAGATTATTTGGATCTGCTTTCACTTCACGACAATGGATTATGTTGTAAGGAAAATCTCCATGAAATATGAAAATGGATATCTTTGCTTTTAAAGGAGCAAATAAATACTGAGTCATGAATCTGGCAACTTGGAGAGAAACTACATACACGTGTGAAGCTGGGTAATTAGTATAATACCATTTAATACTGGGTTTCTAAGGCTGGATTTATTTTAGAGGCACAAAAGCAGATTGTAGTTCATGAAGGTATTATAACATGTATTTTTGGGTAATGCAGTTTTATCTCTTTCAGCACGATACGCTTAAATGTGTATTCCATATGCTTCTAATATAAATCTATATGTGAGAGTGAGGGCAGCTCGTTCCCAGTTTGTTGCTGCTCTGTTCAGGGACTCAGCAGATTTTTTTTTTTTAAACTGTATATTTAAAATAGGCTTGACTAAAACCCACAGAAAATCCCCACAAACCCTTCCAACCGATCCAATATTTCACCCAAAACAATGTTCACAAAAAAAAAAAAAAAGTATTGCTTGTTTTCCTTAGTTAAGAACAGTTTTAAGTTAGTCTGACTTTCCTTTGTTTTCATAAGCTACACCGAGTTTTTAATTAACGATTCTTTGAAGGTGATGAAGCCATTTGGTGGCATCCTGAGTGATAATGGGAGTGGAGGGACAGCAGCAGCTCTGGCAGAAGTTTTGGTGAGATGATCCTTCCTGGGGAAGGTGCTGCGTGGCACCTGCAGGGCTGGGGCTCTTCAGGGCTGGCCTGGCAACCTCCTTCCTCATATGGTGTTTCATACTTGACTAAAAATTATTTCACCCTTTGAGTTTTGGTTTCAAAATCTGTGCAGTGGATAGTGGATAGGGAGCACAGGGAGAAAGGATGTTGTGGGAGCCCTGAGAAGTGAGGAAGTGACCCGAAAGCCCAGCCTGGGTAAACACAGTGATGAATCTGAACAGATCCCCCAGAACTAGTTTTCCCACTTTCTTGTTTGCTTCTGCCTGGAGAATTCCTAGTTTTCTATATAAAAGAAACTTGTTGCTGAGTAAAAAAATCCTATCAAGAATAAATAAGCCTTGTTTTCCATATTTGCTTATTCTCCTGATGGTTCTCCCTGGTCTTTTCCATTACCATCAATGGCAAAGGGCTCATTTAAAACTGAGGATTTTCCAGGACAAAAGATACTGGTCTAAAAGCTTTGCTAGAGCTGGATTTCTCCTCCCTTAAGAGCAGCTCCTTTGCTCCAGGTAAACATGTCTTTACACAGCCCATGGAGCCAGATCTTCCCATCTGTAGGTAACTCTTTCCATTGCTCAAGAAAGGGAGATGCAAATAAATCCAGCCAGTCTATTACTGGCAGCACTGTCCTTAAATTGAAATATATGCTCTGTGATTGTCCCATACCTGCCAGAATTTTCAGGTGGGCTCCATAATGTAGTAACTCGTTTCAAAACCAAAAACTAGGGAAGAAAAAAATGTCCATGTGTGTACATGCCCTGTCTGTGTCTGAGCAATTCCTGGCATGGCTGTGTGTGGACTATTTACTCATGGTGCTGTATGTCTCAGTTCACAGCATTTGGCAGCTCAGCATAGTCTCAGAGAGCATCAGGAGACTCAAAAAAAAAAAAAAAAGAGAGAGAGGATATTCAGAAGAAACCTGTTGAATAATTTGGTTAGCCTGTAAGCCTGCTTAGTCCTTGAAAGTAAGGGAGTCTGTTCCCCAGCTGGTCCTCGGAAACCTTCTGGGTTAAATTACTTTGGGAAGAAATTCTTTGTTCAAATTCAGATGAAAGAAAACGTACACAAAGTGAAGGCACAGATTGGTGTCATAAACTGTGTTTGAATCCCAAGAACTTTGCAGAGCGTTGGTTTCTTGTTCTTAAGGCAAGAAAGACTTTGTTGCATCCCAAATGTGGTCAGGAATGTTGTTAACTTGGGCATGTTGCATCCTCTGTATTTTCATGGGATAAATCTACTGCAAGAAGTGTGACTGGCTTCGTGTTTCACCCAGATAACAAAAATGCATGTTTCTTGCCTAGCTGAGTAAATGCAGAAAAGTCCCTTTTTAAAATCTGGTATTTCCTGACTTTTTTTTTTTTTTAACTTTTATTTTGTCTCAGTTATAGCTTTCTGCATTTATTTTCCTTTTGGAAGGAAGGGGGTGTCTTTCCTTGCCCATAAACACAAAGAGCTACCTTGAGCATATTAAATAAATTGCAAGCTTCAGCAGCTTTGCCAGCAAATTTTGGAAAGTTTTTATGATATTCTGGGCCTACAGGCTTGCAGTGTTTCACAGCTCCCAACCACTTTGTCTTCTGAGACTAATAAATATGTCTGTTTGCTCCAATCAGTTAACAGAGTGTTAAGGAATTTCACCAGTTAATTGCTTCCTAATTTAAGATCAGGAGAGGAAAATATGCAAACTTTATTGGAATATTTCATTTGGAGTGAGTCTGGAAATCCATCTCCACACTGTGACCCAAGTTATTTCCTGGATGCTGTCTGGTATTTTCCTGAGCAGTTGTTATGGGATATAGGCATGATAATAAGATGATTGACAGTGGGATGTAGAGGTTAAGCTGGATGCAGCATATATTTGGGATTGGGGTACTCTTATTTCACATTTAAGCTGTTGTAGTAAATAGCCTGTTTTTTCATTATCTTTGAGCTGCCCTTTCTCTGCTGATTTTCGTTGTTTTAATTAGAAAGGTATTTTGCTGAAAAGAGCGATCTCAGACCTTTGTGAAATTTTCTGCTAGTACAAATAATGGTAAATCTGAAATCACTTATTAGACAAGAAGTTGTTATGGCAACTATAAGATGGTTGGCTAATCAGAGAGTGAGATCAGTTTTTATTTACAAGTGTAATGAGCAATTAAGTTTGAGCAGCTGTCAGACTTGGAAAGTGATTAAAGTTCAGCAAACAACCCAAATGGGTCAGTGTTCAGTTCTGATGGTTTTCTGACTCTGCAGCTTGATCATCTGTGGGTTTTACCTACTATAATTAAAACTGCCTTTAAAATCCCCATCCGTGCCAATGACTTGGCATAGCCAGTGAGTAATGAAAATTCCCTTTTCCAACCGGGTTCTTTAACAGGTATTGACCTGGAGTCTTGCTGTGGGTAATGAGGTATTTCACGTGTAGCATTCCTTAAAGCAAAGCTCAGTTTGGATGCTGGTTTGCAGAATCATCTCCTGGCTGTCGGGGATCACCAGGAGGGAGCTGAAACGGTGCAGCCTCGCTCAGGGCTCGGAGCACCTCTAAAGGCTCTCTTTCATTAAAGGCATCATTATGCTGTTCTTGGTTGCTTAGGGAGCTGCTGCTGGGCTCATAGGAAGGACGTGCACAGTGTGCATGAACATCAAACCCAAAAGAAGGGGAGAAAGTCTTGATTCACCCAGAAAGGTACAGGAATGCCCAGGAGAGCCGGAGCTGGTGAAGCTCAGTTGTTGGGCTGGTCACCAGCGACAGGGCAGGCTGCTGGTCCTCATGGCCTTCCCAAGCAGGAGCTGGTTCTCTGCAGATTCTGGAAGATTGGATATGTTCACAGTGGGAAAGTTACCTTCCCATCCATACTCTGCACCAGCTCAGCCTATTTCATTCCTGGGGTTTGCTTCCCTGCTGCACATGTTAAATAAACCAAACTGTTTGTAAGCCTTACTCAAAACCTGTGTTTTAGTTAGAATTTTAACTGTCCAAGGACCAATGGAGCTGTTTTCCAAAAGTATGCTGCAGTCCCCTGATACATTTACATTTTTATTAATTTTGCCACACTAATAGTGTGATGTAATGGAGGTGATTGCAGTGGAACGTGAAATGGATTGGGACAGCTCCTGACCTGAAGAATTTACGGAGTCGTGTGACTAGATAACACAAGTTGCTGAATGGGGACTTAAGGGAAAATTAATATGACAGTCTCAGAAATAGGCATTTGCATACTTGACCTAAACTTCTGGTATTTACATTTCCTATTTATCAGTCTTTTCCAGGCTTATCTACAGCAGTGGCACATGAGAAACAGGGCCGTAGAAACGGAGCAGAATTTTTAGCAGGGTTATTAGAGACCAAGAAATCCGCATTTCTCAGCCTCCCAGATGGGATTGCACACATGTATGTTTGTTACTACTGTTGCCTGATTTGCTCTCGGGTTTCCTGAGAAGATTGTTTGGGAGTGTTTATCCGCTAAAGCTTCTGCCGGCATAGCAAGCCTGGCTTCTTGGAATGGGCAGCTGGCAATGGAGCCCTTCAGTGACCGCAGCGCTGGCAAAAGTAATTCCTGTTACCCAGTGGAAGAGGAGCCAGCTCTCCCCTCTTCCCGTGGTGAAAACACTTAGTGTATTCCAGACGCTGATCTTCGAGCCGCGGAGATCTTGAAGAATTGGAAGGGGGTTTTGGAGCTGGCTGCCTCTTGCATAGGCCTGCTGTGGTCCTGTAGAGCAGCGTGAGGGAAGGCTGGAAAACTGAAAAGCAAACTGGAGCTTTCACACTAGAAAATGTGAGCTGTGAGCCCTCAAAAGCTGCCGACTCCTCTGTCTAGTTCACTCCACGTGGGGGATAATTGTGGTTTTCCAGAGGACGCAGCTTCGTAGTTGTAGATATGTAGGAGAGCTGGGGGTGGGAAAGTGGAATAGTTACTTTCGGAGTTGTTTCATTTCATTCATAACACATTTTAATTACCACATACAAACGTTTGCTTAAAAATCTGCTGTAGCAAAGGAGTAAACTTGTTCTTGTAACTGCTTCCTTGTAGGAATGGGAGATTTTGCCTATTTTTTCCCCTCACTAAATAGTGTTTCAAGTTTATTTTAAGCATGTGAAAATGTGGGCAATTGACTCATAACCTGTAAAAAATAATACAAATAATACTAACGTAGGAGCCTGATGATTCTCTCTGCTTTATGGTTTGTTTGCAGCAAACAACATGTTACAAGTGAGCAGGTGGGAGGGGGAGTTTTAAATATATGGGGATGGATTTTTAGAGTTTGCAGCTGACGTGGATTAAAAATTCTTAGAACATTTCATCCATGAAAGGCAATTAGTTTTGTTTTATGAATATGAAAAGCACGTAGCTTGTAAGTACTGGAGTGAAGTCCCAAGTGAGTTATTAGAACTTGCTTTACTCATGTAGTACAAAATTAGCCATCAAGAGCTGATAGATTTCAAATATAGCTCACTGACACACTGATCATCCATAACTTTTCATAAAGACATTTTTTTGGGCTCACCTGTAATTACTGGATGCTGTTGAAGTCCTGAATGGGGCAGGTAGTCACAGATCAGGACGCCTCCTTGCTCTTGATGGTGATTACAGCATATTGTGCAGCTGAGATATTGAATTGTGATACCTCTCTGCCCTCTTTCACAACTTTCAGCTGCTCCTTTCTCTCAGATTCATAAGTTAAGGCTGATAAAATGAATGGAGTATGCTCTTTTTTTTATTTTTGGCATTAGGATAAATTCACATATTAGATGGGTTTTTTGGAATAACGGGGTTCTTTGTGTGACTTGTCTCAGTGGTGAGAAAAGCTTCTCAGCTACTATCAGGTGTTTTGAAAATTACTATTTTTCAGCTTCTTTGCCTGGTTTCTTTGTCTGGATTTTTTTTTTTTCACAGTGAGGGAGAGCCAAATACTCAGCTGTTAAGAAATTTGGTATTTCCAGTGTTGATCAGCTGATGTTACTCATCCAGTACGTCAGTGTTTTAACACCTGAGATTCTCAGTTAAGGGACTGGTAGCCCCAGTTAAGGAACAAGGTCATCTGAATTCCATGGGGAAATTAAAACAGTATAAAAACTCTTTGGCAAGTGCTGAGCTAAAATCCAAGTTCTGCCTGTGGAAATGACTGAGTGTCGAGTTGTTATAGAGCACTGGCTGCTGTACAGTGGCCAAAGGAGGAGGAGATTTGGGTGAGCATCCCAATTCACTGACCTGTTCAAACAGTGCTGTGCTGATAAATTCTCCCCCACGGAGTCACACGGACACGTCGCAGCAGTGGAATTCAGAAAAGGCAAATCCGAGGGAGACCGTTTTGTCACCCGGGAGGCTTTAATTTATGGTTTTGTGCCTCTCATCCAGAGAAGAAAGATGGACACTCAGAGTGGGATGATATTAAACTGCTGGAAGTGCCGCCTAATAGATCACAGATGTTTGTCAAGCAGCAAATCATCATCCCCCCCGACACAGCAGGACGAGGGGACACTGCCACGAGATGTGACGTGTCATAAAGGAACGTTGATTTGTTGCTCCCCTACAGTAAATCACGCAGCAAACGTCTCCATTCAAATCCATTCAAATCCATTAATACAGGGCGTAGATTTTAAAACTGCTCTGACATTTCTGATTGAAGGCTTTGGCGTTATCGATCCCCGACGTGAGCGGGTCGCTGTTTGTCAATCGTCAAGTAGCACCATCATCTGAATGTCACGGGGTTTGCAGTGAGGTGGGAATCTGGCCAAGGTCACCGCTGAAAGGGATGAAGAAACGTGCAGTGCAGGCTGAATTTTGGGGGAAAGTGCCTCTGAATCATGCAAATGGCTCCATGAGCTGGGAGCTGCTGCCGTATGACCTCGCGCTGAAGGACGGCTATTTACGGTACACGGGTCAACATGTGAGCTCTGATGAGTGTCAGGGCATGGGAGGAAGGAGGTTTTCTGTGCTTTGTTTCTAAAGCCATGTAGAATGGAAAAGTCAGAGGGATTTCACTGGGTTTTAAAGAAGCAGTAGCCTCTCTCTGCCATCTGTTTTGGAAGAGAGCAACTTACATACACATGTCATTCAGTGGAGCTTGCTGTCAGCAGCAACAATTTCTGCTGATGGGGGAACTTCAGGGAGAAGATTCATAACAAAAGTCTTTATTGTATAGAAACACACCGTTCGTCTTGGGATCCTGCTTCCAAATGCCTTTAAGGACTGTGACTAAACCACTGTTTGTGCCTGAGATGAATGACATCTGAGTACAGAAGCTGCCTGGACCAGGTTCCCCTGCCAGGCCGTTTTTGTGCAATACAAGAGGGGATGGGAAAGTCCACCTGGTTTTACACCCTCCAATGCATCAAGACCTTTGAGATGTGATAAACTAAGTGAGTCAGGCTGATATGCTTTCTTGCCTGCTCTGATATTACTCTAAGTCTTTCTGTTTTGGTTTTCTTTTAGTTCAGGTGAAGCTCTGATCTGAGTATGAAAGAAAAATCTTCTTTGTTGTAAAGCTGCTAATATTTGTTTAATATGTATTAATCCATTCACCTTGCTCTGTTTCTGAAACTGCAGCACAGGTATGCTCAGTTAATCACCTGGAGTTTCAAGCTCCTGAGAGGCTGAATTTGTGGGAGATGGTGGGTGATGTCTTTCCTGCAGCATATCTAAATCACAAGAATGTTGTAGCGTGGCTGTGGCTGCCATGTGGTCCTTAAAAAGGCACAGTAATTACGTGCTACATATTCATGATTGCAGGTACATGTGATTTGGAAAGCAGGTTGGAGGAAGTTTGGCATTTGGGTGGCACCTTCAAAAAGAAGAAAACCTGAAAGTTAACTGGAGAAAATGACAGTTCCCAGTTTACTGCTGTGCCTTCCGACAGCACTCAAGCTAAATACTCATTAGGACTGCACATGTGCATGCCCATGCTGTCTCGTTATTTTATTTTAACTTGGACTCCACAGCCATTACCAGCTATGATTATTCATTTATTCAGCACCAGAAACTCGGGCAAAACAGTGAGTGGAGGATAGATGACTAGATCCCAAAGAGTTTCAATGCGAGCATAGCTAAAACTTGAGTGAAAAAAATCCCACCAGTCAAAGGGGATGGCCAGTGCTGCAGCAGTCCAGCCCAAATCACACTTTCTGTAATGCCTTGCTGTTCAGGTTGAGCCCGTTTGTTCTAGCTGACTGGCTTTTTCCTTGGAAGTGTGAAGCTCAGCATTTTCAGAGCAGTGTGAAATAAGGAATGTAGAAAAAGGACTTGGAGCAGTGAGGTGGCTAATTGAAAAATGCTCTTGGAGCCGTGTGCTCTAACAAAGAAGCTCTGGCAGGTTTTTATGAGTTAAGTCGCTCCACAGTTGAGTTTTGATCTTGAATTTCGAATGAGTAGCATTTATTTTTTAATAGCAGTGTTTTGATAAAAAGGAACAATCCTCCTGTTGGTTACCATAATGTCTAAGTGGCCGTGACTGTCTTTCTAAAAGCAAATATAGAGAAACAAGAATACACTGTTGAGTTCAGGAGTGTCCAAGTGTGTTATTTGAATGTGTCTCTGTCTTCCAAGTGATGTGTCTTAAACTCAGCAGGTCTGTGAATGCTGAGGGTCTTTAGTCTTATCTTCATTTTGCTTGGACAGCTGAAATATGTTTCCATGGCCTCTGGATGGTCTTTCCCCAGGTCTTATTGGTGGTGCTGTGCAGATCATTGATGATTTGTTGAATCCAAGAGAGACAACTGCAGTCACAAATGTAATGATGCTTTAAAGCAAAACAATTCTATAAGCTACACCTCAGAGATGCCACTGTTGAGCAATCTTGTCTGGTTTGCATTGCCTTGCAAAACTCTTGATTTTTTCCTCAAAGACCAGTCCCTAAAAGCATTTTGCTTTTGCCTTCAGCTGATAGCCCTCACTTCTGAGAGAGCAACACTGCACTGAAGGGAGGGCAACCAACAGGATAGAAGTGCAAAGCTGCTGATAGTGTGGCTTCTTCTGATCCCTGTCACATATTATGCAGAGTGAAATATAACACATCTGACTGTTTGATTCACTAATTTGACTTGTGGAGCACAGCTGGTAGGCAGGTGGACTGTTAAGAGACAAGACAAAGATCTAAGATCTGCAATCTTCTGAACTTCCAAGCAAAAAAAAAAAAAAAGGCAGCCACAAAAAGCAAGATGTTTTATGCTGCTTGAACACCAAACGCTGCTGGAGGGAAGGGGAGAAGTTTGGAATCAGAACTTTCTTGCTTTTGGATCTCTCTAACGTGATGGACTGGTGTGCATGTTTCTTTGCATAAATAGGAGGTGATTTTGTGCGTGTAATTCATCCCAAATGTATGAATTGAGAGCCTCTGAAGCATCTGAAACATCTGGAGAAGACCCAAGAGAGAAAACTGTGATTTCTCCAAACACAAAGATCTGTTCATTCATGAGATTCTCTGGTGTTCAAACAGAAAACAGCAGTTCTGCTGTTTTCATTTAATGTTAATTTCTAGCTAGTGCCACCCTTTTGTCTGTGCCATTCTGCACCACCACAATGACTTATTGGTGGACCTTTTGGGGAGGGTTTCACCTGGTCCTGTCATCATCCAGCTGGAATAACTGCCCTCTGCTTCCAGCAGTCAGATTTTCAGTCTCAGCTGCTTAAACATACATATGGCACGTGACTAAAGTAACATAAAGCTTTCAGCTTGTGCAGTTGCAATCCTGATAAAAATCTCCAGGCTGTCTCCATTAGTAGGTTCCATATAATGGTCAGAGGTGAGATTGGAAGGGGGAAGCAGGGAAGAGTGAGGAGTTCTGGTTTATCTCATCCATATGTGAATGCAGGCAAATTTTAAGAGTTTATCAACATTGGAGCAGAAGTGGGCTGAGAGGAGCCTCTCGAGGAAAACCAGTGCTGGTGTTTGTCTGTGAGGTCACTTTTGGGCCGGGTTCAGGATGGGTGGTAAAAGTTCTCCTGGTTTTTCCTGCATTTATAAGATAATTCCTGCCCTGCCCTGTGCAACCTGTTTGTTATGAGGTGATTACACGGGAATTTCTGACCTGATTTCCTTGTGGTGACATCTCAGGTCAGAGCAGGTTGCGTGGGAAGAGGTTTGGCTGGGGGTGTGTGCCCAAGACTGTTTACACCGGGAACTTTACACTACTGAACCTTCTGAACTCCATAAAATGCCCGGGATTTCAGTGTGAGCAGGGAAATGCTGATACTGCCATTTGGCAGAGTGTGGAAATGCGGCCACAAGAGTTGGATCTCAGAGGGAAGGTGTGAATGAAAAAAATAGCACAATTTTTTTCTCCCTTTCCTTGCAGACCACAGATGAGCTGGTGCCGCCTTTGCGTATGCGGTGCCCAAGGTCTGCCACGTGTCAGGCGTGCAGGGCCAGATTGTCTTTCTCCCTACCAGAACATTTATGCTTTAATTTGGGACACGTGGTGGGAACTGATAGCGTCTTGTTTCAGAGAGAGACTTTCTGATAATCTCACTGGTATCAAGTCTCTGTGTGAGACACGAACTCCCAGCCCAAGCTGTATCCCAGCAGTCTGGGAGCTGCCCTGGAGTCAGGTGCTGTGCAAGGAGCCCTTGGCACCAGGCTGAGAGCTGCCAGCCCTTCTGTGATGCGATTAAACTATACCAGAAACTCTTCAGTTCAGGGAGGACTCCTCCACATCACCTTCTTGCTTGTCTGATTTAACATTTCTTATTGCACCCTGGAATTCTGGTCACGTTCCAGAGTCCTCATGTGAACTGGTGCCATTTAGGTGCCTTTTAATGAGTGAAAAAGGTGGAGGAACTCTTTTAAAGGGGATTTGTATGATTTGCATGCCATTCCTTTGCTGGTCTGTGATAGTTTCTGTTATAAAATCTGTTTACCTTGTACATCATATCTACGTGCTGTTTGAGGAGGAGCCTCTGAGAAATGCAGGGCTTCCAAAATGTCCATTAAATACTGGACAGGTTTTTGAGTATTTTTAATTTACTGCATTTTGTCTGTGTTGGGCAGGGGTTCTCCAACAGAAATCCAGAACTAAAACCTGCTGTGTTTTGGTTCTGGAAGAGCTCTACAAGCTTTCAGTTCACTGCAGTGTAATATTGCTCTTCAAACAAATCCCACCCAAACCTTCTCTGCAGCCAGTGAACTCCTTTGTACAGCTGAGAGAGCACTGCAGCAGCAAATCTGGGTCACACACCCTACAAAGGACACAGGACTCCAGATGACAAGTGCTCGTGTGCTCCCTGTTGCTGAAAAAGAGACTAAAATTAGCTTCCGACTCTTACTTGAATTAAAAATTACCCAAGGGGAAAAGAACTAATTCTCAAGAAGACAACTGTTATGTCTTAAACCCACACAGTCTCAGCCATGTATTGCTCCCAACTAAAGAACAGAAATGCAAAAATAAAAAAGCGATAACCAAGGTTTTTGGGAGAAAGGGGATTTTGTTTTCCCCAGAGCATCTCAGATGGGGAATATGAAGGAGGTTATTCGGGGCCCCAGATGAGTGTTCCAGTGCTGAACTCCATACTGTGCTGCAGCAGCATCTCTTCACTCTGCCATCTCCAAAACACCACAGTTTTTACCTGTGGAGTGCTGCCATGTCCACATTTTGTCAAAATAAACCTTAACTACATGGGTTTTACAAGACCAATGAGTGAATTGGCTGCCAGCACAACTTTGTGCAGGATCAGCATTTTCCATAATCATATATAAAAAATGATTATAGCAGACCAGAGAGTCTGAACATCTATAAGACACTGATGCCAAATGCTGTCAAGAACACACAAATTTGTAAATATAGTTTAAGATTAGGGAAACAAATTGTGTGCCCAGCTTCAGGAATACCTTCTCTTTAAGGCATAATCTTTTATTTTGGAGCATTTGGCTTAAACATCCTTTGCAGCTCTGGGGATCACCACCTCCAGCAGATCAGATGTAGTGATATTTTTCTTTATATCTCTGACTATTAAGGTTTTCTTGCCAAATGTTAAATAAAATGTTTTCCTAAGCAACAAGGACTATATGGAGCTGAAGGCAGATCACATTCTGTAGCAATAAAACCTTATGTACAGTATAGGAACAAAAAGCAACTAATAGAAGTGATTGTTACAAGTAGCTTTGCACAAAGATAAATTCCTGTATCCCAGAATACATTAAGTAGCTCTGCCTGCTGTATATTAACAATACTCAGTAATCTGTCCAGTATTTACTGGACATTTTGGAAGCTGTGCATCTCTGAAACAGAAAGAGTTTTCCTTGACCAAAGTCAACTTTACCACGAGGTAGTGATGGCTGAAGAAGGTCCAGCTGGGATTTTTTTAGCCTCTGTTCCCTCCCTGGTGGGTGCCTTGCAGTGCTGCTACTCAAAATGGGAAGTGAGGTCTGAAAAGAACATTCTCCTGTTCCATAATCTCCTTTTCCACGGTGTCCTCTCCTTTCTGCTCAGCTTTCTCTGCTGGGATTTTGCATAGCTGCCAGTTTTGTCTCAGACTTCTGTAATTACTGTCCTTGGTGGAGCTGTTTTAACTGTGATTCTGGGGTAGAGGAGTCACTGCAACTTGAATTACCCAGACACAGTCTTTCTCCAAATAATGTCCCATAATTATGGCCTGTGGGCATCTGTATCCTCAGTCACAGTGATGGAAATGTTAATAGAAAAAAACAGTGTTGGTAAACAAAAAGAGAGATGTGAAGTCCTTGGAGCCTGGTCTTCCCAAACAAAATCTGCCTTGTTCCGAGGGACAGATTGGGGTCAGATGCAAAGACAGAAGGATAGTTGGAGAAAATGGTACTTGTGGTTTGGTTGCTGCTTTAAAATGTTTAAAAGGTTTTTTTTTCTTGGTTTATTTTACATTTTAAAAATGCTTTTGTTTACCCTGTTTGCCTTCTAGCATTGGATGCCAGGGATTTGTAGAAAACCCAGACTAATTTAGAGGAGAAGGTCATGTTTGGCTCGAAGGTCCCTTTTTTTAGGTCTCTCTGGTGACAAGGCTTTACCTTCGACTCATCATCATTCCAGACTGTGGGTAGCTGATAGGATTTGAATGCTGCAAGTGAGGAGTGTGAAAAATTCCAGGGATGTTCTGTGCACTGCTAGACAGAACTATATTGATTTAGGAGGAAATCCCAAGGAGGAAATAGTTCTTGTCAACTGATTACTACAAGTTACGGTTATGCTACTCTTGCAGACGCCTATAAATTAAACTGCCAACAGTTGGCATCTGCCACTGTCACAGTGCTATAGGTCATCCTTCCCTGGGAACTGAGTGATGCCAGAGTGACTTACCTGCCACAGAAATACTGAGGGAGGATTTGGGAGCTGGGAGGAAGGCAGAGTGTGCTTGGGAGGCGTGTAAGTAGCCCCAGCGTGGAGAGGAGACTGAGGACCCAGTGTGGGACAGAGGGAAGCAGTGCCTGACCCCCTGGCAAGCAGATATGGAGGGATTGTGGTACAGGAGCCCCCAGCACAAGAGGTGCCCATGAGTGATATCATGAGCTGAACTGTTATGTGCTAAATGTTTTCACATGGTAGTGGTTCTTTTCATGCTGAAATTCCTTGAATTCTGTCTCCAGGTTGCTCTTTTTGCTCCCTCGACTCACGTGGAGGTATTATCTGCTAAAGCAGGGAAGAGGTCGTGTTGATTTTGGGGGATATTTTCCTACCTCATACCTTGCCAGCAATGCAGCATCTGAGGAGTTTAAATTGGAATTAGCTGACATTTTCCTACTCTCCCAGGAATTCAGGAGTCTTTGAAGAACAGCCCATCTATGTGGGCTGAAGGTAGTGAGCTTGAGGGATAATTGATTCTGTCTGGAAACCTCTATGCTGATCCCTAAAACCAGGAGGGAAGGATTGACATTGTTTACTGTCAGTGGGGATTTGTTTTTTTTTTTCTGCTGTTTCACTGGATAGTTTCAGCTCGGAGTAACTGAAGATGGATTGAGGTGCAGACCTAATCAGGAAGATGTGAAAAGATTTATTTTTCTTTACTTTACAGAAAAGGCCACAGATGGCTCTTTGCAGAGTGAAGACTGGACACTTAACATGGAGATCTGTGACATTATCAACGAGACAGAAGAAGGGTATGTGCTACTTCAGCAGACTTTGAAAGGTCCCTGAACACAGTCTTACTCAGCATGTGAGGAGGTGCAGCGAGGCTGGGGGGGATGCTCAGGGTTTGGATGCAGTTTGCAGATCAGTTCCTTAGTTTTCCTGCTCCTTAGACATTTCCTGCTCTTTAAACCTTTTGGTAAATACTGTATGATACAGTAATTGTAGGATCCAGGACCAGGTGCACCTACCATAGTAGGAAAAAATTCTTCACTGAAAGGGTGATCAGGCATTGGGATACACTGCCCAGGAAAGTGGTGGAGTCACCATCCCTAGAGGTGTTCAAAAAACATGCAGATGTGGCACCTGGGGACATGGTTTAGTGGTGGGCTTGGCAGTGCTGGGTTAATGGTTGGACTCAATGATCTTAGAGGTCTTTTCCAACCTAAATAATTCTGTGATACATTCTGTGGTCAGTCTCTGCTTGGGAGGGCTGGCATGAAAAATGTATTCTTGGAGAGGGTGTCGAGTTTGTACATCTGGGGTTCCTGATTTCAGCAGGTGTATCTCTTTGCAGCGCTGCAATGCCTTTAATTTCAGCTGTTTGTGTGGACAGCTTCTCTGACACACCTCCTTCAGCACCAGAAAGCTGTGCTGCTTGGCAGTCTGCAGGAGAACTGACCACTGCTCTTATGCCCTGGGCCTTTGAGTGGCTGTCAGTCTTCCCTGCCTGATCGACAGCCTGGATTTTTGGAGACTTCAGGCACTCCTGCAGTCCTGGCTTCTGTGATACCTTGTCTCCTCACATAATTCTCCATGATCTTGGTTGTAGTCAAGTGATCTGAAGTTAACACACATGCTTATGTCCAGATGGAAATGGTAAAGGATTCCCTTTCCCACAGTTTATGGGATGTGAAAAGCCTGTCTAAGCTGTCTGTTAAATGCTGTGTTTCTCCTTCAGGCCCAAGGATGCCATTCGAGCGCTGAAGAAGAGGCTGAATGGAAACAAGAATTACAGAGAGGTCATGCTGGCACTGACGGTGAGTGGGGGCAGGCTGGAATGCCCCAAAGGGCAGAACCCTGCTCCTTTGTCATTTCCCTTTTCCTGGCACTCTCTTGAATGTACACTCTATTTCCTTTAACAGCCACTGCTTTGCCCTTTGCTTCTCTCCAATTGCCTCCTTACTTCCTCGGGGAGTGTTGCTGGAAGCTTTGCATAGCAGTTTTCTGACTCAATTGATTTCTGCTTTTTTTCATGGCTCTTATTCTTCCTGAGTACTGTCTGAGGAAAGTTAAAGTGGCCCAAATGAGTCTGTTACTTCCTGAGGTTTTCCCTTCTACTCTTGTCTCCCTGTGTCCAACCATTCCTCCACTCCAAGGCAACAGCTGTGGGCATATTTGCAAGTGAGGATGATGAACTTGCCATATTTTCAGCTTCATCAGTAGCTGATGCACAATTTCCCTTGGGAATGAATCTCTGTAGGAGACTTGCATTAATTTGCGCTGATCTAATTTCACTCAATAAAGTGTAAATTATATTCTGTGCATTTAGGCAGCGCTGCTAAAGGTGTGGGATAATTTGCCAGTGACCTTTCCTGCTGATGACTTTAGCTGGGGGTTTCCTGGGAAGTGCAGCACCCCTGAGCGTGGTGTTCTGTGCCACAGTGACCTGAGGAATGAGCAGCAGGAACTAGATGGAGTTATCCTGCTGTGGGAAGGTGATCTGTAGGATTCTTTCACGAAGCTCTTGTTGCATCTCCCTGACGAGGCGTAACCGTACTTTCTGTCTTCTTGCCATTTCCTATCCTGGATTGTCATTTTGACAGATTACCAAAGTCCAAACCATGAGATTATCCATTGTGCAGGAAAAAGAGAAATTCATCAGGAATGAGCCCGTGTCATCATGGCTGATGAAAGTAGCTAAGTAGGAGAGTAATTACAGACTGCTCAATACGGAGTCGCAGTGGTTATTAGGCATGGCTGTAAGGAGAAGTGAAGCCTTGGATTTATCTCCATGCTAATCATGTTCTTCAGAGAAAAATCAACAGCTGTTCTTCCATGGCAGTTGAATGGCAAGTGGAAGGTGCCTCCAGCTAGGTTGCAGGGGGAAAATGTGTCAAAGTATAACCTGTCAGAGCATTCACAGGGGAGTGTTTTGAATGAGTGAAGATCATTCACCTGAATTCCCAACTCTAAAACATGGCTTATAGCTCGGAGCAACTGGGTCCAGCTGTGTTCCAGGCACACAGAAAATGGTGGAGTGCCACAGCACAATAATATCTCACTGTGACAGGGTGTCCTCTGTCTTACCTGCTCCTGATGTGCTGCTGTGTACTTGGCTGTTCAGCTGCGCAGGCTGAAAAGTTCTGCTCTGAAGAGGAAGAAACTTTCTTTACCTTGAAAACAGGCAAAGGTGGATCACAGAAATGCCCAATATGCTAATGGTGGGTGAGGTACAGCTAAATGTATGTATTGAGAGGAAGCTTTTTGGTAAAACTGGGGAAGAAGGGAAGAATTAAGAATATAAGTGTAATTTCTCCTCTATCTTCTTGCCCTCCCATCAAAAGCTTTAAAATTAAATGGATTAAAAAATCAGATGCTGTGTGTGTGATCAAGCTTTGCTCCAACAATGAATGGGGTTTTTTTTGTGTGTGTGTAGGTGTTGGAGACCTGTGTGAAGAACTGTGGCCATCGCTTTCATGTCTTAGTGGCAAACCGTGACTTCATCGATGGTGTTCTGGTGAAAATCATCTCGCCCAAGAACAATCCCCCCACTATTGTACAGGATAAAGTCCTAGCACTGATTCAGGTACCCAGCTTGTCTCTGCTTCCATATGTTGCTGCCTGAAATAAGGACTGTCTGCTTCAATGCTACGCATCGCTAAACACGCTGTCATCGTTAAAAACGTGGCAAGGTTTTTATATATAAAATCAAACAATATATCCAGACTGGCAGGGACGAGCAGACATGCACACACATAGATATTTTATCCAGGGAGAGCTGTCTGGATTTGAGTTAGAGAGATACCACTCTAAAACAGGAGGATTTAATAGAAGATAAATGGATGGCTTTGCAATTTAACAGTCATATCTTAGAAGCTGGAGACTTGCTGCTGCAGTGGGCTTGTCATCTGAGGCCAGGAGATTTCAGAGGCTCGTGCTTTTGGTGTCAGCTGCAGAACACTTGCCTTTCTCTGTCTGTTTTCCTGACCGTAAAATGGAGCTGTTTCCCTCCCATTAGAAAGCATTCTGCATTCCTTTCAAAGACTGTTATAGAAGAGTAAATGACCATATAGGAGTTAAAATGGTTTTGGTGTCTTTTCTCTGGTTATTGTGCAGTAAAAGCACGCTGTCAGATCCTTGCCTGCAGTGGGGAAGTTCAGACATGGGCCTGTCTGCCACTTCTCCTTCTGTGCAGCACAACAATAAACAGCCGTGTTAATTCCACAAACCATTAGCCACACATGAGGAAACATTGGTGCCTGCCTGGAGGAAATCTGACAATTATAGGAAGCTTTATCACTAAGCTTCCACAGGCTACTGCGTACACCAGAGACTAAAAGACACTGCGTATTTAAAATGATATAAACCTGCTGCAGTGTTCCTTGTGGGAAGGTATTTACAAATGCAGAGCATCATTTGCCAGACATACTTCTGATTTTTATGGCAAAGCATGCAGTTGGATTTCTGCTGGTTTATTTGTTATTAGGATACAGGGATAGGGCATCGTTAGAGCATGACTGTGTAAATAAGTGATTTTCAAACAGAAAATAGGCAGGGTGATGGAATTAGGTGGGCATTGCATAGGGGTCTGTGGGGCCCCTTTATTTCTGGTCTCTGATTTTAAGGCTTTTTTTTTTTTTAAATAGCACAAAATTAATGAAATTATTAAAAGCAATTCTTGTGCATCTGAGTCAGCCCTCTGGTGTCTGCCTGCTTGCAGTGACCAGGAGATGAGGTTAAATACTGTCACATAAAGAGAAACTGGGTGTGTTTCCATATTGTTTTAGAGAATGCTGGTTATGCTGGGTCCTAGATTTAAATGGATTCCCAGTCATCAGTGCAGCTAAGAAGTAAGTGTTTGTAACATAATCAGAAAGCCACAGTCGTTGCCTCAGTGTATTAAACAGAGCTTTATCTGAGGAGACTTGGTGCAGTAGAGCTAAAAGCCTCACTCTGGGTACTAAATGCCTTTTGATATAAAAAGCCTGAAAATTATGATGGTTGCCTGTGGGTGGGTTCTGTTAGTGTCTCTTTAGCTGGAGGTGGTAGGGGACTTTGTTTTCCAGACTACTTGACAAGTTGGAAAGAGTGATTGCAGTAGCTCATCCCAGGTGCCCTATGGACTCACCCCCTAAAATACCTCGTATGTCATGACCACTTCACTCAGCTTAGACTTTGCTCTGTGGAGCTCCCTGGGGTTGGAGTTAACCCCCTTCTGGGGGGCTGATCTCTCAGCTCTGCTCTACCAATGTTGCATTTATCCCTTTCTGTGTCCCTTTTACAATTTGGTATCGGGGAATTAATAAGAACAGAAATGAGAGGATTAATAGCCCAGACTTGGAAGCATGGAAAAGAGCTGTACAAACAGTGTGTGTCTTCAGCCACACAGCTCTGGTATTCCTGGGCCTTTCCATAAAATCCAATTTCTTATCTAGAGACTTGACTGTTTTGAGATGTTGAGCATCTTGTGTCTCACTTTCTGAACCTATTTCTCAGTGTACATGAATGAGTATGTGTTACATAGTGCTTATCCTTCCTTCTTTACCCTTCTAAAAGGCCTTGGAAATATCCCTTGTTGCTGTGCCCCTGGTAAGAGCTTACCTGTCACCTCAGAGCTCATGCAACTTACTGCCAAGTAGCTGAGCACCCTCATCAAAGGTGTGAAGTACCCAGGGAAGACTTTTAGTGGCATGCCAAATTCTTTTGAGGATATATGTAGTAAAAAGTGTCCAACACTGGCAAAATTGTCTTGGGATGGTCCCTGATTTAGGGGCTGGATTTACAATGGTATTTAATTAACCTGTTTGGGCACACTGAGGATCCAAGTGGGATTTATACAGCAGCATCCTGAAGTATCTACCTTTGATAGCCTGGTCTAGAGTCTTGGAAGATCTGAATTGAGTGTCACCTCTGTCCTGCACCTGTTTGGACAATGGGCAGGTCTCCTAAGCTCTAGTGTAGCTCCTTATCCATAAAGCAAAGCTAATATTACTGTTACCTAGTTGGATTGTAAGCTGTCTAGAACAGGGATTGTCTTCAATGTGTGTAGACAGCACTTAGGACAATAGTGTCCTGTCCTGCTTGTGACCTCTGAGAGAGACTAATACAGATAATGCTCCCAGCTCAGGTGAGGAAGAATACAAATGGAAGTGTCTCCTTTCTCCAGGACAGAGAGTTGCAGAAGAGAGAGAATACATTAAAAAGGTGGAGTGCAGATGAAGCGAGTTCAGTTTGCAAAATCTATAGGAAGCCAGTGAAAGAGGGGGTGCATTAGTACATCTTCTTGGACAAACAAGCCAAGTTAAAAGTTAGGGGTGGCAATGCAGCATATCTTGGCCTCTGACTTTCTTTTGAGTGATGATTACTAAATAGAGCATCCCTTGCCTAACATTTTCCACTCTTGCTTGCAAATAGAGTTGAAGTGGGGAACACCATTATGTAGAAGTATCATTAAGATGATTTGTGATGTAAATTTAAAATGCAGTGAAAGAGTAAAGTTGAAGTCACTTGTGCCATCAAAATCTCTTTTAGAACTGAGGATGGTTTGGAAGGTCAGTTCCAAGGAAACAATGGCTGTGTGCAATCAGCTATTTTCTCTGGCTCAGGCAGGGCTGTCTGGGCTTGCACTGCACCAGAACAGTTGATGCAGTTAATTTACTCTTAACAAAGCTGAGAAGCAAACCCAGGATTTCAGCTTGCACCTGATAATGGATTGTCTCCTTGACATGGAGGGTAGGAAATGCTCTTTCTCAGAATTGAACAGAAGAGGAATGCAAGTTAAATATTAATATTATTTCTTATCTTGCTTTGCTGTCTTTGATTTTTGTCCTCTCAAATATCAGAAGTGATTAAAAACAGCTTTTAAAGTAAAAATAGTCAAAGAACTAGTGTAAAAGTGATGACTAAATGAATTAAGTTCAGAGCCCACACACCCGTCTCGCAGTAGTTCTGGATCCAGCATGCTGATACTCTGCCTCACATATGTGGGGGTTTGTGGAATGCTTCATTTTTTAATGGAGTCATAATATTTCAGTTTCTCCTTCCTCTAAATTTTTAATATTTGGCTGATTTCCAGCACAAGGGAGAGGGGGTTGAGGCTTTCAGGGTACTGTGCAGCTCTGTGAGTGCGGGAGCCTGGCTAGCCAAGAGAAGCACTTAGTACTCCCACTGAAGGAAAAGCTTAAATGTGAATTGAAGTCTTTTTAGACACCAGAGAATTCATGCAGGAGAGATATTATGAGTGTTCTGGCTGTGGGAAATTCTCCCTTTTAAACTTGTTCTTTGTGCCCCACCGGGGTGTCTGAGTGTTGGATGTGCTCTGTAGGAACCCAGGCGCCGTTAGTTCTGCTCAGGGACTGCCTGTTTCACAATACAGGAGCCTCAGAAACTACCTATTTTTATGAAGTTTGGTCCAAATAAAACACTGAAGAGAATGTGACAGCTGTGTTTTTTTCTTTGGCAACAAATGAGGATGCTTCACAAAGTGAATGGAGGTTACTGAAGATTATTGTATGACTATGAATTTTGCTTAGATCAATTGAATCTTTCACACAGACTTTTCCTGGTGGGTCATTGGCTATAGAATATGCCAGAAAGATCAGCATCAATCACTGCTGAGGAGAGGAGATTGGAAGAGGCTTTAATTTTGTTCACAGATTTTGATGATGTCAGGCACTCTGCAGAGCTGCTGTGCACTAACTTCTGGTTTTTATTTGAATAAAATCTGTATGTGACTGTCTTAATAATATTTGCAGGATCTTTTAGACCAAGTCTGATGATTACAGCTTCCCTTTGAAGCTGGAATACATGAAAGCTTTTATAGTCAGTATCTGAGGTCAGGGTGGAGCTGGAGCTTTGGAAGGTTTATGGATGATAATCCCTCGTGTTTTCCAGGCTTGGGCTGATGCCTTTCGAAGTAGCCCTGATTTAACTGGAGTAGTGCATATTTATGAAGAACTCAAGAGGAAAGGCATCGAGTTCCCCATGGCAGATCTTGATGCTCTGTCTCCAATACACACACCACAGAGGGTAAGCTGCAGCATTGCCAATTCCGGGGGTATTTTCCCAGGATGTCTGAGTAGTTGGATAACTACTTGTTTTTCCCCTCCTGTTTGTCTGAATTTGGCTCATTTTCTCACTCCTGGAAGGACATTTTAGTAGTGAAAGGGCATGTAGAAGAAGCATAATACAGACTGATAAGCTAATGGTATCTTCTCCCTTGAGTCAATCATCAGAGAAGGGGAAAAGAGTTTGCAACACTTATCTTATACCACAAAACCACCAGACAAATGCACCTAATTTGTTCAAAGAGAACCCAGCAGGATATGTGACTGAGATTTACTTCTTTTGCTCAAAAGTGTGGTGTTTTCTCTTGGTGATACCCCTGAGCCTGTCCTTTAGGGGTGCACAGAGTCTGAATCTCACACTGATCATCCCATGGTAACGTGAGGTTTTACACCTGTGGGAAGTTAAGTCTGGAAAGTTGACAGAACTGCTGCTAAGAAGTAACTTAATGATCACAGGTGTTCTGATTATTCACTCTGAAAACTGAAGTTAATGAATCTTTGAAGCGGTAAATGCAAGTGATCAAGGACTGAGAGATTACAATTCTTGTGTCAAGGTTAATTAAATTCAGTACCTTTGTATCACATCATTTTTTGTGTAAGCCTGCAACTTAATTCCTAGTTTAAAGTCATTTATAATTAGTTCTCTTTGGCTCTTGTTTTTATTTTGCTTATAATTTTTCTTGTAAAGGTAAATGGACTTAAATGCATGTGGGTTGGGTCAAAAGATATGGGTGTGGAGGATTGCTGGAGCTGCCTGTTTATGGGCTGTCCTGCCAGTCTGTTCTCGTAGCTGCACTGACCTTTCCCGCAAGGTGCAATTATGTTCTATATTTGAGCCTGTTTGGCCCGAGGTTGCTGATAAAGCAAGTGCTGTCCCAATTCAGCTTTTGAACCCGTGTCTTTCTGATGTGGCAGAGTGTTCCTGAAGTTGATCCTGCAGCAAATATGCACAATTCACAGTCTCAGCAAAGGATGAGCAGCAGCTCTTATTCTTCGTCCTCCCCAACGGCGTATTCTGCTCCTCAGGCCCCAGCCTTGAATGTGACTGGTCCCATCACTGCTAATTCTGAACAGGTATTGGCATCATGATTCTTTTGAGTGAGACTCTTCCAGCAAGTCAAATTAGAAACCAATCTGCAGAGGAACTTTCATTTTAACTCTGTGGACTTTGCCTCGTAGGTCTGGCTCTACTTAGTAATCTTTCCTCCCATTATGCTGTAAAATCTGGGCTTTGGATGTGTCTGTGTGACCAGTCCACTCAGCAGTAATTTAGCAGTTATTCCCATTATCCCCTCTCATTTAAAGGCCCAGAATGTCTTGCAGATGCAGGAAGTCAAGCCCTTAGAAACACCCTAATATAGAAAACAGAATTTTCTTTTCTCCCTGTAAAAAATAATGACTTTAGAACCAAAGATCCTACTTAAAATGTGTACAGCTTTCCCCACACTGGAGTGAGGCACGCAAGGTGTACCACAGCCAAGGTCTGGTTTTAGGTGCTGTTTTAATTTGCTTCCCTTCCATGCAGGCACAGTACATCTGGGCTAGTGATGATAGTTCTTTTCTTTTTCTGTTCCTCTTCTAAAATTCTCTCCTGGGTAAACTTTTTATCTTTACTTTTTGTTTTTTTTCCCGCTAGAATGTCTGGAGCCTCAGATATCAAGTCAGACAGAACGAGAGATATCTCAAAGTCAGTTCTTGAAAATGAGCTGCTTAAACCAAAAGATTATGCAGTGTTTTGTTGTCTTTTTACCCAAATTCAGATTGCCCGACTGCGCAGTGAACTGGATATTGTTCGTGGGAATACAAAAGTGATGTCTGAAATGCTGACAGAAATGGTACCTGGACAGGAGGATTCCTCAGACCTTGAGTTACTCCAGGTAACAGTTTCCTCCAGATATGATTCTGATCCTTTCTGTGCTTGAGTTTCCCAGGGGGTGGGTTTTGTTGTAACTCACTTCACAAACTGGGTTTGCTTGGTTTACATAATGAATGTGGGCTGTGCTTGACCCTGGCCAGTCTCATCATGTGATGTTCTTCATTTGTTAAAGCTTCCAGTGACAAGAATTTCCTGACTTCCCTTGAAACTTGTTCTTTCCTCTTTATGTAGCCAGAATTTTTTTCCAGTGTTGAATATCAGGTCTCCTTTACCACAAAGCAGCTTAGAATTGCCACTGGCTCTATAAGCCCTGAGCATCTCTGTTTCTTTTACATCCTCCATCATCACTTTTACAGTGTCCAGACATTCCCAGTCACTGTGCAGGAAAAAACACTCCATATTTCTAGCTGGACTAAATAATGCCAAGGGTCTGTAGATTCTCTGCCAATTGAAATCTTATATATGAACAAAATGTCTTTCCAGAGGCTGTGTTCTCAGGGTCTTAAGGCGGGTGCTCAGGTGAAGTTTCAGAGTGTCCAGAGGGTAATCAGAAGGGATTTCTTTGCTGGAAAATCTCAATCCAGTGAGACATTTAGTATTTCAAGAGGGAAAGCAGTATAAACACAGCTCATGTCTTGGGCTTCACACCTGCTTCCCAAGGCCAGTGGTCACGGGGTGGCCTTTTGGCTGAGGAAGGTCGTGCAGTCCCACATGCAGCACAGATGAGGAGCACTGAGATCTGGCATTCCAGCTGCTGCCCTTAACGTGGTATTTGCTTTTCCAGAGCTTCAGAAATAGCCTTCTGTTTTGATCCTCCAGCAGGGAGGATGGGCTCCCGCAGCAGTCCGTTCGGAGGAAGGCAGGGAATTGCTCTCTGTGATACATCAGAGTTTGAAATCCATCCAAAAACTGGTCTCTCCCATGCAGTGGCATTGTGTGTTTGTCTCGGAGCCATCATGGCAGCTGATGAGAGGCTTTGCAATAAAGAGCCTTTCAGTTACTGCCCATTTGGGTCGAACTGCTCAAAACAAAAGAAGCTTCCAGGAAACCATGACAGGCCCAAACAGCGTGGAGCAGTTTGCTTACATTCAGAAACAACCACCAACATCTTGACAGCGTAACCTTACAGCATAGCTTTAAGGTGAAAGAATTTGATCATAAAATGGAGTGACAGCAACGATTCTTTATCCCAACTGGTTCCCTTCTTTGACTGATGCAGCCTAAATCTGAATCACAGAGCTGGGGAGAACCTGTTTTTGATCACAAAGGATGGTTAGCCTTTTGAGAGCTGTGAGCTGGGTGCTGCATGCAAGGACTCCCTGCTTTGAGGTTTATATAGCCCTCCTCCTTAAATAATTCCTGACATTTTCTCCAACAATCAAATGTAAACAGGCTGCTAGAGAGCCAACTCTGAGCAGAATAGATAGGTACTGTCAGCCCTCTCGGAAAGGCAGCAAACAAACCTCTGAAATGTCACAATCTGCTTCGAAAGTGATGGGATCAAAACTGACATTGGAGAACACATTCCTCAAGCTGTTAAGGCAGCTGGATTGCACTAGGTGAAATTTATCCAGAGCTTAGGATGTCATACCAAGCAAGGAAAACAAACACATTTTTGCTTTCATCCCGAAGGTTGTGTACCAACAAGTCCTCCTTGTTTAGTGCTGAATTTTTGCTGTGAAGTGGAGCTGGGAGGGGTGGAAGATGACAGAGGGGGACATGCTTTAGCTGGAATGTCAGTGCTCACTGAAGTAAAACCGTGGGCCTGATCAGAGGCACCCTGCCATATGTCACATTTCTTCTTGCAGTCATCATCAGCAGACCAGTCTGACCTTTGTTCTGTAGGCCTTTACAGGAGTACAGAATTCTGCTAAGTAATTGGTGATGGAAGAGATGTCCTGGAAGCTTGAGAACTCCTGGTCTGGGCAAACTCAGATCTAGATTTCTTGATGAGAGACTTCTAAAATAAATGCCTTCACTCTGTATTCTTTAAAATGTTCTTCTGAAACTCCCCACTGCCTTTGTGCAGTCTCCTGTCTGTGCACTTGCTCAGTGGAAGGGAACATCTCTGTGTGTGGTTCAGGTGTGTGGAACACACAACTTTTTATGCTCCTGGTTCTTGTTTTGTCTTCACCCTCATGTTCTCTGTAGTTGGTGAGTTCTCTGTCCTCAGTACTTCTCTTTCTAGCACCCACTTTTAGTACTTGTAGCCCCGATGAATCTTTTTCCCCACTTCCCCCATGCACATAATTCCGTTTTTAAGGATGGTATTGCCAAAAAGATTGAATTTTCCTTGAAAGCTGTTGTATTAACGTGTTTTATTCTTAAAACAGATGACTGTAACACAGATATTTATTTTCTGAAGTACTCGGAGTTAAAGAAGAATCAGGAAGTCGAATTGTAAATAGGCTCTCAAGGTTTTATGCCATCATCTCTTGAAGGGCGTTTTGATTAGATGTGCTTTTGGGTGACATTTAATCATGCAAAGATAAACTTGTCTTAGTGTTTCTCAGCTGGGGGATATGTTTGGCTGTGAGCAAAGCTCAACTAAATCTACTTATTGCTTGTTGCTTATCAGAGTGTGTGTGCACAATGCATTCCTCCTAGGAACTGAACCGAACCTGTAGAGCCATGCAGCAGAGAATTGTGGAGCTTATCTCACGAGTGTCCAATGAAGAAGTCACAGAGGAGCTGCTGCACGTGAATGATGATTTAAATAACGTTTTCCTCCGATACGAAAGGTGGGACACCTTTCCCATCCACTATTTACATTCATTCTGGATTCTCACTTAAATATAAAATAGGTCAGTTGGCAAGATGGGGCCAGCTGGGCCAATGGTCCAGCATAACACAGAGAAGCATTTGCAAAGTCTTTTTGTGGTCTTTTATGGTACCGTGCCTGTTTCAGCTGATTCCTTTAATACTGTGATTTGGGGTTTTTTTTTTGGTTCTGCCATTGAATTTTTGTGGGACACATCCATAAAATGCAGGGCAACCTTGTGCAAAACTCTCTGAACTAGCTGCAAGTCCCCGTTGTGCAGGGCTGTACAGATGTAGGGACTTGGGACTAAAAATAGCACAGCCACAGTCTCTAGTTCCCCTTGGCAGCCTGGGCTCTGCACAAATGCCTGTGCTGCTTCCTGGCTTAGGGAGGCTCCTGTGAGCTGGCTCCGTCCTCTGATCTCTCCAGTTCCAGAGCTGGTGCAAAGGGAGGTGGCTGAGGTGGGCGGGAGCTTAATGCATGTAAGGGTTTTGTTTTCAAGTAACACTTAAAATCTTGGGAAAAAATAAAAGCCTGTCTTGTGTAGAACTGATGTTTTGAAGAGCTGGTCTGCAAGAATCATCCCCAGGGACAGGACTTGGGGCACAGGACTTTCGACACGTCAGACAAAGGCGCTGTCAGGCACATCTGCTGCAGGAGGTGACACGTGATGCAGCAGTCTTGGGAAAGTTTAATCTTCCCCTTAATGACAGGCCTGGGGAGCGAGGCACTAAAGAGTACCCTTTGTTCCTTGCTCTTAGCACAGGGCTTTGTTTCTCAAGCCTTTAAAAATAAATTAGACTCTAGATCTGTGAATTTGTGCTGTCACGGCAAAGGCTGGAAACACGACTCGGTGGCCTCGATTTCGCCTTTGATTTAGTCATTCAGAGGAGATCGGGGCAAACTTTGAAACAAACGCCAGCTTTTTGTGTGAAATGCTGTGTGTTTCATGCACGAGCAGGATTGCACAAGTGGGAGAGGGTGACTGTCAGTAAGGCTCAGTCTGGTCACCCTTAATAGTTTTTCTGTTTTCCTCCATCTGCGACTTTGCTGGCTGGGGCTGATGTGTTTGTAGTCATTATTCAGGGAAGGCGAGCTGAGTGATGTTAGCAAGCTGTTTGTGGTGTGGGCTGAGCGTTCAATAAATTCCAGTTCCTCCTCTGCTATTCCAAAAGCTCCACATCCATCATGCTGATTTCTAGCAGGGCGACCAGGCTCTGTCAGTGACTCAAGCAGGAGCTCTGGCCTTCGCTGTGAAGCCTTGGGATGTAAATGAACAGAAGCCTTTTGGTGAGAAATGAGGTGGGAGGTGTCTTAGGTTTCCAGCAAAGGGAGTTGGATTTCCAGTAATAGCAAACACCCACGGTTTCCTAAAATTGAAATTTGGGCCAGAATTTGGTTTTGCTGCCTTTTAAGTCTGCATTTTCCACTGTTACATTAAGAAAACATTTTAGTTTGCTCGAGATTCCCTGTTTTATTTTGTCCATCTGGGAGAAAACCCAGAGGATTATATGCATATTATGGGCTTTTTACTGAAAAGAGGAGTTACATCTGAAACTAATTTTGAAGGAGGAAAAATTCAAACCTCCAAGAAATCATAGTGCTTTTCCTGGTAAAGAAGATTGGACTGGCTTCAGTCAGGCCATGGGAGCAGGTGGTTCCCCTGCTGTTTTGGCTTCATAGAATCACAGAATGCTTTGGGTTGGAAGGGTCCTTAAAGCTCATCTTGTTCCACCCCCTTGCCATGGGCAGGGACACCTTCCACTATCCCAGGTTGCTCAGAGCTCAGCCTGGCCTTGAAGACTTTCATGAAAACCTGGTTTAAGGTTGTGGCCCCAGATGCACAGAGTAGAGACCAGACCTTGACTAGCCAGGCATCTTCCTCTAAGAAGGAAGAGGTTGTTATCCAACATCATTACTTTTCCTTCTTGGAAAGTACCAACCTATTTAAACATAATCTCGGAGCATCTTTGAGTTGACCCATAAAGTTCTAAGCAATGCTGATCATTGTCCCTCTTGCCACCTGTTCCTGGGTCAGGCTGTGCCACACACAGATGGCTCCTCATTTACATTATTGCAGCAAGAGGGAGCTGGTAAGTGGGAGTAAGATGTGCTGCTACTCGGCTCGTTGAGCTGTGAGCATCAATCCTGCTGCAGTTCCTCCTACCCCTTAACTAACACAACAGTCTATCACAGAGCACTTAATGATTAAAACCCCCCTGAAACCCGAAGACAAATCCTACAGTGTTCTTCAGGCATGTTTGTCCTGCAAGATCAGATTAATCAACTTAAAATCCACACTTGCCAAGAGTGCAACTTCTCAACTATCCTCCCTTTGTCCTGCCTTGGAGTTAAAGCTTTCAGGCTTCCCCTTTGAACCAGAGAAAACTACATGAGAGGGAAACATGTCATGGCTTGGTCATAAACTCATAGTTTTCATTGTTTTATTGGTGGCTGTGATAATCCATGTTGGTTTTGGGGTTTTTTTCCAAACAGATTTGAACGATACAGATCGGGACGTTCAACACAAAACGCCAGCAACGGAGTAAGTACCCCACTCCATTTATTATGTCAGCAGCTTCACCATACTAGCTGTAGTAATACCAGTAGTATCACACCTTTTGCCTGTCCAGCTCTGTGCCCTGCCTGTGGTGGCTAATGGTGGGTACCAGGAAAAGAGCATAAGGATGTGACAAACCCCAGGTGACAACTTTTAGCTCAGGAAGTCGCTTCACTGAAACATCTCTGTGTTTACAGTCCTTGATGAATTTTGTTCCTCTGTTAACTTTTTTTGATTGCTTTTGAGTCTGTGTGGACTTTAGGAGTTCACAGTGTCCTTACAGTTTCACTGTACATTTTTATATATTTATTTTACATTTATATATAACAAATATTTTGTTTACATTTGATCAAGTCACTTAATGATTTTTGTTTGCTCCACCTAATTCTTCTTCACTGTGTCTTACAATAACCACTGTTCAGGTTAATTTTCTTCCTGCCACTCATAATTCTAGGAGCCACTCTCCTATTTAAGCAGCCCCTTTCCAAGCAATAGAGTTCTAATTATTCTTTCACTGAAAACTCTTTTGTAGTTGTTTTACAGTGTTCAAGGTCTGAGTTCATGATGAATTGTACTTCTATTACATTTTCTATTCTGCATTCTCATAACTATTTCCTCTATTTACTTTGCTCTACCCCTTCTCCTGCAGTGTGATGCAAACTTCAGCACAGGCTCTGCATTGACCCTTTAGTCACAAAAACAAAAGAAGTTTTGTTTCTGAAAACAGTTTATACCTAATATAGAAGCAAAGTCAGTTTGACCTGATATTGGTCTGGTGTTAAACACATTAGCTGACTGAAGAGATGTAGATGACCTCCAGGAGAGCTTCCTCCTGTGCTGAGCAGTCAAACTGAGGTTTTTCAGTGTCTGACCCTTTTTATTCTGCACTCACCACTGTAGTATCCAAGAAACTCATCCATTTAGCAGCATGCAAGAGAAGAGAGATCTTTATAGGAGGTGCCTGTTATTTTATGGTGTTTAATGCTGCACTGCAACTAGAAATTTCTGGCATGTGTAACTTCTGTGGGTTTTGTGTCCCAACAGGTACTGAATGAGGTGACAGAGGATAATTTAATAGATTTGGGTCCTGGCTCTCCAGCTGTAGTGAGCCCAATGGTTGGAAACTCAGCACCTCCGTCCTCACTTTCTTCACAGCTTGCAGGCCTTGGTGAGTGCCTGATCTAAATTGTGCTCTCCACTATCTGATTAATGTTGCCATGTAGCCTCTGAAAGGTTTGGGAATATGGCTTACAGCATTAGGAAGGCATTCCCTACTCCCCTGTACTGTGGCAATCTGTAATTGGGAACCAGCCTGGCACAAAAACCTATTAACCTAAGGAGAGAATGAAGAAAAGGGTGAAGATTCTTGTCCATGCTAAAATTTGAACTGCTTTTATTCCTCCTTAGATATAGTTAAAATATGAAATCAGTCTGGTAAATGCTCTTGATTCTCATTCTACAAATAATATTTGAAACCTTTAGGTGAAGGGTTTTATGAAACTATTGAAGGTTTATGTCAAACCAAAGATTACTTGACAGGATCACCACGTTTGACTGAAGGTTCTCCACCTCTTTCAGCACTGCACCAATACCATATACCTTGCTTTGAAACTGCTGGTTTCACAGTCAGTAACTGAGAGAAAACATTGTGGAGAAAACTACTGTCCATGCCCAAAATTTTGGACCATGTTAGTGACTAGTAAATATCTCAGGATGAGATTGGCAGCAGGTGAACACCAATCCCCAAATGCTGGCTTCTCAATAAGGAGCACTTTCAGAGTGCTAATTCCAGGATAGATAAGACAATCTCTACATTTTACTTTTAAGAAATATATGATTAGCAGCCTCCAGCCTTTTTTGGATAGAACTGTGCTCAGTGCTGCAGCTGTTAACTGGATGATGGTGTTTGCATGTGGTTTGCTGTTTCACTGGTTCACTTTTTTTTGCCTCTGGTTGCAGACTTGGGCACAAACAGCGTCAGTGGCACACTCAGCTCTCTCCAGCACAGTAACCCTCGTGATGATTTCGACATGTTTGCACAGACAAGAGGCAGTTCCTTGGCTGAACAGCGAAAGAAGTGAGTTGGAGTTTGTCTCTAGCACTGAGTCATGGCATTGCTGTTTTCTAAGGGCATAAATCTGGAACTTCCTGACTTCAGTCCAGTCTGAAAAAGTAGTTTTGTTGTATGTCTTTGTGTTTTTAATACAATCCCTATCTTTTTGGTCATTATTAATATGAGCAAGTGGAGAAGTTCCTGCTGCTGGACAGAGCAGACTGGCTGAGTAATGACTTAGTTAATGAGCTCACTGGAAACTTGGAAGTGTACTTGCCTTTACTTCTGCAGATGCCTCCTCTCCTAAAGGCTTGTCATCCCATCCACCCATGCTTGAGATACAGGAGCAAAAGGGTCCTTCACCTGAAGGTCATGGATGTACTTCAGTGACTGAATTACTGTCATCAAGGGCTTGGAAACAGAATTACCATCCAGTTAACTCTCCCTTTGGCCCCAGTCAGACTCTCACATGCTGTCAATGCAGTGTAGCTTGCCTGGCTGCCATGCTACCCCTAATTTGTTTATATGCATAGGGCTTGCATCCCCAGAGCTGCCAATGTGGCACTTTCAAGGGCACTTAACAGGTCAAATTATTTTAATGTGAAATAAATATGCACTTATTAAGAAATCCTTTGATCCCTGTCAAGGGAGATTCAATAAAAAACACACTCAGGTATTTCTCTTTCATATATTATTTCTTGCCTCCTTCTGATTTCAGATTTTAAAGGATGTACTAGGAGTCAGAATATCGATATCTGGTCTCAAGCTAAGAAATGTTGTTAAATAGTTTATCAAAAACTTACCAGCTCTGGAAAACTTGAGCCAGCAAATTTATTAGGATCTTTTATTTGCAGTTATCAGTGCAGCTATTGGTACTGCCTCAGCTGTGGTATCAGTGCTGAGAAGATATGCTCTAATGTAGAGGGATATGCTACCACTGGAGATTTTGGGCTGGGAGCCCTGATGTACAGTCAGAAAGGAGATGCATTGCAGAGAGATTTAATCGAGGTCCCTCTGTCTCTTGTGCTAAATGAAGCACGAAACTAGTCTTCCCACACAGTACCTAATGGAACAAGGAGCATGGAGCAGTCCGTGATTTCACAAGGGAGGATTGCTCTATCTTCCTTGGATTGTACACTGTATAAACAGAGCAGCAGGGAGGAGTGAAGGCATGAGTGTGACTTGCTGTGGTGTGTAGGTGAGAACTCTGGGTGCTGTGCTCACAGCTTGGGAGAAGCCAACACGCTGGAGGAGAGAGGGCTCCTGCTCAGGCACCTCCTCCCAGGGACTGATTTATGGGCATGTGTTGGCGTCTGCTGCAGCTCGTGGTTCACCACTGTGCTCTAAGAAATGATGCTGTTGCCTCTGTCACCTGACTGCTACATGTCCCTCTTGCATTGCAATCAAAGCAGCTTTTAAAAGCTCTGTAAATAGTGCATTTCTTTGTCTGCTTCACTGCAGTTGCATAACTCCACCTGTCTTTGAGTCTCCCTCCGCCTCCCCCCTTGCACACATCAAGGTCAGGCTTCCAAATGTCATCTCCAGAGCTTTGCTAAATGTAATCTGGAATCAGACCTCTTTTCACAGTCCCCTGTTTGCTCTTGGACATGCTTAGAGTGCCTCTTAACCTGTTTGCCTGCCTTTCATAATGCTGCTCCTACTGTTTGCTTCAAGGTGCTTTCTGAAACTGATGGTCTTTGTACAGAGCACACTCCTCTTTTTGGGGATACACTCAGTGCACTTAGGTCTTGTTAAAGAAAAAAGAATGTGCTTTCTGATTTCCAGGGGAGTAAATCCGAGGATCCAGTGGCACTTCTCCTATGAGGAAAGGCTGGGAGAATTGGGATTGTTCAGCCTGGAAAAGAGAAGGCATCAGGGTGACCTAATTGTGCCTTTCCAGTACCTGAAGGGAGCCTACAAGAAAGATGGAGAGGGACTATTTACAAGGGCCTGGAGTGACAGGACAAGGGGGAATGGCTTCCCACTGACAGAGAGTAGAGTTAGATTAGATAGTAGGAGGAAATTCTTCCCTATGAGCGAGCTGAGGCACTGGAACAAGTTGCCCAGAGAGGTTGCGGATCTCAGGATGTGTTCAAGGCCAGGTTGGACAGGGCTTGGAGCAACCTGATCTAGTGGAAGGTGTCACTGCTCATGGCAGGAGGGTGGAACTGGGTGGTCTTTAAGGTCCCTTCCAACCCAGGCCTTTCTATGATTCCGTGATTCCACATGGGTGACTGCTGGACTTCCTTCTAGTTCTGTGATTTGTTCCTTTCTTTCAGTGTGACGTATGAGGATCCACAGGCTGTCAAAGGACTGGCATCTGCCCTGGATGTTCGGAAACAGAACACAGGAGGGGTAGGTCACGGCTCTGTGTTTTGTTATCCATGTGGAATCCAAGCTGTAGGCAGCTGCTTCGACCGAGCTTCTCATTCTGTATTCCAGCAACGTGCTAGCACTGGCTATTTTGAAATTGATATCTGGGAGTAAGTACTTGCTCAGTAATGATCTCTAAAGAGCTGCTGCTTAGCACTCTAGCCTAAAAGACTTCAGAATCATAGTGGGTAAATTCTCTTGTGTCCTTGTAGCTTGTCTAGGGGGTCCAGCTCTTTGACTGGAATCGCTGCTGGAAAGAATAAGTGGGAATGTCCTGTGAACACTGGTGTGCATTGGTTTTGTTTGGTTTGGCTTATGAAAGCTGATAAAGTCTTAATCTACTAGACTTTGCTCCAAGTGCATGGATACATGAGCAAGTTACAGGGAGAGAAATTATGCAGACTTTTAATGCTTCACTTCCCACCCATGCAGCCTGTTCTGTGTGCCCAGGGCAGGCTCCTGTTCTCCTGTGTGGGGAGAGAAGGCCCATGTGCTGTCACCCTGCAGCAGCTAGCACTAAAAACATGGTTGAGAGAGCTTGGCCAGTTTTGTCTGCATCCCTCAGTGAAGGCAGAAGTGAAAGAGCTTTCAGATCGTCCCTCAACCCCTTTCTACCACCCTGCTTTTTAAAACTGTCCTGCTCTTTTGTATGCAGCTGTGTGTAAGTTTTTAGAGGTCCGAGCAAGTTCAGACCCTTTCCCAGTCCAATTTTGGGCTGTGCTGACCACTAGGGAGCACGGCAGAGCCAGCATAGCATGGGAGAGCCTGTGCAGCGTGAATTGCCTCC
This sequence comes from Corapipo altera, assembly GCF_003945725.1. Classification (NCBI taxonomy): domain Eukaryota; kingdom Metazoa; phylum Chordata; class Aves; order Passeriformes; family Pipridae; genus Corapipo; species Corapipo altera. The sequence goes on along the minus strand of NW_020884920.1, from coordinate 5,052,578 downwards.
CCATGCCTTGGCTGATCCCGCCCTGGTTCTTTCATGAGATGAAATGGGAGTGTTCTGGGCAGCTGGCATGCCTGGCAGCTTGTGCTCTGAGCCAGGGGGAATTTGTGTTGGGAGCCAGCTGGGGTCAGATCACAGCTGCCTGCCTGGGCCATCCTTTAGTGGGAGCAGGGCCTCAGCCATGATTTCTTGCAGAGCATCCCCCCGACCCCACAAATCTAATCTGCTCCTTCCTGTCCCTGCCCTCCTGCAAAAAAGGGTAATTTATAACTCAGGTCAGCCCCGTGACCGGTTTCGAGCTCAGCCCCACAAAAGCTCATGCCAGCAGTACTGAGGGAAAAGGGGAAGCACAGGGAGGCAAGGGCAGAAGTGCATTGAGGGTAGCGGTGAGAGAGGAATTTCTGAATCCAGAGAGGCATCCTAAGCCCCCAAGTATGGCTGAGCTGTTACTGGCAGGACCTGGGGAAGGATTTGAGATTCTGCTCTTTGTTCCTGGCTAACCAAACACAAGGGGCTTGCATTTAGCTGCTGGTCAAGGGGGCTGGATTCCCCTGGTGGCCTTGGGGTCATGTCCTTATTTATTAACACTTTTGTTCCCAGCCAGTTCTGCTTGAGGCACCAGTGCAACGTGTCATTCACACCAGCAGAGCTGCTGCTCTGCCCCAAGTGTTGTCAGTTCAAAGGGCTGTGGATAAGCTCGTCTGATGGTCAAAGTTTTTTGGGTCAAATGCTTTATGGGTTGTGGAACTTGGGGCTCTGAGGTGTTGTAGAGACTTTCAGCCTCTTTTCAAAGGTCCTGATGACTGTATCATGTAATCCGAAGAGCTTGTTTTGAAATGCACTCAGCTCAGTAATTGGTAAACACTACTTTTTCTCAACTGTTGTGAGGCTTGTGGGTGTCTCTTCTTAAAGGAAACAAAAATTAAACTCTCCTAAAGTTACCAGCCCCGGCATGTGTAGCAAAAAACTGGCAGTGCTTTGTAAATGAAAGACAGGCTTTAATTTGGGTAGAGCTAATTTAAGAACAGCTCTAGGGAGGAGCCAAAAGCTTTGCAACACATTCTTCACACACGTCTCGTTCCAGCACAGTTGTCCAGTGGTAGAATTCAGCACATCCCACATTTCTAATGTAGTCATTCTCAGAATGGTCTGTAGAGAGGAGGCTGATCACATGACATTAGCTGTCTTTTAATGTGATTTAGCAGCTGGAAACAAGATGAGCTAAAAATACACTGTTTTCTTAATATTGCTTTTCCATGTTGGGAATTGCTTTTGTTGCCACAGAGTTGTTGCATGATCACAACTGGGAGGAGAGGTGTCCAAGAAACAATTCTCTGGTGTTACACGGAGAGTAGATGAAATTGGAGTGATTTCCCCTGTTTATTTTTTTTTCCTCAGGAAATGAGACATAAAAGGTTACAGCTGATTCTCCATTACCTGTGGTAATGGGGACAGGAGGGGTGTCCCATGTGTGCAGGTATCTGGGTGGATGCACACAACACTCCCTTGTTGAGCTCTGTCAGGGCTGGTGGGCTGGAACCGCTGCGCTCTGACAGTCCCAAGGAAGCCCCTCCAGAGCTATAGATGACTCTGCATCCTGCCCTGGCTCAGGGAGGAGATGCTGAAGGACGAGAAGCCATCTTAGAGTGTTTGTGGTGCTGTGCCATGCAGTCTGCAGCCTGCTCAGGGGAACTGGATGCATCAGCGCTCCTTTAACCTCTGCGCTCTTCAGGAGGGGCAGTTTGAAAGGCTGCCAGGACACTGCAGCAAACTGCCCTGCCTTACCCTCCACTCAGCACCATCACTAGAGCTGCTGTGCTGTTGGCGTGGGGCAGAGTCTGTCTGCTGAGGTCAAGGATGTGAGCAGGGCATGCTGCACCCCACAGCTTCATAAACAAGGGAAACTCCACAGAGCGTGGCACGAGAGTTTCCAGTGCACTCTGACTGATTTCAGTAGCTTGTACAGCCTCACTTTTCCTTCTTCTAAGAAGATGACAAACATCAGCCTCACTTCTAACCAGTGACTGTTTTATTTTATTATTACTTTTATTTTTAATATCAGCATGAAAGAAGTGCTAAGACCCTGTGAACTGTCTGCAGGAAGTGCAGATTTGAGGGTGAGGTCTGTCCCCCACTGGACAGAGCTGACAGGCAGCAGAGGGGAACACAGCTGCTGCCAGAAGCTACCATAGGCTTTGTGTGTGTGTGTGTGTGTGTGTGTGTGTGTGTGCGCACGTGTATGTGAAGTTTTAAATTGTTATATTACTTTATTACGGGTTGTTGCTGTGGTTTCTCTCTTTATGGACCTTTCTGTTCTCAACACAGAGGAGAGGTAAAGGTGGGAACTCAGACATGGAGCCCATAGACAAGTGGCTAATTACACAAGGAATGGTGAGGACTTCACCAGTGAAGCGATTCCTACTGCCCACCCCAGTCCCTGACCTAGAATAACCATCCTCTGTTCACCTCTCGTCCTGCCCTATTGAACCGCTTGAAATCGGACAGTACAAGGAGTTCATTTCCCACCTACATCATTACCTGGGGAAAAGGGAAAGATTTGCACCAATTTCTGGTTTATACAGCACAAAGACCTGTAAACAACTGAATCATTTGTAGGATCCCATGTCACCTTCGGAAGAGGCCTGGGGATCCAAGTGGTTCCTTCTACTGTCTTGATTTATTTATGCAGTATCCACTTTTCGAGGGATAAACACAAGTCTCATGGATCTTATTCATAAAGAGGACACTTGCTATTTGTCTTTAAAGCAGCCTTTTCTGGTAGTGATTAACTTCATGGTCTGGAATAAGCATAGGGAAGTTGTGGGATCATACCTAATTGAATTGATTAATGTAGGGATAGTTCTTTATGAAAGGAAGGGAATGGGAGAACTCCTACCCAGATTTACCTCTTCCACCCCACTGGCATTAAGAATCAGACTCCAAAAGGTACAATAGTGTTTCTGGCTTTAAGGATTTAATTCCTGTGTCTAGTGATGCCAGTGCCCTGATAAAATCGGGCTTCTGAAGATCACTGAACCTGTGCACATTCTGACCTTGTTTGAAGTTGTCCTTCATCAACATGCTTGCAGAGAGAAGTTCAAAGCCTGCTTTAGGTGTAGAAGCCAGAGGCAGGGAAAAAATAGCCTCAGCTATGCCTTAAAGCCAAGTTCTAAGACCAGTTTTATACCTTTGGATGATGTAATCCATCACTTTTAAGTGTTTGAGATTAGTACCAATAATGGGACCTAACTGTAGAAAATCCTCCTGAGACAGTCCTGGCTGTAGCCGAGTTCAGAAAGGTGCAGGGAGAATTCCCTTTGGGCTGCGGAGTGCTGGCAGTGCAGTGTGTGGGTCTGGTGTCAGGAGGCCCATGGAGCAGGAATGCCTCACTCCAGAGAGATCCCTGAATGTCCCAGACTAAACTGCCCAGTGCTACAAAGAGAAACAGCCCAGAGAGTATAACGCTGAGAAAATCCAGAGTGTGCAATATCAACTCTGTGAAACACTTTGCATTTATTCTTCTGGATTTAGGGCTAATCCAGATTATTTCTCAGGGACAGCTTGCCAATCTGTCCCAAATTTGCATGGCTGGTGCACACCCAGTGATTGGACACGTGTTGTATCTGCCTGCCCTTGCAAGCACCCAAAAGCAGTTCCATGCCTGCTCACACACATGGATAAGCCTACTGTGGCTACCTGTCCTTGGGAGCCAGAGTGTCATTTTGGTGCTGTCCAAGACCCAAAGCTCATAAGATGAGAGTGAAAAGCTGTAAAATGAGCACCAGTATCAGCTTTGCCTGTGATACTGTTGACTGTGGCTCGCAGAGGCTCTCGCTGTTCGGTGGCTCTGTTGCAGCCAGGGATGTGCTGTGCCACTGTTAGATGTTCATCCATAATGAATAATCCAGTGATTGAGTTAGTTCCTCTTCTTTGCCTTTCCACTGTTTACAAGAGCGGGGAAGCATGAAATCGGCACCCCTGCTGTTCACACCACTCACACCACTGCTTTATTAAAAAAACAAACAGCATATTCCTTCATTGGCTTGTGGTTATTCAGTCTGGAAAAAGGATACTGCAGCATTCACAGAGGCATATGGATTTGGGGAGGGAAGGGGGTCTGGCTGTCCAACCAGTCAATGCTCTTACAAACCTGTCACCTTGTTTGTATGCTAAATATGAGAGAGAAATACCTAAAATAAAACTAAACTAATCATTAACTCCGTTTCTCTCTTAACTGGCTGTAGTTCTTAACTGTATTTATTAATATGACCTGTAGCATTTGCAATGCCAGTGGATAACTAGAATCCCAGGTATGAACTTGATGTGCCCACTCTGGTAATCTTTTGTACTTCTGAGATGAGGGGGAAAGAGGGGTAAGCTGACACTGCTGTTCCCTGTGCCTGTACAACACTGAGACCACTCAAAGGGAATTCTCCACCTGCCAGAGTGGTTCTCACATCCCTCATGACCTCATGTTGTTCTGTCCAAACTGTGATACACTGCAGCTTAGGGTTGAGTCCTTCCCACTCCATTTCTGTGCATCCCAGTTCACCACACACCTTTGCAGAGGCAGTCTCTGGCTCTGCTGTCCCAGTGAATTTGGCAGCGTTGTTCTTGTTTTAGCTTAACCTGTAGCTCAGTTCTGCTGGCGAGGTGATGCCAGGACCATGCAGACACAAGCCACACCTTTATCCATTCCAGCTCTGCCTACAAAACTTACACAGGCAAAATGATATCAGCCAGAAAATGTTTCTGGTTCAAACATGATTTAGGGATGGGAGATGAACTGTTCCAGTGCCAGATCTGTCTGCAGTGTGAGGTCAGGGTTTTGCCATGCAGGTATCACGTGGGTCTGTACCAGCAGCTCTTAGGACAGACTTTAGTGCAGGTGGTTCCAGTTCCCTTCTCATGAGATTGGACAGCTATTGAGATTTGCATTAATATGCAATAATATTGCATATATTCCCTTTGTTGGAATAATCTGTCACCCCATTCACATGCCAAGTGGATTATTTGTTATGAAAGTGAGAAGCGGGTGTTGCTTAAGCCACCATGTCAGGACATTAATTGGGACAGTGGCAAGGGAGGGATGAAACTGAACCAAAATTCCCAGAAAGTTACATGAACTACTCTCAGCATTCTATCCAACAGCATGCCTGGCTAGAGAGGAGAGCGCTCTCTGTAGTAAAGATAGCTGAGCAAAGATTAAATGAAACCTCTGTTAATTAGTAACCAAGTAGGATTCCGCTATGTGCCTTCAAGAGAGAGACAGGATCTGAGATGTGGAAATCACTTGGGTAACAGACTTTAGAAATACGTCCTCATCTTGGAGACTGAAGTGCTTGAATTGTGGATACACCAAAAAACAGGCATGAGAAGATCTCATTTGTTCCATGTGGTAGGACCCCTCTCCCTTTTGAAGGCAAGCAGGGGTGTTCCCTTTGGCTGAAGGCCACGTGGGTCTCCTTCCCTGTCCAGCTGTGACGTTTTTCAGAGCGCTGGACAAGGGTGATCCCACACCCCACGTGAGTGAGGTCTGTCACTGTCTGGGCACGCCTGTCAGATCCAGATGGGCTGGTTGTTGTACGGGCACAACAGGCTCTGTTGGGGAACACGCTGCACCCGAGCTCTGCCTTCCCTTCTGTGCAATGTGTAAACACAGCTACAAGTGATCAAGTTGTTAATTTAATCCTTACATGTGAAGTCAAGCGTGTTCTAATATTGAGGGCAGGCAGCTATTTCAAGATCACAACAGCTTTAAATAGATGGTAAGGCTGTAGTAGTAAGCTGGAGTAGCCTACTAGTGTGCTCTTAGTGCTGCCACTAAGGAATGACAGACCTTTCCTTACTACTCCTAACCAACGAGGAGGAGTGAGTAGCAACTAACCAAGTACTGGTGTCAGCTTTGTTAAACATCTAGAAAGAAGTGGAATTAACTAAGCTCTTACAAGGCAGTAGTCTAGCAACAATTAGCATAAACCTTGTTAAACATTTTAAGAACATTAATGAGCTCACCTAGAGACCTGAATTGTCATTTCATACCTGCTTCTTTTCCAGTGGGATCATTTTTAATAGAAATAAAATGTGATAATAATAACCTTAAACTGTCTTTTTAAGGGTAGAATATTGGATCTTATGACTTGTGAGGAAATATATTGGCAATACTCTTTGGCTTTTGATTGCTAGTGAGAACATCAACACAATCTAACTAAGTAGGAACTTGAATTCCAGGTTCCTGTGGGTTTTGTGGGATTGAACACTCGCTTTTGTTCTCCCAGCCCTCCTTTTCCATTTCCCTTTCAGGACTGTTGGGATGATCCCATTTGTAGGATTTTCCGAAGACTAAATAAAAAAGGAATTTGGACAATCAACCCAACTTTTAATTAAAGCCAGTTACTTAAAGCACCCAAATATATGTTGTGACTTAATTTCCATTTACTTTGAGTATAGACTTTTTAAAAAAAAATTCACAATATCTTTATAAAAACAGCTCTTGCAGCCAGAACTGACTATCTGGGGAACTGTCTTGCCAAGACTGAGAGCTTCACTAGACCATGGATGTTTGCATAATCAAAGTATTAACAAGACAGTACCCCATTCCAGAGCCTTTTCCATGTAGTCTGTGGCTGCCACTGCTGTTTGTTCCCAGAAACTGTTGTCTTTTTTTAATATGTAAACCAGTTAATTTATTTCTACATCTCTCCTGTTGGGATTTAGGGATTAGTTAACAAAACTCCCCTCCACATTTTTCAGTTTAGGGCTTTTGGAAAGGGAAGACTTGCCAAATACCCAAGTGACTGGCAAAAAATGAATTTCTCTGTGTGGTTGGTTTAAAATGAAATATAAATGGTACAATGTGTAGTTAAAATCATTTAAAACTTCCAGTTGCTTTTTGAGAGTTCTCTCGCCTCTTTATTCTCGAACAAATGAAACCTGACATGTGTAACCCATGTTTTATGGGGAAAATGGGGCTCAGAGTCTGAAGAGAGCAAATGGGAAGTTTAAGCAATAGATAGAAACCCTCAGCTCTTCTGTGGGTGTGCTGGGAGACAGGGGAAGCTTTTTAAAAGGTCAGTGCTGAATAGCAAACGGCTGACACACTCAAATGTTTATCTTACAGCTTTGTCTGCTTCTCTGCAAGAAGTGTTCTTGCACTTCTGAGGGCTTTGTTTGTTTGTTATAAGTAGCTCAAGCTGAAAGTAGAATTCCTTTTTTTTCCTTTTTTTTTCTTTTTTCTTTTTTTTTTTTTAAATCTTAAAAAGCACCACAGCACAAACTGCTGTGCTGTTGAGCTGTTCTTCGAGGACTCCTGCAAACTCAAGAGTCCTGTGATTCTCGGGAATCCAATCATCTGTCATGTTGTCAGGATAACCAAGATTTGGGCTGCTGTTCCTTCTCATACAGGGACCACGCTTTTTAGAACAGCTGCTCTTATTTTCATAGAATTATAGAATCCTGGAATGCTTTGGGTGGGAAAAAAAGATCATCTCATTCCAACCCCCTGCCATGGGCAGGGACACCTTCCTCTAGCCCAGGTGGCTCCAAGCCCCGTCCAACCTGGCCTTGAACACTTCTAGGGATGGGGCAGCCACAGCTTCACCTACTGCATTCAGGTTAAGCAGCACAGGAGAGAGACAGCAGTGCAGCCCCTGCAGTGGGTTTTAGGTTGCTGCTGGCTGAATAAATTCATTACTCTATATCTCTGAAGCCAGTGTTTTAGAAAGCTGTTAAACTAACAAGGCAATTCTACAAGATGCAACTTGTCCTTGGGAAGGAGTGTGTTGGAAGATGTCACAGAGCCCTCCTCTTGTGAGTGGCTGTCTGGGCCAGCTCACAGCAGCCCCACCACACTGCAATAGATGATCCAGCAAATTTATCCTAAAACTGGCCCATTCCAAAGGAAACTGCAGGAACTTATTTTCTGTTTGGGATCTTTGTATATTGACTGAAAGCAAAATGACACCTTGTACCTCTGACCCTTCTTGGATCTGTCACGTGCACTTTGTCCAGGAACCTGCTGAGTCAGTGCCTGTCTTGGTGGGAGATGCTTTGGGTTGAGCCCTGAATTTTCAGTGCTTTGACACAACTAACCCACCTTAGCAGACCTCACCTCAAGCAAAGGCTTAACTGACCTCAGTACAAAGGACCATTTGATTCCATAAAAAAATTCCAGAGGAGCTTTGTTAAACAGCCTCAGCCTGTGCTGCTGCCTCTGTGATCCAGCGTCTGTCTTCCTCTGCTAGAAGTGCCTGAGAAAACTGCATCTCCCAGTAAATTTATCTGCCTTTTTCAGCTCTTTTATGGAATCACAGAATCATTAAGGTTGGAAAAGACCGCCAAGATCATCAAGTCCAGCCATTAACCCAGCACTGGCAAACCCACCACTAAACATGTCCCCACCCACTACATCTACATGTTTTTTGATCACTTCCAGGGAGGGTGATTCCTCTGAGGGGTTTCTGGCAAAGCTGTGGAGAACCCCTGACACCTTTTCTGCCTAGGAAATCCTCTCCAGCAGCGCCAGGTCTCCTGCCTGCCAGCCCCAGTGCTTGGCCGCCGTCCTCTGGCCTGGAACCTGCGTGTCTGACATTGTTTTCCAAGTATTTTTCAGGTTGTCCTTATGAGATCTATTGTGGTGTTTTCCTGTTTACCTCTTCAGGCCTCTGTTGTATTTAAGCAGTGTAGCTAAGTCAGGAAATTCTACACCTAATACCCAGTGATTTCCCTTCGCTGACCCAGTTGCCTCTAGCACTGTGGGAAATCACTGCACTTCAGCTGCCTCTACTCTGTCTGTAGCAATCACACCAGTGACATGAGTGGTTCCACTGCAGGGGCTGAGGCAAACCTTCCATGCCTGGATGTTAAACTACCCCTGGAGACATACAGGCAAGCTCTGGAGAGCCCTGCTGCAGCTCTGGAGCCGAGGGCAGTGTGTGCTGCGCTCTCCTTTGTCCCATCCTCCTCCTCACCCTCACCTTTGAGACTCTGCACTTTGCACTGCCAAACCTTGGGCTCTCCTGCCTCTGCTGCCGAGGTGTAGGAATAGGGAGCTGGGACAGGTTTGCTTTAAAACGTTGTGTCAAGGCTTGCCAGGTCCCGGTGGTGTGGTGGGAGGAGGATCTGGGAGGAAGCATGACTGTACCCTGGGCTCTGACTCCTCCACCTGCGGGGAAAAACCAGATTGTTTTCATAGCAGTGTTGCCTGAAGACTTTGAGCCCCTCTTTTTGCTAACTCTTCACTGGGGCTAATACTCATTTGAAAAAAAAAATAAAATGTGTGAATTTAGCATTTCAAAACCTAACTGATATCCAGTATTCTACCCTTAAAAGCTTTTCACGATCAAGATTAGAATCATCAGTCCATCTTGATGGTTTTAATACATGGTCGAGAAGTTACCCGTCTTATGCTGGCATCGTCACGTCATCCCCCATAATCTTTCTCTTGTTTTTTTTTAGCCTTGTTGTTCATAATTTCCTTTCCAAGTTGTTTCTTTATTCGAAATGCCATTTATATTTTGTTGCCTTTTTTTTTTTCCAGCACATCTTACATCTTTGTTTTTTTTTTTTCTTCTGTTTGTTTGTTTTTAATCTTATTTCTGGCGTTTTCCATCGCTCTGTGGCCATGATTGTGGATGTGTTTTGGTTTTTGCCTGCCTTGCTGTTCTCTCGCTGCACTCCCTAGATCCCTGTTGCACAGTCCTCTGTCATGGATGACATTGAGGAGTGGCTCAGTACCGACTTGGTGAGACTCTTTATATTTTCATTTTTCACTTGTATGGGTAACTTTCAATGCATTGCTGAGTTCCTGGTACTTCTCGTAGCAGGAAGCAGTGAAACTTCCCAACCAGAGAGCTTGGTTCCCTTTGAAGAGAATATCTAAGCAGGAGGAGACAGGGTTGTGTTCAGCAACTCAATCAAAACACTTTTTTTCTGAATGGTTTTATTTTCCCCTCTCCATGTGAACATCACAGAAAAACATGTGTTCCAGAAATCATGGGGTTCTGGTCCCCAAATAGGGAAGCATTAAATATGGGCTGAAGTTTTCTCCACCAGGTTTAAAGCCCATGTTTTAAAGCTGAATTATTCAGACAGGATCTAAGTTCATGTTTATGTTGAGGCATGCTTTTAAGAGATGCTGGATCAGGGCTTAGATTCCTTTCAAATCAAGATGTCTTTGTTAAACCGGTAGGCAATCTTGACACGTTTCATAATAGTAATAATAAAAATTTATAACAGTCTCTCTTCAATGTTTATAACTTTCAGTTTCTCCTAAATGATTATTGTCTGGTAATTATTAAACAAACAAACAAACAAACAGCAGAACTAAAAGTAGCTTTTCCTACGCTCTGGAATTTCTTTTGCTGTCCCAACACACATTTGGTTTAAGCAGGGTACAACTAGTACACATTTATTCTGTTGGGTTCTTTTAATGTAAGCATCTGGCTCAAATTAACCAAGTGCATTTTGGGGGGTGGGGGGGCAGGTGGTGGGTTGTGTTCGTGTGTTCTTTTAAAGGTGATTTTAGTGAACTGAACTTGTGGTCACCATATCCCCAAGGATCATCTCCTTCCATTCTTCCAGCTTTAGACAGAACACTCCCTACTCCTCAGGGTCTCTCCCAGCCCCTTGCTGTTGCCTGCTCAGCTCCCAGCTGGGAGCTGTGGGGTTCTGGCTCTGGCAGCAGAGCTGCCAGCAGGCTCCAGCACGTCAGCCCTCCCCTCCAGCACTGGAGGAGCTGGCTGGACTGGAAGGGAGAAAATTCTCCAGCTGCCCAAAGGTGCCTGAAGTGCTTAAACAGATTCTGGGTTCAGCATTTGAGCTTGGCTGTCTCTGAAATGTCACTGGGTTCCAGCTATGGGTAGGTTTGTCAGGCCCCAGCACAGGAGTCACTTTCAAATTTAATTACAAACTGGCCTCATTTTGTTCAAGAAATACAGTAAATGTAGCATGTCCACTCTGTCTTTGGCATTTAAATTAATTTAGTGGGAGAGAAGATCTGATGGAGAGAGATGGAGGTAGCTCTGTGCATCTGTCATGCCCTGGACAGTCCTACCTAAAAGGAGCAAAGGAGAGAATTGTCCTGTAAATGCCTGAGCAAGCCTGGGGGTGTCCCTGGGTCCCCACCCCAGCTGTATGTGGGTGCAGCAGAGAGAAGCCTCTGAGAAAATTTAGACTGGATTTTTGGTTTTCACTCTGGGTCCCCCCCTCCTTTTTTTGTTCATGGTTCATTTCAGTTCTCTGCTTCCCAGCTGAGGAAGTTGCAGATTAGGTTAGACAATTGTTATTTATTTCTTTGCCCTTTTTGGGGTGCTCTGGAACAAACTCTCCCTGTGAAGCAGTGGCTGCTGTGTGAACCTATGGAAACCTCAGTGCAGTAGGAAACCAGGAGATTCTCAGGCACTCCAGTCAGTATGTCCCCACTCTCCTGGCAGAGAAGCCAGATATAGACAAATACTTTTCTTTTTCAAAGCAGGTTCAACATCAGGTTTTAAACTAGTGTTTTTATCCATCTTTAATATCCCGACAGATTGACAAGGATGCATATCACTGGACTTCTAATTTCCTTATTGGAAATTCACATGTGAAAATGCACACAGCTGGTAGAAATGCAATGACACACCCCCCCAGCATTCCCAGCCTTTGATTCTCATGGACAGACCCTAACTGCTGTTATATCCTTTATCCAGCCCACCCTGGATTTGTCTTTGTACAGCATGGATACAGGAAAGCTGCTATATTTTTGTATGGATTTTAAAATTAACTCCCACAGGAGGAATGTTGGCCCCAAATGATTCTGTAGCGCGTGTCCTTTGTCAGCTAAAAGTGCATCTTATTTGAAGAGACAGTGCAAACCACAGTCCTGACTTTCTTAAGGACTGTGTGACAGGAAAGATGCCATCTGGTACAATGTGTGTGTGACTCACACAGCTCAGTTTTGGGCCAGAATTACAGTCTGAAGGGGAAACAGTGCTGGACTGACACTCAGATCCAATGGGGAAAGCTTAGCTATCTGCCAGCAATCTTCAGAAACATCTCAGTGCTCGTCCTCCTGCTCTGCAGTGCAGTGAAGTGTCAGTCCTCACTGGCCTCCTGATGTGGGAGCTGTGTGATTTCCCCAGGTCGCCCTGCTCCGATGGTTAATATGTGGAAACGAGTGGTGGAAACTGTCCGGTTGTATTAAAGGTGGAGGGGATGACAGGGAAGGGGAATTGCTGCCTGTGTGCTCACGTGCCTTTTTGTTCCCATTGCAGAAAGGCAACGAACTGGAAGAAGGAGTGACCAGTGAAGGTAAGCAGAGATGCCTGTGGCTATGAGCCCTTCTCAGGTTAGTGCTCAGATGGAATTTGCTTTGATCCCTGCCGAGATGCTGCCTTCTCCCAGCCTGATGTTCCCCAGCAAATGCTTCCGTGCTCGGAAAGGCGGGAGGAGAGCATTTCAGAGCAAAAGGTTCATGTTTATGGTGTGGGGAGCCCTCCTGGCTGTAAGTGCTTCCCTGCCATCTTCCTTGGCTGAGCACTGTGTTTGTGCCAGCAGGAATGTGTCCCCAAGCTGCTCAGCCCTTTGGAATGATGTTTCCCTGGTTCTGTCACAGCCGGTGGCATTGTGTGGGTTTGATTCCAGCTGCTGCCTGAGCTCGGGTGTCTCCAAGGACGGCTGTACCCTTTCCCGAGGAAGTCAGGCTGTGCCAGTATGTGTGCCTGCAAACTCAGCCCTGGAAACTCATTCCAGGCACTGGAATTTAATTCCGGGACACTAGGCACTGGAATTTCAGCCCCCCACTAACCTCTGTCCCTGGGGCCCCACAGCCCCAAGTCTTACCTGTCTTCCTTCTTGTTTGTTTTTTTTTTTTTTTTTTTGCATTGCAGAGTTTGACAAATTTTTAGAAGAGCGAGCCAAAGCGGCGGAGATGGTTCCCAATCTGCCATCCCCTCCCGTGGAAGCCCCCACCCCTCCGACAAATCCCTCCGGCAGGAAAAAGCAGGAGCGCTCGGAGGACGCCCTCTTTGCACTGTGAAGGTGGCTCGGAGCCGCCCTCCCACCCCTGTGCTCCGCGGGCCAGTGTCGCTGTCAGGCCACTTTGTCCTCCCACAGTCCTTGGCTAACAACGACCCCCCTCCTCCCCATTTCATAGTTTGCTTCTCCTTCCCCCCCCCTCCCCAAACGGTCCACCCCCACAAGCTGACTCTTTCTATTTAAATCCAACACTATTCCTGCCAGACCACGATTCTCCAGCACTCGCTTAATCCCCTCCTTCCTGTCCCAGCTGCACAAAACCAGCTCTTGATGCTGAAAACCCCTTCAGAATGCACGAGTACGTCACACTGGGCTGAAACAAAAGCCCAGGGGGGAGAGAGCAGCCTTGCCCTTCAATTTATGTAGGGATCATCCTCTTCTGTAGGCAGGTCCTGCCAAGTAGACGGCTCTGTCAATCAGCATGTAATTGACTGAGCTGGAATGTTCAGGAGGAGTGTGTCTTTATTTTTAGATAAAATGTTAATGTATTGGCTTTCGTGTCGGATTCGACAGCAAGGAACAACTGTTCCCCTTTCAACATGTGCTTCACAAGTTAAAATCCTTTACTCTCCCACTCACACATCTCCCGGTACCATATGGTGGCCGCTTTTCCCCACTTTCTGTGGCGTTTCATTTCTAAATCTCACAGGGTATTTTTTGCCTTGTGTTTTATCTGGGCTTGCTCTAATTTGAAGCAGTCTGTTGGCCATGTCCAGTAGCTCTGGCAGTTGATGAGAATGGGAAATGCTGGGCTAAATGGGTGCTGTAATGCTGATGCAAGGAAGCACCTCGTTCCTTGGGAGAGCAGCTCTCACACAAGGAGTTTTCCTGGTGTGTTTGCCTTTTAAAATAGCTCAAGTTATTTTTTCTTTACCTTAGATTCCTTCTTGGGTGACTGTAGAGCTCTGCATTTGGTGTAAATAACATCCATGCAGATGGATGGGACTTGCTCATGGATGGGGTGTGAACTGAGGTTCCTGGATTCCCTGCCATGCCTGGTAGGATAGACATGCTGGTTCTTGGGGGTAGGGATGAGAAAGAGAGGCAAACTCCAGAGGCTTGTATGGAACGCTGAGGGAGATGGTTACCATGGAGGGATTAGCCATCCCAGCCTGTGCTGGAGGTGAAACTCCTCATTTCCTTCTAGTTTTGCACCTGAGAAAGTGTTGGATGACTGTGGCTGTGCCATTTATAGTTTTTGGAGAGTCCTTTGATGCCTCTACCCTTTATTAACGCCCAGCTCCTACGGGGCTGCAGTCTCTGTGCAAACAAGCATATTCCCTTGCTTGCCAGAGGCATGGCTCAGAGTGCTGCTCCTCTGGAGCTGCCAGAAGGGATTCCAGCATGTGTGCCTGCCTTGCTGGGCTGACAGGCAGAGCTGGAGCAGGCAGCTCCAGCCATCACTGCATCCCCCAGCATGTTCCTTGGGAGGAAGCCAGTGGTGCAGGATGGCAGGATCAGAGGGCTGAGCAGTGCATGGCAGGAGAATCTCCCATCCTGACAGAGAGGCACTTTATCAGCTGAACACCCATGCAGGCAGGAGGCTCCAGCCCCCTCTTCCTCAGGACGCTCCTTGGCTTAGGCGAGCAGCCCCTTCCTTCTGACCTGGCATGTCTGAGCTTCCCGGGATGCTGATGTGTGTTGAGCTCTCTTGGAAGTTGCTCTAGACTAAGTGATAGAAGCTTTTATCTCAGCATAGTGATTTCAGCCCATACCACACTCTCTGGGGACCACATGCTTTGGGAGGTTGGGACACACAAAACCTGTTACCAAATGGCCTGATGGCAGCACTGATGGTCTGTGAGAGCGGACACATTAATCTTTGAAGGGAAGTGTTAGTGCAGGATTTCCAGCCTGTCCCAGGTCAGGTGTCACTCTGTGCTCTCCCTGCTCATCGTCTCCTCTGTCCTGCCCTGCCTGCATCCTCTTCCAGGATCTCTCCATATGTAGCTGGGCCCAGGCAAGGCTGCCCTGCCACCCCTCTGCACTGATGTGGCACCTCATTGCTGCTCTGTAGGTCACTGCTCCCTGCAACCTGGCTTGCCTGGACAGGGAAAACCAGTGTAAGGATGGAGATCGCTTGGGGATCGAGCTTTCCTCCCCACTTGCTGGCCCTCTCCCCAGTTGAAGCTCTTCTGTGTGGGTCTGCAGAGGGTTTCTCCCATTCCATCTTCTCCGTGGCTGCTGGAACGTGCCAGGACAGCCTGCCTCAGCTTCATTTTGCACTGCTGCTCCCACCCACTGCCCTCGCTCTCAACACAAGGTGAGCCCAACGCTCAGGGATTAGCACTGCCAGCTCCTGCCTTGCTGCAACACGTCAGATGTGGCCACCAGCTCCCAGAAACCTGAGGAACCTTCTTCAGCAGTGCTGATTTGATTTCAGATGGTCTGGTGATCGCCTGAGCAGTCTCGCCAGCTCAGAAAGAATTGCTGGTATTCCCGTCAATGCAAAAAGTTCTGTGGGTGTTTTAAGTGTGTATTTTCTCTTCTAAATCCTTGAAACACATTGACCCTGTAAATGGCCACATCAGGTGATTCTAAGCATGTTAATCCAGCTTCCCTGCCAAGCTGGAGGAGATAATCGCATTGCTCAGGCCTGGGGACACTGTCAGATGATGCAGAGTGGCACGGATGTCACCGGCACTGTCACCGAGCCCCTGCAGCGTCCCACTGCTTTGGGACTGCTGGCCCTTCATCCTCCACCCCTAAGCCAAAAGGTGCTGGGGGCAGTGTGCTGTCAACGCTTCTTTCTGTCACACTAAACCTGTCCTGGGACCTCCAAGGTGTTGTTTTAGGGACAATCTGGTCCCTTTCTGGAAGATTCTGCAAAGCTGTTGGTGACTGTTCCCTCCAGCTGGGAGGAAAAGAGATGGACTGAGGAGCGTGGGGCTGGGGGAGATACAGAGCGTGTGTTGGCTCAGCTTGAGGGGCTGTTTTGGTGTGTGCAGCCTCAGGCACTCCATGGTCCCCGCTGACACCCCATGTTATCCACAGGAAAGCCAGGATACTGCTTGCAGGGGGTGGCAGTGCCATCAGCACAAGTGGTGGCTTTGCTGAAAGTAGGGCAGCTCCCAGGAGATGCCTGCCTTGGGAGGAAACGTACTTTTGGAAGGACCCTGGCCGAGTGTAGAGCCCAGATCCACCAGACCTGGCTCTCAGGGCTGGAAGCACTGAAGGAAGAGAACAGAGCGTGCGGCAGAACGGGTGGTTTAGCCCAAACCTTCTTTAACAAATACAAGAGTTACGCTAGAGCTTCCCAAATGTCCTGTATCAGGATCTCTCATCTTCCCTGTCCTCTTGTGGTCTGCAGAAAACCGGAGCGGTGGGAACTGTCTGAGGGAAAGGGAAGGGGTTCTTCACTTCAGGAGACCAACTTCTCAATTTATTCTTCCTTTGCTTTCACGCCAAGTGCTTCCTCTGTGCAAGTGGGCAGAGGACTCGTGTGGCTCCAATGCTTGCGAGAACAGGGATGGAGCTGCAGCCTGATCCACTTTCCATAAGAAATAACATCCCAGCGCTTTCTAGGCATATTAGGAATCACAGCTTGACACTCAATGACACTAAATTATTCTCGGGGTCCTTTGTAAGTTCTAATCATGTCCTGTTCTAGGTTAAAATATTTATTTTGTCAATATATTTTCTTTCCAGAGTGTTTTTTAACCTCTTCTGTTAACCCTTTATGTGCTGAGATGTAAGAAATGAATGGTTTCTATTTAAATATATTCTTTGGGTTTTTTTAATTGTTCTGTGTAGATTTCAGCTGCATCTTCGGCAGGTGTAATAGATAACAATGTGCTCTACAGACATTTAGGGTGTTTAGGATGTAGGTAAGGCTCATAGGAGAACTGCTCATAAAAACGTAGCACGGTGTCTCTTAAAGGGAACAGCATAAATGCAGACACTAGTCCATACTGGGACCCTCACGTAGCCTCCAGCATACCTTTTCCCTTCTGATTATCACAGCCTCCATCTCTGGGATGTGCTGATCAAACCAGCTCTGCCATTCCCAGGGCTGGTTTTGCACCTCCAAGCTGAAAGACGTACAGTGGGGATTTCTGTTTGTTTGACTTTTTTTTATGGGATACATTGGCTGGTTCCACTTTGAAATGGAGGACTCGGAGCTGGCTGTGGTGGCGAGATGTTTCCCTCCAGTGGTGGAAGAACAGATCCGGGCCATGGTTTCAGGCCCAGGGCAGGGTGATGGTCCCTCCATGAGCTGCTGAAGGAGCCCTGGCTGTTCCTGCTCCCCTAGTCCCTGCTCTCCTGCTGTCACCCACGGGGAGAGGACATGCAGCCCAGGAGAGCAAACACAGCTGCATTTCCAACACCTCATTTTGTCCAATGAGTTGTCGAGTCTCTTGTGGCTGCAGGGAGTCCTGGAGTGGGAACTGCTTGTGCTATCTTCATCCCCGTCCATCCCTGTCCAGCTCCGTCATTGTTTACCTCCTCAAGTTTAACCACAAGGCTTGCGGAGCCTCCCCTGGAAAAAAACAGCTCAGGACAGTTATTTTTATGGAAATAATGAAGCAGTGAGTGGCTTTAGAGCCATCTCGGAGGTAACCCTTCCACTGCTGGGGGCTCCCACCAGCAGAGGAGATGAGGCAGGAGTCCCCTTGCCAGGTGCCCTCACAGCACCTTCCACCCGTCCCTCCCAAACCGCAGCCTCCGGAGTGGGCTGTGCCTGTCTGCTCAGCCCCAGGCTCCCCACCCTCCTCCTCACCTGGAGAGAGCTGAGGCTGTGTATCACCAAAAGCCAACTGGCCTCGAGCAGTGCCGAGCTCTGGTGCTGGTTCTCTTTAGCCCACGGCAAACTCACTCCAAACTTCCCACCCTGCTCCGTGTTTTTATGAGTACGAGCTCCTCATTCCATACATGTTCCCATGAGCTGTTGTTAACCCTACAAACGTAACCTGTGTAATAGCTTCTCTGTATATTACAGCTGTAGGCTTTCCAGATAAAAGTGGATAATATTTATTTACTGAAGATACTGGATATTTTTTTGTTTGGGAATGGGGTAGGGGGAGAAAAGGGACATAACTGATTAAAGAAATCGACTATGTAAAGAGAAACAAAATGCACAAAAAGCAGAGAAACCCAACACTAAAACATTGCTGTATTCACGTAGAAAGTGTTTCCGTTAAGAACAAGACAACTGTATTAATCTGCCATTGTTTAACTTGCTCCAGAAATCATCTCCTTGGTTCCTGCATGTGAGATATTCCAATAAATACACTATTAGTGTGAGCTGGGGGTGCTATTGTCTGTCTCAGCTGGGGACTCGCTCAGTTCCACTACCTGGTCTGAGGATAGGGAATGAGTGAGCACAGGGGACACGTGTGGCTCTTGGGTGCCCATCAGATGTCCAATTGGGAGTCCTCAGTCTCCTCCAGATGACAGAACCTGAGAGAAGTGCTGTCCCCTGCAGATGCTCTTTGTGGGTCATGCTGTGTGTGGTGCTGCATTGCCACTGCTGGTAAATTCGTTCCCCACTAAATTCTGGCACATCTTTTGAGGCTGATAACAGGCAGGCACATGGGTGACAACCTGAGTGCGTGGTGGGACAGCTGCCCACCCTGCAGGGTTTGCCTGATGGTCCTTGGGGCACAACTGTGGATCACCAGCCTTGGTGACCTAGAAAGTGATGGGTCAGGAGCTGTTGAGCACTGCTCACGGGTGATGTTCCCAGCCCATCCAAGGGCCACTTTCCTGACTCATCAGTC
The DNA here is from genome assembly GCF_003945725.1 of Corapipo altera. Lineage (NCBI taxonomy): Eukaryota > Metazoa > Chordata > Aves > Passeriformes > Pipridae > Corapipo > Corapipo altera. The sequence goes on along the minus strand of NW_020884920.1, from coordinate 5,033,847 downwards.
AGGAATTTCTTCCAACATCCCCATTATGATGGTGGTTTTGATGGGCAGAGGATAAGGGAGAGCATCGACTTAGGAACCCTGGAGAAGTGACACTGGCCAATACCAAAACAGTTTGTCAGAGTGGTGCCCTCCATCCTGCCCGTGGAGATCCAAGCTGGTGGTTTAAAGCTGGGGAAGGGGTTGTGGAACAGCTGGAAAGATGGGTTTCCTCTCCCTGTAGCCACATTATTAGCATTAAACCGGCCCTGCCCCAGCTTGTTTACCCCGCACTGATCATGTGCCTGGTTTGCTGTTGGATACATTCAGGGTGGTTCTTGGCCTGGATAATTGGGAAAGGTGTGGAGCTGCTGCTGCCCTGAGAGGGCAGAAATTGCACAAAAAGCACCAGGTCAGAAATGTCCAGCGCTGTGCTGGGGGGCTGTGGAAGGGGGGGCTGCTGGAGCAAGGGGCTGCATCACACTGTCCTCTGCAGCACCACAGTCACACGCATGAGGCAAAGATCCCTCTAACCCCAAATTCTGCCTTCAACAGGGGCCAAAGTGGGTGCAAAGGGAAGACTGTAAGAGCAAGATAAGCATGTGGGGACCTGCTTTTCCCATGTGTGCTCCCCCCAGCCACTGGTCAGCCAGCTCCCTAAACCGAGCATGGATTCCCCAGATTTGTGAACCCTAGTGGGCTTCTCCTCTCCAAACCTGCTCCTGTAAAGACCGTGCATGGGCTGGGAGCTTCCACACATCACTGCCCTGTGCCAGCAGAGTGCACGGCACCAACCCCCACATGGGCAGAGGCCTGGGCAGGGTGAGTGTCATTGCTTTTTGGCACTGGGGAGCAGGTTTGGATCCCAGTGTGAATTGGAAATGACCACACAGGCATTTGCCTTTTCACATTTCACCTTGGGGTAAATAAATCTGGAGCGGGGGCTGCACGTGAGTGACACTAAGCCTGGCTTCTGTGTTTTCCCAAGCCATGGCTTGGGAAGGGGCAGTTGGCAAAGCAGAGTTACAGGCAGTGAATGAAAGAAGAGGCTTTAAATCTGTTTGCGACACAAATTAATGATTAACGCCGCGCTCTCCCATAACAAAACAACCGCGGAGCAAGGCGGGATGCCACAGGCTGGGAGCACGTCCTGCCGCCTTCAGCGACGGGCTCAGGTGTGCTGGCAGGTGGGAAACATCCGGGGGCTCACTTCGAGGGGGCCCACCTGGCTGAGCGAGGGTGCAGCAGGATGTGGGATGCTCCGTGCAGGGTGCCTGGGGCTGCCACATTCAGGCACAGCCCGTCCCGGAGCTGTCGCTGCCGCCGGTGCAGCTCGGGGCGATGCTCCACTGGTGAGACCTATGGAGCCGCAGGAGCCGGCCCGGCCGGCTCGGTGGCCAGAGCCCAACCATGCCGGGGCCAGTTTGTTTTCTGTCTCATCCATCCCTGCGGTTTCCTCCCAGCCTTGCGCTCAGGAAAATGTCTCAGTGACTCCGGAGCGACCACGTGGCCCGCCCGCCATCCCCGCAGGACCGACATGATGTAATCGCGGGCCCTGAGCCGTGATGTAGAATCACTCCACTCCGGGCTGCTGCGCTTATTGGCTGCGTGGCCCTGGTCCTACGGGCGGGGTTTTCCCTACCCCGCAACCCAGCGCACCCCCGGGAGCCCCGCCCCGCGTGTCATCCATCACCCCCAAACCTGGCCCACGCAGCCGCCGCGCTGCCTTCGCCGGTGCAGGCAGGATGCTGCTCTTTGCTGTGGTCCCCCCTGGAACAGGGGAAGTATCCCGTGTGGGTCCCTGGGAGGCACAGACCCTCTGGATCTGGATCGGGGAAGGGGGCCTGGCAAAATCCGGCTTCTCATGCAGTTCATGCAAAAATAAAGCCGCGTTTGTGCGTGTTATTTCCCTCCTCCAAGTTTATGTGTGTGATTTCCGTCCTCCGTGTTTATGGGTGGGATTTTCCCCCTCCATATCCCGTGGGGAAGGCTGTGCCCCTTGTGTGGTTTATTAAAGGCCTGTGACCCCTATGCTCACAGGAGGCTCCTCTAAATCCGGGGGGGGGGGGGGGGGGTGACAGCACATCCATCTCTCCAGCCTTGGAAACCTGCCTTCTCCTGCAGCACATGGACTGCTACAAGGAAAGGGAAAACCTACCACCAGAGAGACTGGCTTCTCCCTGGTGACCCCAATAAAAATGGGGGGGAAGCACATGACCCCCCTGCACACCCCGTGGCAGCTCGTGGATCTCCCAAGGGTTTTCCATAGCAGTGTTTGCCGTGCTGAGGGATGTCCGAGTGGCTGCTGGTGCCCTGCATGTGGGTGACGCTGCCCCAGCTGCCACCGAAGAGCTGAGCCAGGACTGCCTGGGCTCGGCCCCAGCTCGGCCCCAGGTCAGTGTCCTTAGAGTGAGGAGGCTGGAGTGGGGGAGAGGGTGCAGAGGGGACCTGCAGGGCTGTGCACCCCCAGCTCTGCCACCACCACATGCACACACAGGGTGCTCTGCGGGGTCCTCATGAGTCCCGTGTTGCACCGGGGTGTCCTGTGCCATGCAGGGGATCCCCATATTGCAGAGGGGTGCCTGCTGTGCTGCCAGGTGGGAGCCAGTGAGGCTGGGGGGAGGTTTTTGAGGTGCAGCTGGGTTTAATGAATTCCCAGGTAGCCTCAGATTGTGCTTGGTGGTAGGGAAGAGGAGAGGGCAAACTTCAGGGAGCTGATGTTGCAGTGCATTTTCTTTTCCTAAATGAATCCTGGCAGCAGGACAAACCATGGAGCACGGCAGGACACAGGCCCTGGCATTGCCCTGCTGTGAGTCTCCTACACTGAGACCCACCAGCCATGGCCAGCCACAGTACTGATCCCAATGACACCAGCATTTTTCCTGGATCCCACAACTGGTGGCACCTGGAAGGGTGCATGGTTCATCTGGGGCTCACAGGGCAGCATTGATGTGTCCCTAATTGAGTGTATGGGAGCTTCTCCCACCCTGGGCCATGCCATAGATGGGCAGTGGAGCTGGGACGTGCTCCAAACCCTGGACCTGGGATGGGGAAGGCAAGTGCCCCCAGCCTGGGAACCACAGGACCTTCAGGAGGTGACACGATGGCCTAAGCTCACTCCAACACACGGCCTCCATGAGGTGCTGAGGCTTCTGCAGCCATGGCCCCCACCTCCTGCACATGCCAGCTGCCCTGCTTGCTCTCTGTGCACCCTGTCTGGGGCTGAGGGGGGTTTAATGCCCAGCCCAGGTGTTTAGGACCCAGCCCAGGGATTTGGTGCCTGTCCCCAGGGATTTGGTGACTGTCTCCAGGGGTGAACTACGTCCCCAGAGCTTGGCGATGTCCCTAGGGGTCAATGACTTTTCCAGGGCTCAGTGCCTATTCCCTATTCATCTGCTCCCAGGGCTCGGTGCCTATTCCCAGGGGTCGGTGACTTTCCCAGGGCTTGGTGCCCATCCCTAGAGGTCGGTGATATTTCCAGGCGTGGTGACATCCCCACAGGGAACTCTGCCCTGCTCAGGGGCTGCAGCGCCTGCCCTGCTCCGTTGCTGATGCACCAGCTCCCTGCCCGATGCCGCGGGGGTCCCGGTGCGGCGGGGCGGTGCGGGGAGGCGGCGCGGGGCGGAACGCGGCTGCGGACCCGCCTCCCTCCATCCCCGGCGCCCTCCCCTCCCGGTGGCAGCTCCGGGCACGGTTCGCGGGAGCAACTTGGCGGCTCGTCCCCGTGGTGCCTGTGCCGGGGCCAGCGCGGCCGTGGCGGGCGGGCGGCCCCGCCGCCCCTAGAGCCGCCCGAGCCCCCCGGAGCCGCCGGGAGCCACCGGAGCCGCCGGGATGAGCGCTCTCGCCTTCGACGACGCGGGCCTGGAGGGGCTGGCACCGTCCCTCGGCCTCTCCGGGGCCAGCGACATCGACACGGCCCTGCTCAGCGACATCGACGGTGCGTCCCGGCGGGGCCGGGATGGGGCATGGCCGGGGGCACAACCGGGACCGGGCTGGGGGGTAACCGGGGCTCGGTGCACGGCCGGGGGGCTGGGCTTGGTGCAGAACTGGGGTTCGGTGCATGAGCAGGACCCGGCGGGGGCACGGCCGGGACCGGGCTGGGGGATACCCAGGCTCGGTGCATGGCCGGGGGCTGGGCACGGTGCAGTACCGGGGCTCGGTGCGCGGTCGCGACATGGCTGTGGGTACAACTGGGGCTGGGGCACAACCAGGACCAGGCTTGGGGTATAACCAGGCTTGGTGCACGGTCAGGACCGAGCTGGGGGCAGAACTGGGTCTCGGTGCGTGGCCGGGACCGCGCTGGGGGTATAACCGGGGCTGGGTGCATGGTCGGGAGCGCGCTCGGTGCATGGCCGGGGAATCCAGGCTCGGTGCACGGCCAGGGAACTTCATACCGGGACGTGGCCGGGGCGGCGGGGTCGGTACATAACCAGGACTCGGTGCACGGCCGGCGGACCGGTCTCGGTGCCGGGCCCGGCGTGGGGCGGGGGGATACCGAGCTGCTGGAGCACGGAGTCGGTGCAGGACCGGGCTGACTCCGTTACCGGGGGCCGGTCCATAGCGGGGTGCTCGGGGGGGGGGGGGGGGGCACAGGACGCCGCGCCCCCGGGGGGGGGGGCGCCGACACGGGGACCCCCCCGACGCCCCCCCCCCCTGTTCCCAGTCACAGCATCGTGTCTCCGGTGGGCCCGCCCCCCGTGACGTCACCGTCGGGGTTACTCTCGGTCGTTCCCTCCAGGGCGCCTGGGTTCCTCCAACCCATCCAACCGGCATGGGCTGGCATGTAGGGGCTCTGCTCCGGCCCTGGGGCTGGCAACCACCAGCACCCACCTCCTCTGCACTTTGGGATGGGGAAACTCTAACAGGACCCATTCCCGGAGGGGACCCACTTCCCAAAGGGACCCATTTCTCGAGGGGACCCACTTCCACCCACCGCAGTGGCACTGGGGGCTCACGTGCACTGAGTTCAGCAATTCCCTGGCTTTAGCAAAAAACTGGGGATCCCGAAAGGTCTGGGAGCCCAGCCCTCAGCGAGCCCCCCCACCTGCCTTGATGCGTGGTCCACCGGCCCTGCAGGTCCGTGCCATCCGGCACAGCCGGCGGAGCACGCGGTGAGGTGGGCACAGGGCCGGCCAAACCCTCCGACACCTGCCCCACTGCCTGATCCGTGGGGATCTCTCCTCTGGGATCTGGGATGGAGGTGGCATCCCAGGTCTGGAGGCTCATCCCAGTGGCAATCGGGGCGGATCAAAGCAGGTCCAGGTGCCACCTGCTTCTCTCGGCAAGGTTTTGGCGTGGGCAGGGAAGCAGGCGCCGTGCCAGGGCTGAGTGCTGCTATATGGGATGAGGTTTTCCCACCGTGGAGTTTTGCCACACTCCTTTGTATCGTGGCCAGCTGGGCCACCTCGGACCCCATAGTTCCCCAAAGTTGATTTGTTGTCAGTCCCTGGGTGGCCGTGGTTGTTCCTCATCCCCATCCCACCACAGGGTGATGTGGGATGTGTTCCCAGGAATGTGGGTGCCGTAAGCCTGCTGGGACCTGCCAGGATCCACAGACGTGTGGCTCTGCCCCACAGACTCCCATGGCGGGGGGTAGAGGTGGCACTGGTGGGTGCCCATGTCATGCTGATGGTGTGTGTGGCAGCAGGTGCCACGGGATAGAAATATCTGTTTGGAGCCAGGAGGCTGGGACACCCGTGCCCACCTCCAGGCTGGGCAGCAGGAAGGGGGGTCAGGAGGAAGCACCCCCTCTCTGCAGCCCCAGACTTTGCTCTGGACCACGGGGGAGCTTTGGGCACCCCTTGAGCGGGGGGGTGGGAAGGGGTGAGGCTGGGAGACCCCCTGGAAGGACACCCACCTGTGAAGAGTGGGGTGCCGAGAGCTGGATGTTTTTTTGGGGGAAATAGAGCACCCGGTCGTTGCGGGGCGACTCCTGGGCAATGAGTGAGGACGGACCCATCGGACTGGGGGTTACGGGAGGGCGATGGGGCACAGGGCGAAGGGGTTAAGGGAGTGTGACCCCGAGTAACCGCGGGCGGGTTGCGGCGGGTGCCCGGGAGTAACCCGGTGCCGGGCTCACCTTGGGCGCCGGGGGCTGTCTGGGGGCGGCCGGCGGGCGCGCAGGCGGCGATTGGCGGAGTCGCATCACCCCATCGCCGGCCGCGCTCCAGCCCTGGCGCGGGCAGCGCGGGGAGGGCGCCGGGAAGGAGGCGAGAACATGGCTTTAAAAAATCCCGGGGCCTGGTCACCACCCGGAGCGGGGCTGAGCGGGGGCCGCAGCCTCCTCCTGGGGACCCCCGTGCCCCTACCTGCATGGAGTGCACCTTCGAAGGTACCCCCGCCTCGCCAGCCGCCTCCTCCCCGCCCGGTGGGGTCACTGCCGTGGCCCCTCTGGGGGTGCTGCACCCCACGGGGGGAGGTGTTCGGGGGCTGTATGGCTCGGTGGGGGCATCCCGGGGTTGTGTGCTGTGGGGGTGCCTTGTGGGTACTATGGTGGGGGCATCCTGGGAGTCTGTGTGCCCTGGGGGTTGCACCGAGGCGTGTTGGGGTGGGGGCATCCTGGGGTCTGTGTGCCCACGAGGGGGTGCGCCGGGGGGTACCAGGGTGGGGGCGTCCCTGAGTGCTTTGGTGGGAGCATCCCAGGACACCTCGGTGGGGGTTTCTCTGGAGACCCCAGTGTGTGGACGTTCAGGGCAAAGTGTGGGTGTCGGGGCGATGTGTGGCTGTCAGGACGTGTCTGTGGAGACACCCTGGAGCGCCCAGGTCCTGATGAATGGGACAGAACCCCCCGAGGCTGTTTGAACCCCGTGCTTGCCCGTCTGCTCTCCTGAGCGTTGTTGTGATCAATCATGCCTGGCAGGGGGATCTGGCACATCCAGGGGGTGTCACCCCCTGTCACAGCCCAAGCAACCCCTCCCCTTGATACAGGGGCTGATTTGGGGGTTGTAGGTATTCCCAGTACAGGATAAATGAATGAACTGCCACAAGCACCGCTCAACCTCAGAGACAGGCTGAGATCCACCCTGGCACGCCTAGGCAGGACTGGAAAGCCCTGATTGCTGTTGGCCAGACTGCAGCACCCCCCTTGTGAGCGCCGTGCCTCAGTTTCCCCACTGGCAGGGTGGCTGGGAGGCTGTGAGGAGCAGGGCACAGCAGATTCCTGGGCTCTCAGGGAATTTTACACCTGGATTATGGGGATCCAGCCCCGAAGTGCTGAGCTGTGGGGTGGGCAATACGGGGCCAGCATGGGCTCCCCGTGGGAGGTGCAGGACAGTCTCTGACAGCACGGAGGTGTTTGTGTGTGTTTTGCAGACATGCTGCAGCTGATCAACACGCCGGACAATGACTTCTCGGGGCTGTTTGACTCGCCATTCTGTGCCCCCGACAGCGCCGTGCCCGCGGGGCTCCCCTCCACCCCGGGCACCCTCAGCTCTTACCTGGGTCCCAGCAAGCCTCCCCCCGCCACCCCCACCGGCAGCTCCTTCGCGGGGCCCCCCGGGATGGCGGCCTTCCCCCCGCAGCCCCCGGCCCCGCTCCTGCCGGCGCCATCCCTGGGTATCAAGGACGAGTCGTCGGCCGTGCCCAGCAGCCAGCCCCAGCCCCAGCCCCAGCCCCAGCCCCAGCCTCAGCCCCAGCCCCAGCCTCAGCCCCAGCCCGGTGTGATGCTGACCCCCAACTTCGTCCCCGCGTCCCCCAGCCCGTTCACTCCCCAGCCCTTGGTGGGCTACCAGAACCAGCACAGCTTCTCCGGTGAGGATTTGAGGATGCAGGGGCAGTTTGGGGCTCCCTGGGTGGGGGGGTTGTGGTGGGCGGGGTCTTGGTGGAAGGGGGATATGTCCCTGCGTGATGGGGCTGAGCGGGGTGGGGTGGTGCCGGGGGGTCTGTTAATGCTGTACTTCGTTTCAGCTGTGCAGCCCGGAGGTGCAGGGCAGACCCTGCCCAGCCCCCTGCCCACCCCACAGCCCAGTCAGCCTGTGGCACTGCCTGGGCCCGTGCAGAGCGTGGCACCCCAGCAGCTCCTCACCCCTGCTGCCCCCACCAACCAATCGATCTCTCCCCAGATCCAGCCGGTACCGGTAAGCCCTGGGCCAGGCATGGGGTATCCCAGTGACCCCCTCAGCCCTGCTGATCCCCCCTGCCCCTCAGGTTCTCCTGCAACCCCACTTCATCAAGGCTGACTCCCTGGTGCTGACGGCCGTCAAGACGGATGCTGGCAGCGCCAAGACCTCCACCATCGCCTCCCTGGCCACCAGTGCCAGCGGCTCTGCCACCCCGCTCCAGGTGCCGGTAGGTCCCCATCGCCGGGAGCCCTGAGGTGGGGGGATGCTCCAGGACCTCCACTGACCCCACCCTGCATCCCTGCAGGCGCTGGTGAGCGGAGGGACCATCCTGGCCACGGTCCCACTGGTGGTGGATGCAGATAAACTGCCCATCAACCGGCTGGCGCCCAGCGGGAAGCCGGCACTGGTGCAGAGCCGGGGGGAGAAGCGCACGGCCCACAACGCCATCGAGAAGCGGTACCGCTCCTCCATCAACGACAAGATCGTGGAGCTCAAGGACCTGGTGGTGGGCACCGAGGCCAAGGTGGGAGCTGGGGAGCGGTGGGGCAGGGGCAGGTTGTGGGGGTTCTTCGCCTGGCGTTTGGCCTGAGCCATCCATGCCCACCGGCAGCTCAACAAGTCGGCGATCCTGAGGAAGGCCATCGAGTACATCCGCTTCCTGCAGCAGAGCAACCAGAAGCTGAAGCAGGAGAACCTCGCCCTGAAGATGGCTGTGCAGAAGAACCGTGAGTGGAAGGGCAGGTCTTGGGGTAGGGGGCTGTGGTCTGTGCCACCCAGCACCCTTTAGCTTGTCGTGCTTGCCACAGAGCCCCTGAAGGACCTGGGGACCTGCTGCAGCAGGGGGGTCAAGGCGGAGGCCCCCATGGAGGTGGTGAAGGCGGAGGTGATGGAGACGCTGACGCCGCCACCCTCGGATGCGGGCTCACCATCCCACAGCAGCCCGCTCTCTCTCAGTGGGGGCAGCAGCAACAGCAGCAGCGACTCAGAGCCTGACAGCCCCCTCTGCAACCGTGGCAAGGTGAGGGAGAGCTGCTTCACACCAGGGGTGCCAAAGGCAAAGTGTGCCAGATGAGGAGAGGAGCTGAGAGCCCTGCCTTGCTCTCTGAGGCTGCTCCTCCCCTGATTTAGGGTTTTTGGGGTAATTCTGAGGTGCATGGGGCTGCACCTCATGGTCTGTACCCCAAAATCTATTCTGTGCCCCCTGTCCATACACCAGAATCCATGCCTATTTCCTTATACCATGCCTGTGCCCCATCCCCTCACATCCGTGCCCATGCCTGGGGCTCACAGCAGCTCTGCCCACTCAGGTGAAGCAGGAGCACCCGCCACCCTCGCCCAGCAGCCAGGGAATGCTGGACCGCTCTCGCATGGCTCTCTGCACCTTTGTCTTCCTCTGCCTCTCCTTCAACCCCCTGGCCTCCCTCCTCCGGGGCTCCAGCTCCCCGAGCCCTCTGGGGAGCCCGGACACTGCTGGCCCCAGCAGGAGCATCATGGCTGAGTCTGGCACTGTGGGTAAGCTCTGGTGTGGGGTGGGGGCTCTTGGTGCGGGGGACATAGGGGTGCAGGCTGTTGGGACGGGCACAGGGTGGAGGCCGTTGGAATGGAGATTGTTGGGATGGGTGTGGGTTGGGGGCTGTCAGGGTGGGTATGGACTAGAGGCTGTTGAGGTAAAGACCATCGGGGTGCAGGATGTTGGGGTGCATGTGTGGTAGGGGCTGGGATAGGTCTGAGATGGGAGATGTTTGGGGTGGAGGATGCTGGGGTAGACACGAGGCAGAGGCCACTGGGTGGAGGCTGTTGGGGTGGTCACAGGGTGAAGGCCACCAGAATGGAGAACCTGGGGTGGATGTGGGGCCATTGGGTGGAATCTTGGGTTGGACACCATTGGGTGGGGGCTCTTTAAATGGGCACAGGGTGAAAGCCACTGGGATGGAGACTGGGGTGGGCACAGGGCAGCATTTGCAGGGTGGTGCTGACCCCCTTTCTGTGCAGAGGAGCCATGGGGCTGGTCACAGTGGCTGTGGCCCACGCTGGCCTTCTGGGCACTGAACACGGCGCTGGTGCTGGGGGCGGTGGTGCGGCTCTTCGTCTGCGGGGAGCCCGTCACTCGCCCCTACTCCGAGCCCTCCATCCTCTTCTGGCGGCACCGCCGGCAGGCCGACCTTGACCTCGACCGTGTGAGTCCCACCTCGCGTGATGTCCCCTGTCCCACCCACCCTGTCCCCTCAGCCCTGCCCACACTGACACTGTCTCCGGGGCCACAGGGGGACTTCGCGCAGGGGGCCCAGCACCTGCGGACGGCGCTCGGGGCGCTGGGGCGGCCGCTGCCGGCGTCCCACGGGGACCTGGCCTGCAGCCTGCTCTGGACCCTCCTGCGCCACCTGCTCCAGCGCCTCTGGGTGGGTCGCTGGCTGGCCGCCCGTGCTGGGGGGCTGCGCCCGGACCCCCCACCCCCTGCCCATGTCCGCCAGAGTGCCCGCGATGCCGCCATGGCTTACCACCGCCTGCACCAGCTCCACCTCGCCGGTACGGCCCCGCGCCACGGGGCGGGCTGAGGGATGGGACCCCTGCACCCCACATCTCCCCTGAGCCCCCCAGCCCCATCCTTGAGCCTCCTGTCCCCATTCCCACAGGGAAGCAGGCTGGGGGGCACCTGCTGGCCATCAACCTGGCGCTGAGCGCTGTCAACCTGGCCGAGTGTGCCGGCGATGCCATCTCCGTGGCAGCACTGGCTGAGATTTACGTGGCAGCCGCCCTGCGGATCAAGGCCAGCCTGCACCGCTGCTTCCACTTCTTGGCGGTGAGTGCAGGGCAATGGGGGTCCCCTGTGTCCCCTGGGATTGGGGTCTCAGGTCCCCCCTGACCTCCTGATCTCCCCACAGCGCCCCTTCCTCTGCAGTGCCCGGCGCGTGGCCCTGTCCCACGGCGGGGCTGTGCCCCCTGCCATGCAGTGGCTCTGTCACCCCTTGGGCCACCGCTTCTTCGTTGACGGGGACTGGGCAGTCAAGGGTGTCCCCAGGGAGACCATCTACAGCTCTGCTGGCAACCCAGGTGATCTCAAACCCCCAAAGCCCCACACTCCCCATTTTGGGGTGTTGACATATCCACTGACCCCGTCTCTGTGCCGCAGTGGATCCACTGGCACAGGTGACCCAGCTCTTCCGTGAGCACCTCCTGGAGAAGGCACTGTGCTGCGTGGCCATTCCTGAGCCCGGCCGCCCCACTGCCCAGGGAGAGGGGTGAGTGCCAGGGTGGGCACCCTGCACCTCCAGCCTGGCACGGGGCCAGCCCCTCACAGCCCCTCTCCCGCAGGCGTTTCTCTGATGCCCTTGAGTACCTCCAGCTGCTCAATGGCTGCTCGGATGTCAGTGGCACACCTGGCCCCACACCTTCCATCACCTCCGGCTTGGCGGCTGTCACAGGTGAGGCTGGTGTGTCTCCCACTGGGGACATTTCATGTGGGGGGCCATGAGAGTAAGGACACCCCACTCCTGTGTCCTTCCCACTCTGCAGGCACCGACCCCGTGTCCAAGTGGTGGGCATCCTTCATTGGCATCGTTATCCACTGGCTTCAGGGAGATGAGGAGGGGGCCGAGCGCCTCTACCCACTGGTGGAGACGATGCCCCGGGCACTGCAGAGCTCTGAGTGAGTGCTGGGGCTATCAGGGATGGCCATGCCTCCTGTCCCCTTTGGATTGGCACAGCCCCTCTGAATGCACTTGGAGCGCTCAGTGTGTGTTGGAGAGGGGCACAGCCACGCCTGGCAAGGGGTCTGCAGTGACCATGTCCCCTCCCCCTCGCAGGAAGCCCCTTCCCCGAGCTGCCCTGCACTCATTCCGAGCTGTCCGCGCCTTGCTGAGCAAGCAGGACGGGAACCAGGCCACCCTGAGCCACTGTGAGAAGGCCAGTAGCTGCCTGCGGGAGAGCCTGGAGCTGGGCAGCCCCCCCAAGGGCACCATCGACAAGGTGAGCTGGGGTTTGGGGCACGAGGTGGCCGCGAGCCCCCAGCCCCGGCGGGAGGTGCCCCCGACCCTCGCGGGGGTGCATTGTAGTTGCATTGCATGTGTCAGACTGGGAGTGCAATGCCCCTGCCGTGCAGCCCGGCGGGGGTCCCGCGCAGCAGCGCCTGCCCGCAGGAACCTCCTCGGCACCCCCCCATCCCTCTGTCTGTCCCTCTGCTCACCCAGCTCCTCTCGTCCCTCCAGGCAGTCCAGCTCCTGCTCTGTGACCTGCTCCTGGTCACCCGCACCAACCTGTGGCAGCAGCAGATGGGGGCCAGCCAGCAGCGCAGCTGCCTCTACCAGGCCTCTGCCCTGGAGCTGCGCGGCTTCCAGCAGGATCTCAGCAGCCTGCGGCGCCTGGCCCAGACCCTCCGCCCCGCCATGCGCCGGGTGAGCCCCCAGCCTGTCACCTGGTGGGTCCCCTCGTACCCTGCACCCGGCTGTGCTCACTGTCCCCCCCCATCCAGGTGTTCCTGCATGAAGCCACTGCCAGGCTGATGGCCCGGGCCAGCCCCACGCGCACCCACCAGCTGCTGGACCGCAGCCTGCGCAGGAGAGGGGTGCAGGGCAGCAAAACAGGTGGGCACGGGGTGGGAGAAGGGGTGGGACACCCCACTCCTCACCCCCAGCACCCCAGAAGCCTTGGATGGTGGGAGACGGGGAGAGACACAGGGTGGGATATCCCTCTCTGCACCCAGTCATCGTGGGCAGTGGGGTACAGGATGGGACATCCCACTTCATACCTGCAGCACCCCAGCACCTTCATTGGTGGGATACAGGGTGGATACCTCATTCCCTACATGCAGCACCCCAACACCTTGGGTGGTGGGACATGGGATGACACACCCCTCTCCACATTCAGAGCACCCCAGAACCTTGGGTGGTGGGACATGGAGTGGGACATGGGATGGCACACCCCTCTCCACATTGAGAGCACCCCAGAACCTTGGGTGGTGGGACACCCCGCTCCCCACCTGCAGCACTCTCCAGCAGCCTTAGGTGGTGGGACGTGGGGTGGAACACCCCACTGGCAGCACCCTAGTGGGACACATGGCCTCCCAGCCCATCCTTTGGTGGTGTCACCCGCTCCAGGGTGGGCGAATAACCCCATCCCTGTGCCAGAGCCCCCAAGGTCTACTTGGTGGCTTCCATCCCCCTTGGTGCTGACCCCTGCTCTGTCCCCTCGCAGCTGGGGAGCCGGAGAGCCACCCCACGCCCCGGGAACATGCCGAGGCACTGCTGCTGGCCTGCTGCTACCTCCCGCCCAGCTTCCTGGCGGGCCCGGGGCAGCGCGTGGGAATGCTGGCTGAGGCTGCCCGCACGCTGGAGAAGCTGGGAGACCGCCGGACGCTGCACGACTGCCAGCAGATGATCATCAAGCTGGGCAGCGGCACCACCGTCACATCGGGATAGGTGGGGAGCTGCCAGCCCCCCCCCCGCCCCCCCCCGGGTGCGGGATGTGGGGTGGTAGGGGGCACGTGCCTCAGTTTCCCCGCAGGACACGGTGTTGGGGAGCGGATTTTGAGGTGAAGGGGTGGGTGGGGAGGGGCAGGGTGGTACCTCATGTGGGTGCGGGGGGGGTGTGTCCCAGCGTGGGGCAGTCACGCGTGGGAAACCCCGGGTGGGCTCCCTGCCCCACGGCCGTGTCTGTGTCCCCAGCCCGCGTGGGGGACGGGGCGTGGAGACCTCTAGTGACACTGTCACAGTATTGCAGGGCACGGGACGCTCGGCAGCTGCCCCTGGTGTCACCTGTACCCTCAGTGCCACCTGTACCCCCCTGTGTCCCCTGTACCTCCCAGCGCGCAGGATGGGGACCCTGCCCGGCCCACTATGGATCCCACTGCTGCAGCACCCCTTGTTTTTGGGGCTTTGCCCCCACTGTGAGGAGTAGGTTTGGCCCCATGGCAGCAGCAAAGCGACCTCTCCCCAACCGCACCAATGGTAGGCAAGAGGGGACCCCCACCACCCACCCTATCCCCACCCCTCACACTGACTAGTCGCCCCATTAGGAGCTGCCACCACCCCTGAGCATGGACAGGCTTTTGGAGAAGGGATGGCAGGGTGGCACAGGGCTCCTGGGGGGCTGGTGGGTGCCCCTGTGCCCTTGCTTCATCCCTCTTGTATATAGACCCCCCCCTTCCCTTGGCTCCCCCCGCTCCCCTTTTCCCTTTTTAAACGGTATTTTCATAGTTGGAGAGTTTTGTACAGACAATTAAAGCTGATTATTTATACCAGTGTGTGCTGGATTTGGGGGGACCTGACACTAAGATCAGAGGGCAAGGAACCCCCTACAGCTGGGGTTGCCTTGCTCCTACAGGTCTGATGGGATGGGGGGGCATGTGTGGCAGGGATGGGGACGCTGGGTGTGAAGGGACCCCAAACACCCCCTCCTTAACCCATGATGTCCTGGGGGGTGCTGCCCCCTCCACCCTCCATAACCCCCCCCATCAGTGGGACCCTCGGGGATGAAGGACCAGCCAGGGGCTGGCACAGCCTGGGGGGGACCCCACCAACCCCCCAGAGATAAAGAGAGGCCACGAGCAGGGCGCCACGTACTTCCAAAACAATCGTTGTATCTTTATTGACGCTCTGAATGCAATGACCTGTTTTTTACTCTTAAGGAAAATAAACATCTTTTAGAAACAGCTTGTTACACACAATCTTCAGTGTGAAGCAATATACTAATAAGAACACTAGTCTTAACATTTACAGTCTTCATATATATTATATATATGTATATGTATACATATATATACACTATATAATGAGGCAATATATAATACACACGGTTTACCATTTTACAGTCATATGTACAAGATGTCACTAAAAATAGCCAGATTTCAGGCAACACTGCCAAGGACACCGGGATTTTTATTTTTTTTTATCTTTAAATTAATTATTTTTTATTATTATTTCTCCCTTTTTTTTTTTTTTATTTTTCTCACCTCCTTTTTTGTGTTTTTCGCTCCTGTGTCCGAGGCAGCTGCTGAAACGACAGACATTGTGTGGCCAGCAAACCTTGGGGTGAGAGATGAGTGGGATGGAGGGAACACGAGAGGTGGTGGGGACACGAGGCGCTGGCTCTGCGGGGGACACAGATGGGGCCAGCATTGTGCTCCCCTTTGTAGGATGCTCTGGAGTTGAGGGGTGGCTGGTGGCTGTTTTTAAGATGGGATTTGGGGTGGGTTTGCCCTGGGTTGGTTATTTGCTGCCTGTGTCAGTGTGCGGGTGACAAAAGGCTGGGGGCGTGCAGCCTGGGGACAAGGGCAGGGGGTCACCCCAGTACTGGGCAGCCCCCCAGATCCACCGAGGCAGCCAGGAAGGGAAGCAAAAGCCAAGGGAGCCGAGCAAACCCAGGGCAGTGAGGGGTGAGCCAGGGCCATGTGGAGGGAGGAGGCAAATGCCTCCTCCTCCTCCTCCTCCGGTTCAGAACCCAGAGCCATGGGATTTGCACCCAGATCCTGGGGTTTGCACCCAAAGCTGTGGGGTTCAGCACCCAGAGCCGTGGGGTTTGTACCCAAAGTCATGGGGTTCAGCACTAGCACGGGGAGCAAAGCCCCCCGCATGAGGAACCGCAGAGGGGTGCTGGCGAGGCCAAGCAGAGGCAGGAGGGTGGGCTTTGGGGGTCCTCACAAGCAGGACCAGGTGTCCCCAGCCCAGCAGTGCCAGCACCCCATGGAGTGTGAGGGTGGTGGGTGCAATGAGTCAGGGTTTGGGGTTCAGGAGCGGGGCTGGGCCAGCCTGGTGGGTGTCCCACTGGCCTGGCCAAGCACCCCTTGCCCCCCCGGCACCCTGAGTGTGGGTGGGGGCAGACAGGAGATGGAAGAACAAAATGGAAAAAGCAGAGTGGTGTTTCAAACAGCAGGCCGTTGTTTGTCTTGGTTTTTTTTTCCTCATTTTTCTCTTTTTTCTACTTTTTTTTGGTCTTTTTTTTTTTTTTGTCTTTTTTTTAATCCTTTTCTCCGCTGAACTATATACAAACACCGTGAGGTTTGCTGAAGGCAACATCTCAGATCAGATCAGTGTGATATGGAGAGCCGGGACCCACGGGGAGTCCGGCGGCCCCACAGTAAGACAACGTCGTCGGGACCCCCCCCTTATACGCGGACCACCCCCCGCCCCCCTGTGCAGCCATCGCGGGTGGGGGATCCCGATCCGTCCCCCGTGTATCCAGACCAGGTTTTACCGGAGGCCCGGCGTGGGAGAAAACCCGGCGCTGGCTCCGCCCGCGCGGAGCGGGCTCGGGGGTTCCGGGGCGCTCACGGGCAGCGGGGGGTCCCCGGTACGGCCCGGCCCGGCCCCGCTCCGCTCCGGCCGCTGCCTCCTCCGCCGGTCCCTCGCTGGCGGCGGGGCGGGTGCCCGCGGGCGCTACACCGGCTGCCTCTGCAGGGAGAAGGAGGGTGTCAGCCCGGGGGTCCCAATGGAGGCGGGGGGATAGCCCTGGGTTGTCCCCATCAGCACTCCCCACCAATAACCGGGCACCCATCTGGGACGCGGTGCTTAGAGCAGGGATTCAACCATCACCCACCACCTCAGCGGTGCTCAGAGAAGGGGGGTGAGACCCCCACCCCAGACCCAGCACCCATTCACTGGCCACCCCCCCAGTATCCCCAGGGATGTGATGGCCCCCGCAATGCCCATGCGGGGCTGAGTGCCCAGGATAGGTGGCCCCAGGAATTTGGGGTCGGAAGGCAGGTCCTCCTGTCCCAGGGAGCTGTGGAGCTTTGCCTCTGGGCTTACCTTATGTTTGGGACATCTCAGAGAGAAGCTTTCCTCGGTTAATAAGCAACCTGAGAGGAGAGAAGGATGTGTCAGGGGAGACCTCGCACTGCAAGAGAGCTGTCTCTGGGCAGGGGGACACAGTGGCCCCCTGGTCCACAGCCACCCACTGCCTCCTAGACCAGCTACAGCGTTTGTATGAGGGGCTCATCTGAGGCCAGATAAAGACATGCCAGTGCTGCTGGTGCAGTGGGCATCACCATCCCACCAGGTGGGGAGCCACAGGCTCACCCTGACCTTGAAGCAACAGGCCCCATGTCCAGAGGGTGCCCAGGGACCCCGTGCCCCTGTCCCCACAGCTGGGCTCACCTGTGTCGACGGCACACGCGTAGTGGTAGGTGTGGGGACACCCCTTCTGGCAGCAGCCCACAGTGGCTCCCACTTGCTGGCAGCTCGAGCACTTCTGTGAACGCACCCGGGAATTCGGAGCAGGGAAGAAGAGATGTGGAGAGACAGAGAAACTCCATCAGAGCCCAGAACAGGAGCGGAGAACCCCAACGGCCCCAGCAGTGAGGGCAAGGCGGGTTTCCCCTCTCCTCTCCAGGCCCTTGTTGCTTATTCCAGGCAATATCCTTCCTCCTGTGCCAGCACACCATGGACCACACTGTACCTCTCAGTTGGCTGTCTGCAGCCATGCACAAGGTTTCTACCTGCCATACCCCTCCCGTGGATGGCACTGAGCCTGCAGCCATGCTCCATGGGGCAGGGGTGCGGAGGAGAAGGGACATGACCTGGGCTGTGCCATGGCTTGGTGGCAGAGGTGGTAGAGGACCACAGTGGTCCCCATCTCCTGCCCCGTGCCCAATGGGTGCTGCAGGGATGGGAGTACCTGGACCGTGGTGAGGGCAGCAACCTCCAGAGAGCCATGACATGAGCACTCAGGCTTAGGAGTACAGCCAATCCCAAACCTGGCACTGAGGGACTTGCTAGAGACCCTCTGCTCAGCCTCTGCTGGGGGGTTGTCCCCTCTCTCTCCCCAGCACAAAAAGCCCATGAATGGTTTGGAAGGGACCTTAATGCTCATCTAGTTCCAAGTCCCTGTCATAGGCAGGGACACCTTCCACTAGATCAGGTTGCTCCAAGCCCTGTCCAACCTGGCCTTGAACACTTCCATGGATGGGGTACACACAACTTCTCATCCCCCTTTGGTGGTCCCCATCAGTGACCTCGCTATGTTGCTTGTTCCATGTGCCCATGCTCCAGTGGGTCTGGGAGAGGGGCAGGGCAGGGTCATCCCATCCCTGCAGCTCCCCTTCCCCTGCTGCTCCCCTTCCCCTGCTGCTCATCACCACAGCACCAGGCCATGTTGAACCTACATTCATCTTCCATTCCTGCTGCATCTGTCCCACTCTGAGCCACCCCATTTGACGCATGGCCAGGGGATGTGACAGTCCAAGGGAGCCCAGCCACTCTCCCAAAACATAACCCCATAAATACATTTCTGCATCTAAAAGGGGGGGTTTAGGTGCTGTCAGAGATGCGGCAGCACAAATCTCACAGGGACACAGCATGGTTCATGGCACTGAGCACCTGCTCTGCTTCCAAGGCAAAACTATTAATTTTTCATCCCAACCAGAGGCACAGCCAGGGGAATGACATTGGCTGAAGGAGGCCAGCGGGAGATGCTGCCTCAGGATGTGGTGCCGGGCGTGCAGCCGAGCTCTTACCAGGTCGGCAGCCGCCTTGACAGCCTCCTGCAGCCCGTAGAGCTTCCCTGCCACCAGGAAAACCCCAGCGGTCCATACAGCACAGGCCTCGTGCAGCCAGTGCTCCTGCGTGTCGCCCGCCGGCTCCTGCGGCGGGGACTCCGCCTTGTGACATTCGTGCCGCCGGGGCTTTTCGGCCGCCTCCTCGCCCTCTGTCCTCTCGTCACAGCAGTAGCAGCTCTGCAGCCTACGGAACATGCCCCGTGGGCTGGAGCGCAGCGCACTCTGCTTGGCCGCCTCGGCAGCACCCTCCGGCCGTGCCACCTTCCCGCCGGCACCGCAGCTGCCCTCCATCCCGCGGGGTACCCGCTCGGCCACGGCGGGTGCGATGGTGTCCTCGCCCGGCCCCTCCACCCGCGCCTTCTCCTTCAGCCGTGACTTCTTCTTGGGCAGGCAGTCCTCGGGGTAGTAGGGCCCGCAGAGGTCCCCCAGGTCCTTGTAGTTGGCAGGGTTGCGGCAGAGGCAGCAGACCAGGCACGCGGCGCTCAGCGCCTTCGACACCACGGGCCCCATGTGCATGGTGGAGGAGGCGGGCAGGGCTGCCCGTGGGCGCGGCGCCGGCCCGGCTGGTCCCCGCTGCAGCCGTGCCTCGTCACCAGGTGAGTTGATGATGGTGCAGGTGGTGGTGAACTCCCCGCGCCGTTCCACGCGGACGTAGGGAGCGAAGGGGGGAGCCCGGCTGTCCGCCCGCAGCCGCTTGCAGGAGATGTACTTCAGCCGGATCTCAGGCTCGGCGGGATGCACCAGCGGGGCCTGCTGGGACTGCCGCCGCCGCTTCCCGCGGCTCTTGCACCGCGCCGGCACCGCCTTGGCCTTGCCGTGGCCCAGACGCTTCCGCTGCCGCTTGGAGTAGCCGTTGTAGTTGGAGTGGTTGGCCCGCGGCTTTGGCCCCCGCGCTGGCCCAGCAGCAGAGCGTCCCTCAGGGGGGCCATCGCTGCCCCCCACCTCCTTCTCCTCAGTCTTTGGTTTCTTCTCCCGCGGTGCCTCCTCCCCACCGCCTGGGTTGGCCACACGCTCCCGGGGCAGCAGTGGTGGTGCAGGGCCCAGCGGTGCCTTGGCCATGCCCAGCGCTGCCGCTTTGCCCTTGCGGTTCCTCTTCTTGGGCAGGAGCCCGAGGTTCTTGGCCCCCATGGTGGGGCTGGACTGGGCCCCCAGCGTCGGCCCACAGGCATCACCCTGGCAGCCTTCAGGAGAGAGCTTCTTCCCGCTGCCTGGCTTCCCCTTCGGTGATCGGCCGTTGGGGTTCCGGCACAGCGGCTCAGTCACTGGCATGGTGGGAACCTTCTGTGCTGCCACTGGCTTGTGCAGCCTCACGTCACCCACCGCTGCAGCCACCCCACTGTGCTTCACCACCCGCTCCCGGTCCGCCCCGGTTGGACTCAGGGAGGTGCCGTAGGCAGTCACTGTGGCCACTGCCGCCGTAGCCGATGGTTTGCAGGTGAACTTCTTCAGGTTGGGCGAGGTGATCTTCTGGACAATGGCCTCCAGCTTGAGGCCACGGCCCTTGCGGGGAGGCAGCACTTTGGTCTTGGTGGCCTCCTGGAAGGCTGCCCGGGAGGTGATCTTGATGCAGACATCAGGGGCCTCCTTTGGCAGGGGGGGCTTTGGGACGGCTTCACCAGAGCTCTTGGGAGGCAGCTTGGCTTTCACCTTCTTGGCCACTGGCATCTTCTTGAAGAGGCTGGGGGGGCCCTCTGGCTTCTCCTCCTTCACGCCGCCGCTGTTGCTCCGCAGGACGAGGTTCCTTTTCTTGGTGGGGATGGGGGAGATGAAGGTGGACTTCCTCTTCAGCGAGTGCAGTGGCCGCTCCGACATTTTGCTCCCCACGCCCGGCCCTGCTTTGGGCAGCTTCATCCGGGCACCCACTTTGCCCTCCTTGTGGGGGCTGCCTGGTGCTGCTAGCTTGAAGGCAGGTGGGAGGTGGTTGTTGGATATGAGCTTTTTGGGTGCCTTGCAGTTCTTCAGCCGGACATCGGCCGCCCGCTTGCCCCGCTGCCGCTTGGTGTAGAAAACCTCTTGTGTCTTCGTCCGGGAGCGCAGGATCATCGATCGCTGGTCCCTCTCCCCCGCCTCCACCGCATCCCCCTCCAGCGGTGTTGGCCCTGCCGCCTCCTCTGCTGCCACCAAGCCAGGCACCAGGAGAGTGGCATCGCTGGTGTTTTGGACCACCCTGGGGGCCAGCCGGCTGCTGCGTTTCCTGGCTTTGAAAGCCACCCGCTGCTTCACGCCGCAGCCGGGCTTCTTCCCCAGCTTCTCCTGGTGCGTGGGAGCCTTCAGCCCCTCCAGCGGGGCCGGGGCACGGGGCTCGGCGAGGGCGGTGAAGGAGCGGGTGCACATGCGCGCCGGGAGACCCTCAGCTGGAAACCGGGGCGTTTGGCTCTGGGCGCTCTTGCTCGGTACCTCCGTCTGTCCATCTGGCCCCAGGCAGGCACTGGCCACGCCGCCGGCCGCTGGCAGCTCATCAAATGGGGTCAGCACGGCGCTGCCGGGGTTGTCCCCCTCCGGCAGCCGGCAGTGCACCCTCTTGTTGCGGAGACTCTTGCCCCGTGAGACAGGCTCCATCTTCCCGAGCACATTTTCGGGTGTGAGTTGCTGCTTCACTGTGACTGATGAGGCAGATTCGGCATCAGCAGCCTCCAGATGGGATGTTTCCCCTCCACCGCTCTCCTCCTCGGACTGGATGTTGGGAAGGGAGGACTTGAACCAGCTCTTCACCTTGGTCTCTGTGCCCACGGCAGGGCCCAGCAGGATGACAGACTGGCCGGAGAGGCGCGGGGTGGGAGCTGAACCCTCCTTCTCCACCGTGCTGACGGTCTCCTCAGCGGACACAGGCACCTCGCTGGAGGACAGCACAGCTGGCATCTCTGGGGGCTTGGGCGGCGAGGCGTCATATGTCACCGACTTCTGCTCTGAGCCAGCCAGCTCACAGAGCGAGGAGTACTCCTCTGCCTCCAGGTCTGACTCCTTCAGATCTGGTGAGGAGATGATGGGGATCTCACTGAAGTCCCCTGCTGAGCAGCAGTGCCGGGTGTCCTGCAGCCACCTCTCGCTGTCTGCCTTTGTTGCTTCATCATAGGTCAGTGCCTCCTCCTCCTCCTCCATCGTCTGCTCCCCAAAGTCCTGGGCCGGCTCACTCTTGGCCGGCTGCTCTCCGTCACACAGATCCAAGCCACAGGCGTTTTTTTTCTCCTTGCAGGAGCTCACCAATTTGCTGGGGAACAAGCCCTTGGGGAGGTCAGTGGCCTGAAGCTCCTTCCACCGCAGGCATGCCTCTCCCAGGCTCTCCTCTGGCCAGTCGAAGTGCTCCATGGCATTCTCAGACCCCACCGAGTTGGCGGTGGTGTTTGAGTAGCAGCTGTAGTCAGTGGCTCCTGCACTCGATGTCGCTGCTGGGATGCTGGGCTTGGAGTTGAAGGCCAGTGGGGCAGTGTCCTTCAGCACATCCTTGGTTTCGGTGGCTGTGAACTCCACCTGGGGACCCTCATACACCTCCTCGCCAAAGTCCTTCTCTGCGCTGGCCCCTGAAGCTTTGTCCAGCTTGAGGGGCTCGGTGAGTGTGCTGGAGTCACCCTGACTGGGCCAGGTGCCCTTCACCATGGAGTCCAGGCTGGGCCGGTGGTTCTCCAGCTGGAAGGGGGACTTGTTGGCCTCCTTGCTCAGCATGGGCAAGTTGGCCCAGGCTTTGTCTGCCTTCTCGCTGATGGCGTCCTGCAGGACGATGATCTCGGAAGCCAGCTCCTCCTGGGACAGGGCGCTGAGGAGCAGCCGGGGACAGTCCCGTTCGTTGGTCACATACTTGGTGAAGGTCTCCAGGGGTAGGGTGGCGTGGATGCTCTGGAAGGAGTCGTCCGATTTGGTGGACATGTCATCCGGGGAGGTCACGGAGCAGGTGGACACTGACTCGGGCTTTGCCTTGGAGTTGCTGTTGACACGGGCAGGGCTGCGATTCTGGTTGCAGTACAGGAAACTCCTCTCCAGCTGATCCTCCGACCCACTGAGATAGTCAGTGTCCTGTGTCTCGGCATGGACTGACTGGGGGGTGCTCAGTGGATCAGACAGGGGAGTCCCCACCTGCTCTGCTGAGTAGGTGCTGCTCTCAGGGCTGCAGTGCTGCCCCTTGAGCTGCTCGGGGGTCCTTGCTGGGGTCTTGATGCCCTTTTTCTGGGGCACGGCTGCTTTGGAGAGCAGCAGCTGCTGGACAGTGTTGGAGATGTTCTCCACCTGAGAGGTGAGTGCCGTCAGGCTCTGCAGGCTCAGGTCCGACAGCAGGTTTTCTGGTAGCTTCTCCTTCTGCAAGTTTTTACAGTTCCCGGATTGAGCGTCAGGGCTCGTCCCATCGGTGGGAGAAGGGTTCAGCAGCGGCATGAAATGGCTGTGGTCGGCAATGCCGGCCTGGAAGGCGCCGGTGCTCAGCGGCTGCTGGCTGTATTGGAAGTTCTCCAGGTTGGGCATCAGCGGGGAGGGAGTGGAGCTGTAGGATGGGGATCTGCCGACTGAGCGAGCTGGAGAGTGGCTGGCGCTGGGGCTGAAGGTCTGGTAGTACTGCTCGGGTGTCCGGACGGGCGGCGCGTCGCTCTGGCAGTAGGTCTGGCCTGACTGGTTGTAATGTTGGTACTTGGCCAGGTTTTGGTAGTGGAGGGACTCTGGGGTGTGATGCCGCCCCTGCAAGGGCTGTGGTGGCTGTGGGGGCTGTGGTGGCTGAGGGGGCTGCGGCGGCGGTGGCTGTGGGGGCTGCGGCGGCGGCTGTGGGGGCTGCTCGTAGCCAATGCGGTTGGGCTGGTAGCCGTGCAGGTTGGGCACACGGGGGCCAGGGGCCAGGCTGGCGGCGCTGCCCAGGGGCCGCTCCAGCGGCGGCTGCCCCGAGGGCGCCGTGCAGCTCTTGTAGGAGTGTGCCGGCTGGCTGCCCCCCGGCACCGAGGAGTAGGTGGAGGAGGCAGGGAAGGACTGTGAGTGCTGCCCAAAGTGAGGGCTCTGCGAAAAGGGCATGGGAGAGGAGACGTCATTGGGCAGCTTCTGCCGCTGCAGTTTGGGGTAGGGGAGCGCGGGCGGCTGCTGCTGCTGCTGCTGTGGCTGCTGCTGCTGCTGGAAGTGAGTCCGGAAGGGCAGTGAGGCGGCTGCCGGCTCGTGGTACGGCCGCCCCCCTGCCAACGCCGCCGTCTTCTTCATCAGGCTGTCCTCATACTTGGCCACGCCACCGGGCAGCGCCTGTGGCTGGCCACCCCACGCCTGCAGGCTCTCCTCCCCGGAATACCGGGCCGGATAAGGGCTGTTCTCCTGCACGGTGTAATTGGAAAAGGCCGGCCTGCCCTGCAGCTGCTGCCCCGCTAATTGCTTGTTTCCCCGGTGGTATTTCTCCACGGCGCTGTTCTCGTAGCCCGCGTATGGCAGCTGCTGCTGACTGTAGTACTCCTTTGCCACCAGCCTCTGCCGCTCGCAGTTCGGCCCTGCCTGACTTTGATGCCTGTAATTCTCCAGGCGTGATGTATCTTGTGAAGTCGGCTGGTAGCTCTGCTGGTTGCCATGGAAACCACACCTTTCTCGAAAGGACTGCATGGCGCGGGCTCGTTATCTGCGAAGAGAGAGAGGCAAGAATTCAAATGAAGCATTGCCACCATGGCAGGCCGGGGACCAAGAGGGCCATGTCTCCTGCGCCATGGGGGCATCATCGCCTCACCTCACCTTGCCTGCTGGGCACCACCCTGATGGGCATTGCCTCGCTGCCACCCTGGAATGCAGCACCTGATGCTGCATCACCTCACCTCACCTGTGTTGTCTGCCCTGCACTGCCCCACATCGCCTTGCATCGCTCTCCATCACACCTCACCTTGTGTTTCACCTCCCTGCATTGTGTTGCCTTGCATCACATCACCCTGTTGCACTGCCCTGATTCACCCTGTATTGCATCGCCTCACACTACCCTTGCATCGCATCACCTTCCATGTCATTGCCTTGTTTCATGTTGCCTTGCATTTCATCACCCTGAATTGCATTGCCCTGCATCACATTGCTTTGCATCCTCCTGCATCGCATCACCTTCCATTTCATCTCCCTGCATCATGTTGCCTTGCATTGCATCGCCCTGAATTGCACTGCCCTGCATCGCATCCTCCTGCATCACCTCACATCACCCTGCATCACATCGCCCTGCATTTCATCTCCCTGCATCACGGTGCCCTGCATTGCATGGGCTTGCATTGCACCCTGCACTGCATCCCACCCCATCGTCCTGCATCCCATCCCCGTGGGCTCTATCGCCCTGGATTGCCCTGGATCACAGCAGCTGGCTTTGTGTCACCTTCCATCGCTCTGCATCGCGCCGTGTCGCCCCACATCACATCGCTTGGTGCTGCATCCTCACCTTGCAGCGCCCTGCATCCTCCGCTATCCCATCTCCTTTCATCACCCCACTCTGCAGCATGGTGCCCACAGGCACGGGGGTGCTGGGTCCAGCTGCACCCTCCCTGCCAGCAGCAGGCCCAGCCACCTTTCTGCCCCTGCTACTGGGAGCTGCCCCATCCCTGCTGCCCAACCCTCCCTGCCTGCCCCATGTGGTACAGTGACCCCCCCCACATGCCATGTCGGGGTCCCCCAGCCTCATGCTCTGTGTTTCACACACCCACCAGCCCTCAGCTCTGCAAATCACTCCCCCTCTCCTTGCACACCCTCTCCAGGGACTCCTGGATCCTGCGAGCCCCTCTGCACACCCCGCTTATCACCATTCTTTTTAATTATTGGGCTAATTACTGGAAGCAGCAGCACGGAGGGCCAGAACCGCAGGCTCTGCTGCAAAAAAAGTCATTTCAACTTGCTGGCTCTGCCCATCTCTGCCGGCTGCTGCCTCCCACAGCCCCCCCTGCCCCAGTGAACCCCCTGCCCCGGCGCGATGCCATCTGGAAGCTGTCTGCTCCCACCGGCAGCCGTCATTTCCGAGCGCCTCACCACCGTCATCATTAGAGCTCCCTGTTTCCTCACTCTGCTTGTGCTGGGTGCAGGGACACACCTGGGTCACTGGTTTGATCTCTTGAGGCAGCTGAGTGGCTTGTGAGGGCTAATGAAGGGCTTGGTGAGGGGGGGATGCATCCTGCCCATACCCAGCACCAGTGGGTCCGGGGCGCTGGGGTGGACAGAGCCTGTTTTAGACATGGATTGAGATGTCGGAGCCCAGGTTAGGGCAGCCCCAAGGGCTTGCAGGTGCCCGGGGACATCCCTGGCGCTGCTCCCTTGGCACTGTGCTGCAGCAGTGACACCAGTGCTGTCCCCTCAGCCTCCATTAAGGCAATGAGTGTTATGAGGGGAGGGGATGAGGTGCTGGTTGGTGTGTGCGCCAAGATCATCCCACACTTCCCTGTGGTGCCAGGCAGCCTAGGGCTGGGACATGAATCCACCTATGTCCCCATGTGCCTCATCACCACCCTCATGCCACCACCATGAGTGGCCCCAGACAGTCCTTTTGCTGGCAGCTCTGCTACAGCTGCACAAACTGCACAGCTGGTTTGATGGGTCCCAGTTTGGCCTTGTTTCCTCACAGCACCCACTGGTAACACCTCAGCACCTTTTTGGGGTCTAGGTACACACACAGGGCTTTATTTAGTTCTATTTCCATAACTACTGGAAGTTCAGGGATGTGCCGATCACATGGTGCCCTCTGGCACCACTGGAGCCACCACTAGTGGGTGCCACCCACAGAACCTTGTCCCTCCCTCTTTTCCATCCCCTTTTGGGATGTTTTCCACACCACTTCCCCTCATTGCAGTTGCATCTTACAGGCTATGTGGGTAAATGGATGCAGTTAAAGCCCAAATTCTGGGTCAAAAAATTCTGGAAAGGCCAGTGAGAAACCCCAACCATGGTGTGGAGTGGTGCTGTCCTGTGCCAGCCCTGTGCCAGGAAAATCAAAGCCAAGGTTGTGGGGCAGTCCTGGGTGGTGGTGGGAGAACTAATGGGAGCAATTCCCATATTATCTGTATGGGAGTGGGTTTGAAAAATGAAATTGGCTTGAGAAGACCCTAGACTGGAGCTTTAGGGGGAGCTTTTCCCTCCTTTCTCCTTTATTATTAAGTATCGTGATTAATTATTGTTATTAATTAATTGTTAATTTTCCAAACCGCTGAGACAATGCCTGGATAAGCAAAAGCATGTGGTGTGAGGGGACGGATCAGTCACCAGCATGCAGAGGTGGGAACGCACAGAGGGAATGTGTGTTCCAGCCGAAATCCCATGAGCCCAAAGGCCATGGCCCCATCTCCCTGTGGACCACCCAGGCACCCGGCTCTGCCTGGGAGGGGATACGCTCATCACCAGCAGCACCCGGACCATCAGCAGACCCAGAGGCCAGCTCTGCCCTCGGATCCACCGCGGCTTTGCCGGGGAAGGGCCGCGCCAGATGTTGCTCCTGATGTAGCTGTTTCCCAGCAAACGCTTCAATGGCATCAAATCAAGCTGTCGACAGCAGCGAGGTTACGGCCCTTCCCGGGAGGGGAAGGCGACTATGGCTGGTCCCGGGGGCCCTGTACACTCACTGCCTCCGCCACGTCCCTGTTGGACGTGCTCTCCCGGCACTTCCAAAGAAGTTTCCAGCTGCTACCCCCACGATGGGAATCGATACGAGGCTTTTGGTGCACGGCTGCCACTGGACACCTGCCCTTGGCAAAGCCACCGTGCTACAGCCAAGGCTCATGGTGTGGGTGCCTGGGAAGGGTCCCCAGGGTATCCATCAGCAAGGAAAGGACTTGGGGCCATCGTGGTGCCCAGCACCAGTGTGACCCTGTCCCTGCAACACAAGGAGCTGCGCTCACTGCTGGCTATGGCCATCCAGGAGCATCCTGTCCCCTCTGTCCCCTGGGAGTGTGGACAGCCCAGCACAGCCCCTGTGTCACCCATGGGGGACACAAAACCTCCCAGTGCCAGTGCAGCACCCAGGGCCGTGATGGTGCACAAGGTCATGCTGCAAGTGCAGGGGGCTGACACAGTGCATGGAGCCGACACGGTGCCGGGGGCTGACGTGGCACACGGGGCTGATGCTGGCAGCCAAGCTGGGGCTTGCCAGCCCAGCACAGCTGCCTGATCAGGGTGGCCCACAGCCTGCCTGCTGCTCCAGAGGATTTGTGCTGCCTGGCTGGATTCGGTGTTATTTTCCTTCCCCAACCCCTCCTTCCTTCTCTGCCTTTTCCCCTTTCCTCCCCCTTTCCCTCGCCTGATGGGGACATGGTATGGCTGGATCTGGAGCCCTCTGAAGGCAGCTCAGGATTTCCCATGGCAGGGACCCTCGGTAAGCACCCAAGACCCCCAGCACCTCGGACCCGGAGGGCAGAGGATGTCCCCCATTTCCCTGTGCTCCAGCCTCGCTTCCCAGCTGCTGCTCATCCCGCGGGGCCTGATCCAGCCCTGCTGCTCCTCTGGCTGCTCCCTCGCCTTTGCTGCTGCGCCATCAACAAGGACTCAGGGACTAAAAATAGCAGCGCGCTCTCACAGGGGGATGCTCCGCCATCAGAGCCGCGCTGGCACCGCGGCCCCCTGTTCTCCACCCCAAAACCCCCGCAAAAACCCCCTCCCAGCCCTCACCTCCCACCCAGGGGTGCAGCCCCACACGGTGAGGTGGCATTGGAGTGGGAAAGGAAGGGATAGGACCCCCCCGGATCCCCCAGCGGCTCTCAGGGAGGGGAATAAGCGCCTATCGAGTAGCGTCAGCCCCGGATTTGTTTAATTGTGAGCTGGTGGAGTTTAAAAGAAACCCTTTCTGGCTGGCTGCCACACCACAAAGTGCTCCGGAGAATTTGATTATTAAGGGAGGAGAGAAAAGGGAAGGCTGCAGGGAGGGGGGGGAGCCAGGGTGTGTGGAACAGACCAGGAAAGGACATCCTGCCCCAGGAGCTGGGAGTGAGAGGAACTGGGGGGATGGAATACAGACAGACCCCCCTTCCTCCCCGGCAGTGCAAAGGGAGGGGCAAACCCTCCAGGCAGTTGTGGAGATGCCACCATCCATCTGTCCCTGCCCCACTGTCAATGCACCCCCTGTTAAATGCCCCCTCTAATGCCACCCACTAATGCACCCTCCCTCTAGTGAATCCCTTTAATGCACCCTCTCTCCAACGCACCCCCTTAATGCACCTACTTACTGCACTGTCCCCCAGTAAACCCCTTTACTGCATCCTCTGCCCAGGGCACCCCAATAATGCTCTCCCTCCCCAATGAACCCCTTTAATACATCCTCTCTCCAGTGCACCCCTTCCATGCACTCTCATTAGCGCACTCTTGCCCCAGTGTGCCCTAATTACGTGCTCTCCCCCCAACGCACCCCATTAATGCACCCTCTCCCCAATGCTCCCCATTACCACCACCACCTCCTGCCACACCAGTGCTCCATCCCAGTGCAGTGCCTGGGGGGTTCTGGTACCCCCAGGGCAGCCTGCAGCCCCCCAGCTCCCCCCAGCCCCGCGTCCCGCCCCATTTCGGCGCTCAGCCGACCGGAGCAGCTGTTCCCTGCACACTTCACTTGCCCGCAGATGATGATAAATGGAGCTGGGGCTGCACCGCCCATTGCGTGGGGGTGGGCGGATGTGGGTAGGGAGAAGGAGGAGGAGGGATAGGGTCCCCATCTCCTGCAACCCCCCCAGATCGTGCTGCTCCTCCCATCCAGCTGCTGGGGAATTCCCTGGGTAGCCCCCCCCCCCCCCCCCCCCCCCCCCCCTCCTGGGGGTTGGAACCTGCCCAGGGAATTCCCATCGCAGTGGGGTGCATCCCCATCCACACATAAATGCCCCATTTGGGGGGCACAGTCCTTCAGCGCTGCCCCCCTCTCCAGCTCTGCTCCTCCCCGGTGAGGAATTTTACTTGGGAAAAAATCCATTGCCTGCGAACCGCACTCATGACTCAACGTTTCTGCTGGCCCCGGTTCCTCCATCGCTTGCCAGGGGAAGCCCGTGGCCGCCCCAACCTCATCCCCTCACATGGAAATCCGGCTCAGCTGCCAGCTCCAGCCTCTCTCCCTTTGGTTTTCCTTCCTTTATTCTGGAGGGGGAATTTGGGTCCTTTATGTCAGGGATGGGAAGTTTGCAGAGGTTTGGGCTGGGGAGGATGATGGGAGGCTCTGGGAGCAAGTTGCTGGGTTTTTTTTTTTCTTTCTGGTGGAAAATGTCAGTTGGTAAGGAACAATTTGAAAAAGAAGGGAGGGGAAAAAAGGGGGGGAAAAAAGGAAGAAAAAAGGAAAAATAGAAAAAGGGGGAAGGGGGGGAGAAAAGGAAAAAATGAAAATAAGGCAAAATAAAAAAAGAAAAACGAAAAAAGAAAAAGGAAAAGAAAAAGGAAAAAAGAAAAAAGAAAAAGGAAAAGAAAAAGGAAAAAAGAAAAAGAAAAAGAAAAAGAAAAAGAAAAAGAAAAAGAAAAAGAAAAAAGAAAAAGAAAAAAAAAGAAAAAGAGAACAGAAGAAAGAGAAAAAGGAAAAAAGAAAAAAAGGGGGGAAAAAAAGGAGGAAAAAAAAAGAAAAGAAAAGACTAGAGGCTCACAGCAAAGCAGATGCTCAGCCTGAGTCTTCCTGGGCAAATTCCCTCTCCAGAGGGGAATTGCGTTCCACTCCGGAGCAAAATTCATGGCCGGATGTACCACGGAGTGAGGCTCCACATGCTCCCGCTCCCAGCCAGCGGTGAGACATCGACCATAGTGTGCTGGCAGGAAAGGAAAAACAGCCCATCAGGAGGCTGGAAATACAGCCGAGATTAGGAGGAATCCAGCAATCCCAGCCTCCAGACCTAAATCCTGGTGCAGACCTGCCTGCAGCCACCAACACAACAAGCCTGTGCTGGGGCACAACTGCGGCCACGGGGCCACTGTCACCCCCACAGTGACCTTCAGCCACCCCTCCAGCCTCACCCCGAGTGAGCAGCGCAGTGCCGGCGTGGAGCGACAGCCTGGCTGGTTCTCCACATGCTCCTGTTTTTCTTCTTTCTCATTTTCTACCTGACAGGTTGGGTTCCTTCTTCCTTCCTCCCTTCCTTCCTCCCTCCCCTCCTGCTCTTGGCCTGACTCACTTCAATTCCACTAATAATTAACCATTCCAGTCATTACTGTGACCACTAATATTCAGCCCCTTCCTCTCCCACATCCTGTTTGTCCCCTGCCTCAGTTTCCCCTTGAAGCAGGGCAGGAGCTGCATCCCTGCAAGGAAAGATGGGGAGCAGAGCAGCTGGACCGATGCCACGTCCTTGGCACCCTCCTAGGGGATGCTGAGGTCCCAAGGGGTTCATGCTGCATAAATAAAAGCAAACAAAACCTCTCCCCGGATGGGAGAGAGAATGGATCCTCATCCCAGTCCCAGATCTGGTCTGCACAGATCTGTATCGTGAGCTGGTTGCTCGTGGATGAGGTCAGATGTGTGAGGCTGCACTCCCTGGGGAATGTGACAGGGATGGCTCATGGTCCCCTGGCACCACTGAGCCCTCTGGCCTGGCAAAGCCACACCAAACCTGATGGTAGGACCTGGCACCCACCCAGCAGCTCAGAGCTGAAAAACCTCTCTAGATGTGCCTCAGTTTTCCCACTCATGAGGTGGTCTGGATTTGTGTTGTCCACAGCATTGGTGCTGGGAAATGCCAGTCCAGGAGCTGACTCGTGTCCCAGCCCTGTGCTGGAGTTCTGGACTTCCTTCTCAGTGGGTCTTTCCATCCCCAACAGGACTGGAGACCCCAAAGGATGACAAGTGGCCATCACCCTCAGGACATTTCCAGCTCTCCTGAACGTGCTACTGGGTCCATCCCCTCTGGCTCTTCCCTGGTCACAGCCAGGTTTTCTACTGGGAAAACTTGCAGCAGATTCATGCTGCAGCATCCAAAACCAGGAGGTCTTGGCTGCTGTGAGATGGCCACTGACGCCAAAGGACAGACCCTGGCACCATCCCATATCCTCTCCCCCTCCCACACTCCATCTCCCTCTCTGGGAGGTAATGGGGCTTTGACACTGGTGCCCCCATGTCCCCACTACATCCAGCACATGGGGACATTTATGCCCGTGTTTCAGAGGAGTGTTATTAAATGTTACCAGTGGTCCCAGAGAGACCCCCATTCCCAGTCCCAGTCTCAGTGCAAATGGTCCCAGTCCCACTGAGACCCCCTGGTTACAGGGGCACTGCCCATCCCCCTAATTTCACAGCATGTCCTGCCTCCCCTTTTGGGGCAGCCACTCCACACTGCTGAATCACAGGACCCAGCAACCACCAGCTCCCCACCAGCACCTCAACAAACCCCCTCGGATACGGGTGCCCCACGGATGCCACGTTTCAGCATCTGCCCACAGACAGGTCCACCCACCAGAGCCGAATCCGGCTGTGCCGCTGCCAGGCTCTGCCCTAAGCCATCCCTGCCGGCAGCAGACAGCTCGGTAATGAAGCGTAATGCTCTGACACTCCCCTGAGTGACAGTGGCCAACACCGGCTGCATCCCCGCGGCTCAGCACGGCCTCCTCTGCCTGCCAGGGAGGGGATGAGCATTCTCCTGCCACCAGCAGGGCTGGAGGGGCTGCAGAGTGGTCCCCTGGTTGGGTCCCTGCTAGGGGATGCTGAGCAGGAACCCACCGAAAAAAAGGAAAAATAAGAATAAAATGGGGTTGAAGGAAATAAATCAAGTAAAAAAAAAATTGAATAAAAGGAGGTCGAAAATAATAAATTGAGGTTTGATGCTGTGTGGTAAATTATTTTGGAATTATACATTCCCTGGCTTCAAATCCCGAAGACAAATACTGGGGCAGGTGAAGTGGGAAGCAGATTTCCAAAGGCCTTCTCCCTGCTCCCAGTTATTGACTCTGTCAATCACAGTGGGCGCCGTCCCCACCTTTGGCACTCTGCAAAATCGGCTCCTTTTGTTCCTGCTGAAAAACCATGGAGGGGGAAAGAGGAGGGGAGAGGAATTTGGGGCAGGGAACTTCCAAAAGAGATGATTAAGGAGTTAATCTGCCTGAAATAGATAAGGAGCTTAGAGCTGCTGGTATTTGACTGTCCAAGTTTGGATTCAGCGTGTCTTAAACACTGGCTGGAATGTACTTAGATATGACCAAAGAACATGTCCCCCCGAGGAATTACCAGGTTGCCAATTAGATTTGCTTCCCAGATTCACTCAAACCTTCACAAGCTTCTTCAGAGCAGGAAAATTGCTGCCTGTCCCTGGGGAGACAGCGGAGCAGCCGCTGCTGCCTGGCCCTGCAGCCGGCACAGCACAGCATGGCACGACACAAGATCCCAGTGGGCAGCCACCAGGATTTGCAGGAAGGCAGCACAGCCAGGATGATGGCAAGGCAGGAATGCCCGTGCTGGGGCATGGAGGCACCAGGCATGGCCTAGTGCTGGGAGCATTTGGGTGGTTTTGGGTGCTTGGGGTGCCGGTGTGAGCCTCGCCACGGTCATAGCTCGGCACTGAGGATGCCGGTGCACTGGTGGGGCTCTCACCAGACCAGGCTCAGCATTCCATGGGGCTGCAGAGCTGGGGCTCTCCCTATCTCCAACCAGGCTCATGGTGCTGCCACGCAGCCAAATCCAACCCAAACTACCCCAGCCCAAACTCCACGCAGGGCACACAACACAGAATGGAGCCACGATGGCACATGGGGAGTGCGCACAAACACCAGAAGGTGGACAAATCCCGGCGGTGAACACCTGTCTCCCGGTCCCCATTGGCACCCAGCACACCACAAACTCACCACAACCCAATGGTCAGAGCAGTGAGACCCCCATGCCAGGGTGGGGGTCACCACCTGGGGGCCACAACAACCACCAGCACATTGCGTGAAGTGTTGATAAAAAATAAAATACCAACCTCTCCAAAAACCCCTCCCTATCCATTTGTTTTAACCTTTCCATTCCCAGACTCGTTATTTATGGTGCTCCATGTGAAAGTAATGGAGTCTGGGGGGTTCCATGACTGACACAGAGATGGGACCATGATGGGGGATCCCACCACCAGCTCCCACAGCTCAACATGCAGGCACTGAGATTCTGTCTTATCTCGGCTTGTGCTCACTAAATCTGAGCTTGCCTTCTCTGTTGGCATCCCAATCCCATGGAAAGGTATCAGGAGTGGCAGCCAGTCTCACTGGGCCAGTGTTGGCATCACCAGAGCGGTGGTTGCATGATGGAAAGTTGCTGGAACATCAGCTTTGGATGCTGAGTCCTGGTAACAGTTGCTATGAGAAACATTCAGAGGTGGAATTTACTGTCACAGTTAATAATAGATGAAGGTTTTAGAATTTTTGATGCTTTACATTTTAAGCTGTTTGATTTATAATGTTTCAGAGAAGGGTGGGGGGAGGCAGGAGTTGAACGGCAGCACGAGGTAAACACGGTGAGTGGGGAGGTGGGCAAGGGGCTCCATCCATCCCTGCCTACTCCAACAATACGGTGAGATCTCCCACAGCCACTGGGATGGGGTGTCCCCGCCAAACCCCAGCACTGGGGAGCATCCTTGCAGGAAACAAGGCCACGACTGGGACGGAGCCCCTCAGTTCCACCATCACACTTCATTTTTGTTCTTTTTTTTCTGCTTCAACCGCTGCATCTCTTCTCCTCTTCTCCCCTTTTTCATTCCGGCGGGTTGCTGGGTTATTTACTTGCTGGCGCTCCTCTCTCCTCTCCCCTCTTGCAGGTGTATTTCAAGTAGCTCCGTAAATAGCAGCGCGCGGCGTGCCCGCGGCGGAGCGCGCCGGGTCCTGCTGATTAGCAACGCGCTGCCAAAAAAAAGAAGGGTCTTACTTCCCTGCCGAGCTGTCGTTGTGTTTGCACAAAGAGGTGCCGATACCCCGGCATGTGGGGATGCTCCAGCTGGATCCCGGGGGGCTGGTGCTGCTGTGTCTGCTCCTTCCTGGATAGGAGCAGCAAGCACAGGTGCTGTATAAAGGACCTCGGTGTTCCTCCGTGTCCTTCAGTGTCCCTTGGTGTCCCCCAACGTCCCTTGGTTGGCTCCAAAGCTGCCTCATGTGTGATGGCTTCAGTTCTGGTACCTTCTTCCTGCTTGTCTGAAACCTTGGAGCACCTCAACATCCCAAATGTATGTGTGGAGCATCCCAAAGCCATAGATGTGTGTGGTCAGGAGGACTTAATCCAAGCTCAGTAGGGCTTTAGGTCACGATACAGAGAGCAGAGGGGGACCCCACACCTCTGCTACCAGCGCTGGTCACTCAGTGATGTCTTAACAAAATTGGAGTGTGGGATGGATGAGAGGGGGTTCCCCTCTGCTCCCCCAAACCAAGAGAGGTGCCAGAATACAGAGAGCAGGATCATCACAATGCTGTTGGGAGAACAGGGCTAGAGCCTCCATCATCTGGAAACATCCCAGCCCTAACCAGCTACATGGCTTCTGCCAAGGCCTTGGATGCACACACGGCCTGCCAGACCCTGGGAGGTGGCTGAGGCACATCCCCCACCGCCAGCACCCTCCAGCCCTTCCAAAGCCCCTACTCCCCCCTGGCTGGAGATTCCCAGGGGTCCCAGGCTGAGCAGCCCCATGATGTCTCAATCAGGGCTGTGCATTGCCCCATTTACATACGCACAGCCCGTCTGGAGCTGAGAATAATTTCCTTATACAGCAGCTTTGACACACGGGGTAGCTCGTCCTAATGAGGAGGGTTTTTCCACAAAGATCCGTTACTAATGGGCTTGGGGCAGGCATCGGGCGCTGCCTGCTGCCAAACCCAGCACCATGACACGCCCTGAGCTCCCATGGACACAGGGTCCCCACTGGAATTACAGCCATGGCTGAGCTACTGCTGGTAACCTCTGGCTTGGTGGGATCCCACCCCGATCCCAGAAAGGTCCCAGTGTCCCTGTGCCTCTGCCAGCCGCCTCTCTGCCTTGCATCAAAACCCACTTGGAGGTCCAAAACCACAACCATGACGTTCGTCTTGGCATGGAAACCATTCAACCCTTCCCAAAAAGCAGCTCGAGAGAGGGAGATTGAGGCCAGCATGGCTCCAGCATCCCCCAGTACACATGAGGTCCCCGAAACATCAAACCCTTGGTGTCCCCACGTCCATGGGCACCCGCTCTCCGAAGACACCGCTCCTGCCTGGGCGATCAGCCACCGATCAGCCCATCGTTACCAGAACCACCTTACTAAAAAACATATTAAAACCTGGGACTCCCCCAAGAGCATGTCCCTCCCCACAGAGCCCTGACAAACTCAGTGCACGGGTACATCCCTGCCACTCCCCCTCGGTCTGCCCCGGGGACCCCCGTTAGCGGCGGGTGCCTCGTTAGGCAGCGTCGTGCCAGCGATTGGCTGGAACTCGTTTGCGGCGTCAAGCGGCTCTGCCCCAGACACCTTCTCCTGAGACTGGAGGCGCGGTACGTCCCAGGGCACTGTCACAATATATTAAGACACTGTGCTAAAAATAAGCAACGGCAAAAATAAGCAGGAAAATCGCGGTCCCTGCCTGCCCCTGCCGGCCTCGCGCCGGCGGAGCCCCCGCCGCTGCACGCGAGTTGGGGAGCACGTCAGGAACGAGAGGATTTGGCTGGGTTTTATTAAAACGATGTGTTTTTCCCTTCCCTCCGCCCCCATCTCCAGCCTCTCCGAGGAGCGAGCCCTGCGGTGACACACAGGACTTGGTGACAAATCATCCCGGGGGTGGGCGGTTTCTCTGCACGCTGGTGGTTCAGGGCATGGCCATGGATGGTGTGAGGCCCTGCGCATCCCCTCACAGCTGAAGTGGACCCTTGCCCACTCCATGCAGCCCAGGATGGGGCTCTGCTCCCCGATGGGGACATCCCCAGGAGCTGTGGGTGCTGCTTCACGGCGTGCCATCAAATGATGGCTGGGTTTTGGCCAGCCCGGTGTTAAGATACAATACCCAGGCTGGCTCCCTGTGGCCATCCCCATTCCCACAGCTCCCCAACGGGGTACCCATCTGCGAACACCCCATTTTACTCACAGGCTGCTACCCAGGCACACAAACACAGCCCACGGGATGGGAGCTGGGAGCATCCTCTCTGCAGGACTGCATCTTGGGAGCACCTGGAGAGAGGGCAAGAGGCCGCCCTTACCCATCCCGCTGGGCCTGCACCCTGTGGGGTACCATCCTCCATGCCGGCTCCCTTGGGGCTGTTGGAGGCACCAGCGGGGGCACAGCCCCTGCTCGTCTCCGTGAGATGAAAGAGCAGCTCCAGGCACAGGGACGGCTCCGTGCCTCCAGCCGAAGGCGTGCGGCCGCCCCGCTGCCTCGGCTGCGGCTGGAACGAATGCGTGCACATACCTCTGCCCCGGCACGGGTGTTTGCTCTTCTCTTCCGCGGCTGTGATTGATTAAAGGATCAGGGACATCTGAGAATGGAGGCAGCAGCGGCAGCAGCAGAAGCAGCTCCCTTTGGACTTGGAGAGCTTCCTTGCCTGCTGCTTGCTGCTGCCGTTGCCTGTCAGGCAGCTTTTAATCAAGGTTTGCTTATATCTGCAAAGGCCTTTCCCAGAGGGATGAAGGGAGGAAAAGAGGGGGGGAGAGTATATTAACATGCCAGCCACCCTCCCTCTCCCTCTCCTTTGTTTATGGAGAGGGTCAGTGCTTGGAAATGGCTGGCGGGGACCGGGAAAGGCGCTTTGGGGGTGCTGGGGGTGCCGGTGGTGCCGTGCAGCTCTCAGCATGTCTGGGTATTGTGGCATAGCCACAGACAGGGAGGGTATCACACCCGGTTGGGAAGCACCTGGTAATGGCAATGGCATGTGGAGGGAGCAGCATCTGGCAGCCAGGGATTGGTGGCTTCCTCTGCGTGGC
Source organism: Corapipo altera (assembly GCF_003945725.1). Taxonomy (NCBI): domain Eukaryota; kingdom Metazoa; phylum Chordata; class Aves; order Passeriformes; family Pipridae; genus Corapipo; species Corapipo altera. The sequence continues at coordinate 4,996,588 of NW_020884920.1, read as the reverse complement.
CCTGAACTCCTGGCATGTCCCTATGAGTGCTTCAGTGGGCACGGCACGGAGGGGGACCAACCTGCACACCCCCAAATTGGGGTCTCAGCCCAGAAAGACCAACACCAACCATATGCTGAGACCAGCACTGTCCATACACCAAGACCAGGTAAGAGGGGGGAGCCCAGGCCCCTCCAACCCACCCCTGGCCTCATGAAAGGTCAGGGTCTCCATCCTCATCCTACAGCCCGCCGTAACCCCAGGTGGCCACATCACAACAGCCTATCTCTCCTCTGTATGGTGATACCAAGGCTGCAGTGCGACCAACACTGGCCCCACATCTGCCCCAGGGATGTATTTGCCTCATGCCACCGGGATTTCAGCATGGCACAGGCTGAGAGCATCCTGACATCACCCACCACACCACCATCACCTGCTGCAGCCACCACCGGAGCCGCGCACACCCGTACAAGCAGTGTGGGAGGACGGGTGACCCCCAGCCCTGTGTCCCCTCATCAAACGCCTCCACTGCCATTCCCGCGCATCACTTTGGCTCTCCACGTTATCTTATTGCTCAGCTAATGACCTGCTAAAAGTATTATGTGAAAAACCGCGCTCTTAGCCAGCCATTAGACTGGTTAGGACCAGCGGGTCATGCTTTATTGCTTTAATAACTGAGTTTATGAAAGGTCGCCTCATAACTGATAACATGCATAATTTTTGTAACTTAATTAATGCTGCTAATATACTGGAGTCTCCATCAGCTGCTGGTGCAACTGATGCACAGTTTGCATCCTGAGTGGGGCTGGGAAGAATATCCCGGGCCAGGCACTGCCCTGCTGCCCTTGACAGGCTTCACCCACAGTGGGAACACAGTTCAAATCCACACCGAAACCCTGCCATGCCGCTTTTCCACACTGGAGCATCCCATTCAGAAATGCTCCAGCTGGGACAGGAATTGCTGTGAGTGGGTAGAGGGAAATGGGGCCAAACCCGGTTCCCAACTCCACAAGGCTGTAGAGGAGTGATTTCTTTGCTTCCCCCATGCCCAGACCATGGAGCAGTTAAGGGTGGATGTGGGACCTGCAGTCAGGGGCAATTTTGCCTGCGGAAGGAGCAAAAACCCCGGTGGGATGGGAATTGCTCCAGCAATCCCATACTTCCCTGCCTGGGATTAAACTGAGCAAAGGAGCTTTGCCCTGAGTGGGGATTTGGGGTTGTGCCCCAGGAGGGTTCCCCTGGGACTCCCAGGACTGACCCTGCTCAGGGTCAGTGATGCTGTTGGCAGCCAGGCTGGCACGAGGCAGGTTCCTGGTGCTGCACGTCCATTATGGCTCCACAGAGGTAAATGCCATGGAGCTGCTGCCTTTCTTCCCTAGTGCTCTGGTTTTTAAGGACAACCTCCTTGACAACAATTTTGACAGTATTTTGTGAGAATTTCTTTTAAGAAGACCCTCCTGTGAGGGTGGTGAGGCACAGATGCCCAGAGAAGCTGTGGCTGCCCCTTCCCTGGAAGTATTCAAGGCCAGGTTGGATGTGGCCTGGAGCAACCAGGTCTAGTGGGAGGTGTCCCTGACTATCGAAAGGGGGTGGAACTGGATGATCTTCAAGGTCCCTTCCAATCCAAACCATTCTACGATTTGATGATTTTATGACAAGAACACATTTTTCTCATTAAAAGGGAAAAAACACAGCAGTAAACAACTTCTCCCCCTTTCCCTAGCGCACACCTGAGGGGGGCTGAGTGTCTGTGGGGGGAAGCTGGGAATCAAGAAGCATTTTCCAGGCGGCAAAACCAGGCCCTTCCCTTGCAAAAAACCAAAAAAAATAAAAAGAAAATTAAAAAAATCATGTAAATAGGAGACCAGGTGCATGCGGTGTGTGAGTCCCTGATATGCTGCCACCAGCAAATCTGGTGAGCTGTGAATCCCCGGCACCGCGCATCCAACGCTGCAAATCCGAGCTGCTCCAGTCGCCTGCTTAGTTTTGCAAATTCTTTCCTGCTGGCTGAGAAAAGCCAATATGTCTGCTGCTCCCGCTCCAGCGCAATAATTGTTCAGCGCTGGTTATCATCCTGCCAGAAAGGCACGAGCTACCGCTGGGGCACTCTGCTTGCTGTAAATGCAGCGAGATGATTTCCTAGCAAATGCAAGTTTTTCCAAGGAAGTGGGTGGAATCTGCTTGTCTCTGATTAGACAGCTTGGGTTTTTGTTTTCCTGGTGCTTTAGAGAGAGAGAGAGAGAGAGAGAGAGAGAGAGAAAAAAAATAAAAGAGGCATAAAATATGTGGCTTTCCATCCCCTCTGCCCTGAATCGCAGGCTCGCATGCATCCAGGCGATGGTCCCCTTGGGACACGCAGCTTTGCCCACACTCTGAGCAATGATCCCGTGGAATGAGGCTATGATCTTTCATCAATCATTGCCGAGCGCTTCTCCCTCCCGCGCCCGCTCCCTGGGCTGTGCCCGCTGCGAGCGCACGGCCCCACAGCTCTGCTTTCCCTTCACCCCTCCAAAAAAATCAAGGGGTGCAGGGCTGGCCCCTCAAATGCCTGTGGGGTCAGGACCTTGCTTGGGGATGGGGGGCACAGGGCAGTCCTTCTTCCATCCTCCCAGCTCAGCAGGATCAAGGGATGCTTGGGCGGGATGAGGGATTCTGGAGAGGGTGAATCCCGAATCCTGGCGCAGCATCCAGACTAACCAGCATGCTGTGAGGGAGGTGGGATCAGGACAAGCCCTGAGGCTGCAGAGAGGCAGGTCTGTCTCCCCGCCCTTGCCAGGGGAGGAAAAATGACTTGAAATTAAGATTTCCTGATGTTTAGGGGCTTGGAGACCTTGACACCCCCTGCGTCCATCTGGCTCTTCCCCTCTTGTGGCGGCTCACTCCTGTGTTCCCGTCTATCCGTGAATACCAATTATGGTTTAGGAGAATGTATATCTGAGATGTGCAAATACAAAAGGCAGGAAATAAAAGTCATCTCTTACTGAAGAGGAGAGGTAACCATGACTACCTGGGACCTCATTTAAAACTGTGCCGGCCGCAGGCTAAAAGGCAACGCTTCCTATTGTTACACACGTTTACCGAAAGCTTTGAAAACCTGTTTCCCCCTCAAAACCAGCTGGGAAGTAAGAATGAAAACGAGAACTGGGAGTGGGGGGGAGAATATAGAAGATATTTACTGGTGTTTGTGGGCTGGTTTTGCATCCCCCCTGCATGAAAACAGCCGGTGAGCTGAAACTTCAAATGAGCAACTCGGAGGGAGATGGAGCGCCGGCGGCTGCGGCATCGTGGCTCCGGCGCCACGTGGCAGCCGGCTGGGAGCCCACGCGGCACAGGCAGAGCTGCGGCTCGAGTGCTCGGAGGGAGATGCACCCCTGGAAGAAAGCGGGGAGCGAGTGAGCCTGAGAAGGGCCCCCCATGCTGCAAATGCCAGCAGGATGTGGGGGGAAGCTGGGAGGAGATGGTGGCTGGCACCCAGGCACGCTTTGCCCACTGGCACAGCCCACGGTTGGTTGGATTTTGGGAGTGCCCTGGTCTTGCTGAGCTCTCACGTGCCGCGGCTGCTGTTTGCATGCTGGATGCTGCAGCCTGCAGAAGGAATACCTGGGATGGCAGAGAATAACTGGGAATCACTGGCTGCCCAGCCTATCCTCTTCACCAGTCGGGTCTGTAGTGCTGGTGCAGAGCTGGGGGACACCAGCTCACTGTCCTCGGCAAAGACACCCAATTGCTCCAACGCGTGTGTAACCACAACCTGTCCCAGCCACATCAAAGACCAGAAGAACTGCTCTCTGGACACCAGCCTCACCAGGACCTTGTACCACTCTCAAGCTTGTGGTTACAAGGCCAACAACCAGGTAATTAGACTCCCTGATTTTTGGTTCAAAAGCCATCCTGGCCACGCTCACTGGCACACACAGACGGCAGGAACCACCTCAAAACCAGATGCCTCTTTCTCAGGGATCCGTGTTCAGCACCAAGAGGCATCACTGTGGATAAAAACGATCATGGTGCTCACCTTCACACCCGTCATTCCTGGATGCCTGCCACAAGCTCCCAATGGCAAAGCTCTTCCCTGCCCGCTGCCAGCACGGCCGTGACCCTCATGCCCCCCTGCCAATACTCTGGGCCCACACCTGGGACCACACAACGGGGCTGCAGGAGCCCGAGCCAGGAATTACGGTCTGTACAAAAGACAATGACAGTGAATCTTGTTACTGGCTTTTCAGCAAACGTAATTCCTTTTTATTAGAAAATTAAAGGGTATGAAAAGCTTTCCAAGGCTGAAGAGCTGAAATGTGCTTTCATAAAATATGCGGCGTCTGATAAAACGGATTTGCTTGTCTGCCTGCCCCGGCCCCTTCCCCCTCCTGGCTATTATTCCTACGGGCAAGGTGATGCCTTTTGCCGAAACACCGATTCTGATGTGGCCAGCTCTCAGCTACAGGGACCCTTGGGGACCAGCGTTGGTCCCCAGCACCCCAGTCATCTGGCCACGAGACACCTCACAGCACACGTCTGTTTGAGGTTGGGTTTGGGTTGGGTTTTTTAGCTAAATAAACCTCTGAGGGACAGTTTTTTCCCCTCCAGGGTTGCAGGTGAAGGCTGACAAAAATCCAAACTATCGCCCCAAACGCAGCCGTGAGGATGCAGCAGTTGCCGGCAGGAGGAGAGGTGAAGCCAGGCAATGGCAGACAGAAAGCGATGGATTCCCCCAGACATCACACAAACAGCAACTATTAAAATCCTCCTGGGAAGCTCCCTCCCGAGGAGAAAGTCATGTGCCCTCCCGTGCGCCGGCACCGAGCTGCGTGCGAGAGGTGTCGAGGGCCTGCGAGTTGCCGGCAGCGGGCAGCTGAGGTAACCCAGGGAATCTCCACTTCTTCCTTTCATCCTTCCCTCTCCCTGCCTCTTTCATCTTTCCAACAGTCCAAGTCAACCTTTCATGTTGTTGAGGTTAAAGGTTCTTGCTATCACCCACTTGGGGCTGTGGGGCCAGCACAGGTGAAGGGACCACCCCACCATGGGGTGATGCTGGCAGGCAGGGCTGCCTCTTCCATCTTTTGAGGGCAGAACACCCTCTGATGGTTTGTCACCCTTGGCACGGCAGAGATAGCAGAGGTGAAACAACACCCCCTGGGCGCCATCAAGGAGCTGATGCCTTGGCTGGGAGAGGACCTGGCAGAGCTGACCACTGTTCCCAAATAACTCCAACCCCGGCCATGTGACACAGGGGCAGGTGGCGAGGGGACAGCAGCACCACCAACATGCACCCACTGCAGCATGTGGAGTCATTGGGCTGGTGGGGACAGGGACAGGCAGCATCCAGCTGTCTCCATGCCACCATGCCAGGCACCAGCACCGCTGCCACAGGGAGACACAACCCCAGTGGCAACACCGCTTGTGCCACAGGACTGCATCCCCGCTTGCCCCCTCTCTCCCCTTGCAAGCAAGCGCACCGTGACCCAGCTATAGCATCTTCTCCTTCCCACCCCATCTGCCCCGGCAGCCTCGGGCTCCCCGTGCCGCTGCGGGGGCTCCCTGTGCCACCGGCAGTGCTGTGCGAGTGACGCCCAGCCGGCTATTACCACAGGAAGAGCTGTAACACTACAGCAAACCTCCCTGCTCAGCCCTGCTACAAATCAGGGTCAGGCGGCAGTGCTGTTAGACAGAGCCTGCCGGTACGTGCTCCTGCTCCTAATGTCCTCCCAGCACACACTTAATGGGGACGCGCAGGAGAGCGACGCGACGAGGCGGAGGCTCGGCCCTGCTGCCCATCCGGGGGTTCCCACCCTCAGATCCGGCTCCCAGTAACCAGCAGAGCTGAGGGTTAACGCTGGGCAGGCACGGCCAGGGATGTTTTCTTCCCCGAGGCTGCTCTGGCTTTACCTTTAACATCTGCAAATGTGGTTAAAAGTTTGCCGAGCCTATTTTTAGAGCCTCTCACCACATGCGATTTCTCCATCGTGAGACAGGAAACGCCGATGAGATTGTTCGCCACGGAGCTGCTTTCTCCTCCCTGGATGGCCTCCGAGCTCCTCTGGTCTGCATGGTGCTGCCATGCCACAGGCCCCCCTGGTCCCCACCTCCTTGTGAGGGGCCTGTGTCCCACAGTGGCAGCTATGGCAAGCCCAAGAGCCAAGGGTGACAAATGGTTGGAAGGTGACAAACTGCTGGAGGGTGCTGGCCCTGCACCTGCCAGCACAGTGGTCACAGCAAGGTCCCCATCCATGGTCCCTGGGCTGTGGCAATTTCTGTGTGGGGATGGATGTGTCCTGCTGCTGTGTGGCACTGGTGAGTTGGAGGCAAAACTAACCCTGGCTACGGAAATACAGAACCCCGAGTGTCAACCAGTTCCCAGCTCTGCGGACCTTGTCCACCAACTTGCCCCATGCCTCAGTTTCCCCAAAGGAACAGTATTTCGCTTTGCTGCCCACCCTGGAGCCGCACTAAGAGCTTGGTGGTAGGTACTGCATCTACTTGACCACAGGATGCATCAGCACCAGGCACGGCAGGTGCCAGCAAACAGACCCCCTCAGGGATGTCCACCACCAACCCTCATGCACGGGCTGCTCAGCATGTCCCCAACATCATGCTTAATACAAAAAGCTTTGGAAATGAAGCACAGCCAGCTGCCCCATTGGGCACCGGCCCTTCTCCATGCCTGGGTCCGTGTCGTGGGCTCGGCAGCGCGCAAGCGCGGCTGTGGCCGGGCGGCGCGGGTACCTGCTGTTTGAATGTCAACACCTCATTTATACATCTTGATTGGCTCTCATCAGCCATGCTGCGCTACACCTGATTGCTCCGAGCCGACGCGGGGTGCCAGGCTGCAGCGCCTAATTCCAGTTAATTGGCCCTTCATCCGAAGCAAAACAGAAATAGAGGAATAAAGAAACAATAAAGCATCCTCCCCCGCAAAAAAAAAAAAAAACAAAACTGAAATCTCAGCGTTCTGGAGGTTGGTTTTATTTTGCAACCACGAGCAGGCCATGCTGTGGGCTGTGGGAATTCCTTTCCGGTGGTGCCGGACCCCACATGAGCTGGGAGATGCTTTGCCACCCCACGGGCTTGGTGTGCTGGTGTTCCCCCCCATCCCGCGACGCCCCGCGTTCGTGTCACGCTCGCCTGTGCTCCTTCTCCCGCCCGCTCTCGCGAACCACTGAGGCTGAAATTTCAATTAAGAACGAGAAATAATTACCCGCCGCTCCACATTTCCTCTAAAATGGTAGCCAATGCCGGCAAGCCGAGTCACTGCCTCCCACCGCGTCCTGGCGCTCACCGGCAGGCTGGCATTCGGATGACATTTCCAGGATAATGCCGGTCCAGCCGCCGTGCTGGTGGCTGCTCCCACAGCCGTGCTGGGAGGTCAATGCCAGAGGATGCTCGGAAGAGACGCTCGACTCCTTGGTGGGAGTGGGGCTGCCACAAGCCCCCGCTGCCCTGGCTCAGCCTCATGCCGGATCTGAGCCCTCTGCCCGACGCTGCCCTGGGCTGGGACACTGGTCCCCTGCTCTCCACCTGGCAGAGGTGATCTGTGATAATGACTTGGCTCGCCTCCTTCCAAGCCGCACATCACAGGGAACTGCCACGCTGCCATCCCTGGCAGTCCCCATGCACAAGGATGGGGCACACAGGGATGTTCCCCTCACTCCAAGGAAGACATTGAGGTGCTGGAGCATGTCCAGAGAAGGGCAATGGAGCTGGGGAAGGGTCAGGAGCACAAGTCCTATGAGAAGCAGCTGAGGGAGCTGAGGGGAGAAAAGGAGGCTCAGGGGGAACTTCTTGCCCTCTACAAACTCCCTCAGGAGGGTGCAGCCAAGTGGGGTCAGGTTTTCCTCCCAGGGAACAAGGGACAGGATAAGAGGAAATGGCCTCAAGTTGTGCCGGGGAGTTTTAGGAAACATTTCTTCACCTAAAGAGTGGTCAGGCATTGGAACAGTCTGCCCAGGGCAGTGGTGGAGTCACCATCTCTGGAAGTGTTAAAAAAACGCATGGATGTGGCACCTGGGGACATGGTTAAGTGGTGGGCTTAGCAGTGTTGGATTAGTGGTTGGACTTGATGATCTTAGAGGGCTTTCCCAACCTTCATGATTCTGTGATTCAATTATTCTATGCAGGAGAACAGAAGCAAGAGGATGGGTGCACTGGGGCGGGCAGCATCTTCGGCTTCACCGCTGGCATGTGGAGCAGCACTGGGAAAGGGCAGATGGACCCACTTTTGGGACATGTGCCCAGCCTGGGGACACCAGCAGTGTGGCTGTGTCAGCTTCCCCATGGTGCTACTCCATGCAGATGCCCCAGCCCAGCACTCACCAGGGCACCTCAGACCTGCACAAAGCTCCAGAAATCACACTTCTTGCACTGTTTTATGTTAGCACAGCCAGAAATAAAAGAGGAAGAAACCCCATCAGGGTGGGAAAGGGTGCAAACCCTGTGGCATCCCAAAAGTGCTCCTGCAGCTTTTCCTGCTCAGCCAGCCCATCCAGGCTCCAACTCACACCCTGCTGGGGTGACACAACTCTTGTCACAGTGACACAACCCCACTGCAGACCCCCATGGTCCTTCCCTGGACAGCAGTGAGAGATGCAAACCCTGGGACAAGGCAGAGACACGACGCTGATCTGGGCACAAAAGGCTCCTCCATCAAGAGGATGGTGGAGGATGAGGATGAAGATGAGGGAAGGAGCAGATCCACATTGCTGCAGAAAAAGCTGGTGTGGAAGATGTGCCATGTCCCCAAAACCAGACCCTCTGCCATCAATGGGGATGGTTTTCTGTGGGTGTTTTCCTATTCCTTTTCCCATAATCCAGAGAGCTGGGGGGGGCTGCTGCAAAGGCTGTGAGTCCCATGACTCCGGGGGCAGGAGATGTGGGAGCCCTGGGCAGTGATCACAAGAATGGGGAAAGCAGTAACCTCAGGTTGCAGATTAGCTTTGTTTTATAGCCAGGGCGGCAGAAACCTCCCATGGTTCAACATCTCGCTGGAGACCACACAGGGAGCCTGGGGAAAGCCAGGGAGAGGTCGCAGGTCTCTATGGGGTGAGAGCATCCTCCCTCGGGGAAGGGAGGGAGGGAAGGAGGGGGCTTGCTCAGAGCCAGCGGGACCCCACAGCTCCCCCAACCCACTGCCACACCCCAAACCTCACATGGGGCCACACGCTACACCTCTTCCCCCTCTGACCCCAAACACCCACCCCTGCAACCAGCAGGGGCTGCAGAAACCAGTTTGGCGAGGAGAGGGAGGCTCTTTAACCAAGTTTAAATGCACTTCCCTTGACTCGGTTCCCAGTTCAGCGTAGAGGAGACCCAGCTTGGCCAGCAGCCACGGCGCTCAGCTCTGCACGTCCCTGCTGAGAGACACATTCCTCAGCACTGCAGCTAAGTGCAGCACAGCCTTTGAGGCCTTCACCCCTCCTTCAATGATAATTTATGCCCTCTGACCCAACTCCCCCTTTTAAATCAAGCTGATCAATAGAGAAATCAGACAATCCTTTTAAGAAACTATCTCATCTGATCCTTCCAGCTAATGATCTCTGCTCTCCTTACAGCTGTTTGCAGATCTGTAGCCCAGGCTGCTGGGGGAAGCAAGAGGAAAAAATGCCACTGGGCCAAATTCCTCCTTCCCCAGTCCAAGCAGGAGCAGCAGCAACACTGATGATTTGCACAAGAGCAAAATGGGAGATGCCAACTCCCATCTTTTTGAAAACAGCACCGTGCTCCAGGGAAGCATTGGCTCCCAAAAACTGCTCCCTTGCCCATCTCACCATCAAACATGTCCTTATCCCACCCCAGGAGCCCTGCCACCAAGACATTCTCCTTCATCCTCGCTGTTCCTACACATTCCAGCTTCCAGGCATGGCTCTTCAATGCCTCCTCTCCAAATAAAATCCAGCAACACAAAGTAAGCACCCCAAATCCGGTTCCTGGCTCAGCCATAGTCACCTGCACCCTGTTCCATGCACAGCCACGGCACCATGGCTCCAAGGGGATGCCATGAGCACTGGGATCTCCATCACTTGGCTGGAAAGCCCCTGTCCCTCATGGCGACCCTCGCTTCACCATGGCAGCAAAAGCTCAGGGGTGCAGCTGCCTTCTGCCCATGGAAGAGTTAAACCAGATTAGTGGAAGAGGGAGCAATGTCCAGCACAGCACCAGGAAGAGAACAGCGTGGCTGTGTTCACAGAGGAGCCTCCAGAAGGGCTTTACTGACGGCGGCTGCATTTCTATTTAACTGGCAAAGGAACAGGGTTAACCAGCAAAGAGGGAAGCATCAGAGAACCCTTTAAGTCTTCAAAGTAAATCAGCTCCTGGAACAAACGCGCTCGGTAGCCAAATGTCCCCTTCTCCTTTGTGTGCGCGGAGATATTGACATTTATTATGATGTCCAAACCACCCAGAGGAAGGATGCTTTCCTTGCATCCAAGGGCCATTTCTCACCCTGGCACACTCACAGGAATTTCTCCTCTGCTCAGGCAGGGGCTGGCCCCCTGCACTCCCTCCTTTAAACCATCCAAGAGGCAGGATGGGACCATGCCCCAGGGATTCTCAGCACCTTCCCCGTGCCCAGTGGGATCCGGGGAGCAGGCTCTGATCTTGGGGCACCTCCAAGGTCCCTCACCACGCATCCCCTCCCACCCAGACCTTGCCACAAAGCCTGAGAGCAGACGCAAAAGGCAAGGGGTCTGAAGGGCTGCAGCAGCACAGCACGGTGCAGGTCCTACCACAGCAGTCACAGTGAATTACAAGGTATTAGAGCCCCGTGCTGCCGTGTCTCCATGCAGCAGCAGTCACGGTGAAGGACATGCTATGATAGGACTAGAGTCTCCTCCGGAGAATCCAGTCTCCGGCCTGGTGGAAGGCAGTGGTATGAGAGGCCAGTCCTGTTCTATAGATCAAGTAGTGACAGGTATGTGAAGGACACACTATTACAGGACAAGGAGGGCTGGAAGCCGTTGTGTTTGGGGAGGGGGGGACGGCTGTGCCTCGCTGGATCACTGAGTGCCCACGCTTTGCGAGCCAGCAGCCGTGAACGTTTTTAATTATGCTTTCCTACTTTATCGAGCATCTCATTTTCATTTACACGCCATCTCCACCTGAGAACGTGGCCAATGATGCTCTTTTCCAGCACTGCTCCCATATCCCCTCATGCACGAGCCGAATGGGACCCAGCAGAGCTGATGGTCCATTCCCAGCACAGGGGACACATTAGGTGACCAACCTGCCCTGCAGCTCCCCTACACGCCCCACACAATGTTAAGGACCGTAAGGGAGCTGGGCAGAGCCTCCCTGATGCTCAGTGTCCCTCCCCGTCGGAGCAGCCAATTTTAGTGGCTGCCATAAATGCAGCAGGAGCAGTGTCCCCTGGTGAGGCATCGAGCAGTGACTAAGAGCGGAGATGACAATAAAGAGGAGGAAGCAAGGTCTGACTGCAAAGCAGTAAACCAACCCCCCCGAATCCAGCTCAGAGGCACTGACTGATGATGCTCCCCCAAACCAGAGCCTGAGCCTGGTGATGGGGAGCTGAGCTCTCTGGGGCTTGGGCTTAGCTTGACCCTGGCACAGGCTCAGTTTGGGTGGAAATCCCATAAACAGGAGGGGAGAAAGGCTTCCCTCATCACGATGCTGGGATGGAGTTCAAGCCTCTTAGCAAAGCACACAGGGAGACTTGTGTGCAGCCCCTACAGATAAATCCACCCCCTTAAAACATTCTTGGTAGTAAATGTGGTAGAGACTGTGCAGGACTTGACAGCTCGAGGAGTATTTATGGTGCTTTGGCACCAGGGATATAACCAGTTGGGATTTTTGCTCGGCTCTACCACTTGGGCATAGCGCAGCCACAACAAACCCATTTGAATACCTCTTGTTTCAACCAAGGCAGAGATCCAGCCTATTCCCCGCGGAGCAAGCGCCAGACCTTGGGCCAAATTAATCTCCGATGGATCTCCATCAACTTCATGGGAGTTACAACCACAATTTGGCCCATGCATGACATGCAAATCTGCTCATTTTTCTTCTGAATCGTCCAAATACGGCAGCATTTGTTAGCGCAGGAGAGGGACGCATCCTCCGGGAGAGATCTCTTTGGATACCGTGCCAGCCCTTCCTTTTTTTTTTTATTTCCTTTGCTGCCTGGATAAAAGGCAAGCGAGACGGACCATGGTACGTGTCTGAGTTGTTTGGGAAAGAAATAGGAATTTCCTCCTGCCATTCCCATTCTTTTGATAGGCAGGTGGGATGCGAGCAGGAATAACTCAATCAAGACAGAGCAATTTTTAATTAATTTGTGGATCCCTTCGCCGGCTGATTGCCTTGGAGACAAAAGGGAAGCCTCTCCTTTAACACTTGTGTGTGCCTGGTACTCTGAGCCTCCCCTTTTCACCGGCGCATCTTTGGTCTTGAAAGCTGCACAAAAGGAAGAATTCCTTGATCTTTTGCCTCGGCTTTTGCTAAGACGGAGACACACATGAGGGGGAGCTGGGTTGGGTTTGTGTTTTATTTTTTTTTTTTGGTTTCTTTTATATTTTGGGGGGAATATTAAAGCCCAAAATGCACACAGAGAGGGGCGGGGAAGGAAAAAAAACAGAAGGAAAGGGGAATAAAAGCCCTCAAAGCTAAGAAAGCAGAGCGTTTTCCGTCAACACCTTCTGCCCAGCCCGCTCCATCCCCAAGGGGAGGGAGTTGAAAGGTTCAAGCTACATCAAGTGGTGAGTAATGCAGCGGGAGGCTCCTGCTCGGGGCCGGGCTTTCGCCCTCCGCCATCGCTCCCTGCCCTGTGCCCGGTGCTGTGCGGGGCAGAGCTCAGCTCTCGCCCTCCCCTTCTCCCCCCCACCAGCGACCATGGGGATGCGGGAACTTCCAAGGCAGTGAGTGACACCACAATTATCGATTGCCGGCTGCAAAGGCTTGCTCTCACCTCCCCCCCCCTCTTCTCACTTGTTTTCTTCTGTGCAGCAGTGCCAGCCTTCAGAGACTGCTGCTGTAAAAGGCTTGGATTGACGGGGTGTCAAGATATCTGCTGCCCCTGGCTTTTAACGTTCCCTTGCAAGGGGGGGGAGCGGGAAGAGCCCCTACACAGGTGAGGGAAGCTTGGATAGCTCCAAAAGAAAGGGAGGAATGAAAAGCCTTCCTCTCTCCTCCGTCGAGGAGATGCTCTTGAACCACAAGCAGCTTTTTCAGCCTCAGCTTGGCTGCGTGTGTCTTGGAAATCTCAAGATGCTGGGAAGGAGAGGCGGCGTGCCAGCCGGCCCCCACCAGCGCCTGCGCCCTGCCCAAAATCAAGGCACCCAAAAAAAACACTACCCTCCCCATCAGGTCTCTGTGGGGTGGCACACACACCTGACTGCCCATGACATCTGGCAGTGGCCATTTTGGAGGTGGGAAAGGCAAGACACATCCAGGCCAGACGAGGTCACCCAGCAAAGGCTGCAAAAGGACTGGGACTCCCCAGCTCGGGTACATCCTGTGCTGCGCAGCAGCAACGGCACGGAGGGGCCAAATCAGAGGGTTTTCCTAGAAAAGACTGTCTAAGCAGGAGCTCCAGGTGACTCCTGGGTCCCCCACCAAAGGCTGTGATGCCACTCTGCCCAATGGCCCTGGGACCCAGGGCTCCTGGGTCCCCTGCCAGCCCTGTCCCCATCTCAGCCAGTTCCTCACAGCAAGTGCCATCCCTGCCACAAAATGGGGACGGCCACCTGCCTGCAGAGGTGTTTGTTTGCAAAGCTCGGCGGCACCTTGGGACCACAGCTAAGTGTTACGTGCTGGAGCCAGAGGCCTGAAATTAAAGCCGGCTCCACGACTGTCGGTGTCGACACCTGGTGATGGGAGGACAGGGATCGATGATGGAGAGTCTGTCGCTCCTGATGCATCGCTGTCAGGGTCAATACACAATTCCCGGGGAGATCAGATGTCCAGGTTAACTGCTTTGCCTCCATGCTAAGCCGATGGGCTGGCGGAGCCCCATCCTGCTCACACATCCTCTTTCCTGGTCACACTCATTCCACAGCCACCAAATGCCACCAAGAGCAGCCCGAGGGCTCGTGGCTCTTGTTTTCACCCATGCAGAGCTCAGCTCCAAAAAGTGCCCAGGGCTGGGAAAGGGACATGGGAACAGGGACCTGACCCCCAGGACCCTTTGGCCGCACCAAACCAGTCCACTGCCATGGGCAGCATTGCCAAGGGACCACAGGGGGACATAGGGCTTGGGGACAGCCACCACCTCCTCTGGCCACCCAAGGGGGTTGGGAGGGGAAGTGGGAGTGATGAGACCCCCACAGGGGGGAGCCCCATCTGCCAGTCCCCCTGTCTGCCCCCATCTTGAACTGCTGGGCAATGGAAAAGGCAGGAGAGGGGGGAAACTCGCCTCTCCTGCCCAGCACAGGTCCTGCCAGTCAGTGGCTGTGTCCCACTCTGCACCCTGGGTGGGCAGAGGATCCATATGGGTTTGGCACAACACCTGTCCCCTCCAGGTGACACCCCAGACCCCTCTGGGGCAGGAGAGCTGTGAAGGTGGGTTGCATTGTGCCCTCTGCACCAAGCAGGCTTGTGGTACCCCATGGCACCCCGAAGTCACTGCACTGAGCCCAGGCAGGAGGCACGAACCCTTTGCACCCTCACTGCTGCTATTGCCATGTGCCACGCTGGGCAGGATCCATCCCCCATCCCAGGGGGTCCTGTGAGGATGAGAGCCACCCGCAGCCAGACTGCAGCGTCTCACCCTGACAGCTCCCGAGGGGTTCCAGCTGTACATCTCCTCCTCCAGCATGGAACAACCCACCTGGGGGAGCCCAGTGTGACCCCCTGAGGAGGGGACCAGGGGGTCCTACTGATGTCAGCCCACAAAGCCACCCTTGGGGGACACAGTATCACACCTCAACCTGACCCCACACAGCCAGACTTGCCGTCAGCCCCCCCCAAAAAAACCCCCCAAGAAAACAGAGCACGGCATGAATAACAAAAGCAGCGATCAGTAAAGACTCTCCCAAGAGGCTGCAAGTTCTTCAATTAGAGCTCACATTATAGGAATGAGAAACTCCACGCCGTCTTCCGTATGGATAACACTTTTTTCCCCCTCTCTTTTAAAGAATAAAGGGAGGGAGGGAGAGGAAGGCTGCATCTCTAATGCAACAGACAGGTCTGCTGAGATTCACTTTGGCTCTTATTTTGACTTTCATCTAAAAGAGCTGCCCTGGGAATCCATTAAGTCCAATTTAAATCGGCTCTCCGCCCTCACGGCTTCTCCCCGCCTTCGCGCCCCCTCCAGCTCCCTTCTCCCCCCCCCTTGGAAGCAAACAAACACAAAAGCAAGGCCAGGCAGGGCAGGCAGTGAAGGGCAGGCAGCGAAGGGCAACACCGGCGTGGTTTCGGAGCCGTTCCCTGGGGGATTACAGCCTTCCCCAGGGCAGTTGCTCCATCTTTATTTCCGCCCAAATAAACACAATCCGGCCACGTTTGGATACGGCCTCGGTATCACCCACCTCGCCGGCGCTTTTGGGGGGCCGGAGGGGTTTTGGGACCTTCTTCTGCTCCCCACACATCTCCCCCCTTCACGCACAGGCATATTTTCCTCTGATTTTATTATTTGCCAGTACAATTAGCTCCATTAACGCTGCAACTGGCAAAGTTGGATGGGATACAATCACATACTTCAGGTTTGGGGTTTTTTTTCCCCTCCAGTGAGCTTCCCCACCCCAAGACCATTCCTCAGCCTTTGGGAATCACCACCCCCCCTCCCCGCAGCCTCACAGCCAGGCGAGGGACAGACCCCTCGCCTTTCATCTCACCACACTCATTCAAGCTCTGCTTCTGTCGTATAAGCAGTTTTCCAGCTCTTCCCCCCCCTCCCAACACACCCGCTCTGCATTGCATCCTATTCATATGTTTTCAATCATCGCCGTTTCGTTATTTAAAACAAAAGCACACGGTTCCCCCCCACCCCCGGCAGCACTCCAAGCCCCCTCACCGGGCTCCACGGTTATTCCCTGGTTTGTTTGTTTATTAATGTCAACGGAGGATTTGGAGGCAAAATTTGCCGTGGGAGAAAGGGAGCGGGAGGTGAAAGTCCCACCGAGGGGCTTTCCAAAGGCACAGCCAGATGTGCAAACCCCACGATTCCTTGGGTTATCTGCTAGATCCATTTTTTCCTGCCCCGCCAGCCACCGAAATAAAAGAAAGAAAATCCATCAAGTCAGCGTTCTCACGTGCAGACAACGGCAAGGAGAGCCAGGCGCCCGCCCGCGGCACCGCCGCAACTTTTGGAAGTATAAAACCATGCACATCCATAACTCCTCAATTAAATAAGCCTCCCTGGGAAGATTTCCCTCTGCAGAGGCTTTCGCAGCCCCGCGCCCGTTATTATTTTAACTTTGCAAAAGTAGGAGTCAGGGCAAGCCAACTGAATCCATCCCTTCCACACACAAATATTCCAAGTCTCAGCTGTATCTTTGTTCAGACACCCATCAATCGGCAAGTCAGGAGGGGTTTTGGACCGGTTGCAAATTTCTTTATTACTTCCAGAAAAGCAAAACAACACCCCCCCCCCCCACACACACACCCCCCACCCCACACGCACCCCCCGGTTCCTCCGCTGCTGCTGCAAATAGGACACACGGACACGGACACACACACACACACTCACACACGTATAATCCCCCCTCCCTCCCCAAACTCCGCGGTGCCGGCGCCGTGCATCCATTCAATCGCAGCGGCACACGAGTTGCACAAGAGAAAAATAAATCCGGAAAAAGCTCTGTCCGCGCACACCCCCCACACCACCTCCAATTCTGCTGCGCCTTCAGGAGGAAAAAAAAAAAAACAAAAAAAAAAAGGGGCAGGAAAAAAAAGGAGGAAAAAAAAAAAAAGGCACAAAGATGTAGCTTGCAACAATACCTGCGATGGTCCTCGCTCTCTCCTCTCTCTCCTGCTGGCTCGCTCTCCTCCTCTTCCAGAGCACAGTAGCCAGATTAGATCCTTAGAAAAAAAAATGTGAGAAATAGCACAATTCTCCCTTTTTTTTTTTTTTTTTTTTGCTTCCCTTCTCAGCAGCCCTTCTGAGCTCCTTCACTAACCATTATTCATAGACCACTAGGGGATATAAGGTAATTAGAAACGGCCCTATAGCATCCAGCCTGAAAATGTAATGCCAGCGGTAGGAGTGGTGGAGGGCTCTGGCTGCGGGCGGCTCCGGCAGAAAGTGCTCGCTGGAGCTGGGGACCGAGGTGAGAAGTGGGGTGGAGGAGAGGGCGAGAGGCAGCGGGTGCTGGCGGCTCTCCCAGCAGAGACCAGGGTGGCCAGGGACACCAAGCGGCACCGGTTTGGGTTGGATTTGGGAATGGTTTGGGATTTTTTGGGGATTTTTTTTCGTATTTTGGAGTGGGCTCGCCGTGCCCGTGTGAGCCGTGCTGGGGCTGTGTGTGTGTGTGTGTGTGTGTGTGCGTGTGTGTGTGTGTTTGTGCCAGGAATAGCAATCAGCAGAGGCAGCACACAGAGCGCAAAAATGCCATCATGCAGGGTCAACAGAAAGCTGCAGACATTTTTTTTTTCTCTCTCTCTCTTTTTTTTTTTTTTTTTTTTTTTTTTGGTAGGCTTAATCCTCTGGAGCGGGGGAGAGGGAAAAGGAGGAGGCTGCTGCCTTCTTTATAGTTTTGATTTTTTCCCTCTTCCGACCTCGTAGGATCAGATTAACCCCCCCTTCCCCTCCAAGCGCGCGCACACACACAAACACACACACACACACACACACACACACACACACACACACACACACA